>NC_137786.1:159733615-160131115 GCF_963383645.1 Muscardinus avellanarius
GTCCACTCTTAGAAGCAGTGTTGGGGGCCCTACTGTCAGAACACTTGCTTCCTTCGTAAGGGAGGTAGGACAAAGAAAAAGAAGGGTTGCTTGAGTTATGAAAAGTTTAAGCAGGTTGATATTTACTCACCTGTCTTTGGGTTAATCCTAAATTTCCCCTCTTCGTTCCCAGACCGGATGAGATAAGTAATCTCAGCATTTGTGCCAATATCTTTGCTAGTGGCAAAGACAGTGAGGACTTGGGTGCCAGGGGAGGTGTCCTCAGGCACTGTCACCAGGTAGTCCCTCCTCTCAAACACAGGGGGGTTGTCATTAATGTCCAGAACAGTAATGGTGACGATGGCGAGAGAGGACAGGGACTGGCCAGGACTTTGGTCGGTGGCCCTCACACTGATGTTGTAGGAAGACTGCTGTTCTCGGTCCAGTGGCTGCTCCAAGATGATGATGCCGGATGAACTGTCAATGGAGAAGAAGCCATTGGCTGAGTCTGCCAGGGAGTACATGACATTCCTGTTGATGCCTGTGGGATATGACACAAGAACATGAGCAGACAAGAATGTGGCCACATGATTTGCACTGAAATATTTTGGCTTCGCTGACTTTTGCAGGACCACACAAAGAAAAGTACTTGCTACAGAAACAGCTGTGTTCCTACAAATATGAAAACTTCAGTTTGATATACCTAAGTTAAAAGCTAAAGAAACTGCCAATTATTCATATTGGCAATGCACACCAGAACTTATTGGTAGTTTAATTTTTTTTGTGTGTATGTGTGGTACTGGGGAATTAAACCCAGGGGCATTATATTTCCCAGATACACTGTCAGCCATTTTATTTTTTATTTTAAAATAGGGTTTCACTAAGTTTCTGAGGGCCTTGCTAAATTGCTGAGGCTGTTATCAAACTTGTAATCTTCTTGTCTCAGCCTCCCAAGTATTGGGATTATAGGCTTTCTACCATCACACCCAGTTTGGTTGTCCTTAACATTCTTAATATATAACAATCTTTAAGAAATCTCTAAGATACTAAAAGAAAGAGAAATTAATTAATAAATTTATAATTTAACAAATATTTATTTAGAATTGACCAGGTACAACTGTAGGTACTTGAGATTCAAGGACAAAAGGATAGTCCAATATTTCTTGAGAAATTTATTACACTCTGGTGCAGTAATGGTGATGGGGCAGAAGCCACTGGAAGGCTTTGAGAGGAGAGTCATGGGATGTGGCTTAGCTATTAACAGGATTTCTCCAGCGGCTGGCTGTGAACAGACTAAAGGGCACCCAGAGAGGAGCCAGGGAAACCAGTCAGCAACCTCCTGCAAGACATGATGAGCATATGTAAAGGTGGCTTGAACAAAGGCAGTAATACTGGGGCTGGTAAGAGGGGTCATGCTCCAGAGCTCTTCTGTGCACAGAGGTGGTGAGAAGTGAGGAGGTCTGGTATGGATTCTGAAATAGGCATGGTGAGAAAAGCATGCTTCTAATTGTGGAGCTGGAAGAATAAGGGATGCTAAGGGAAGAGAGGCTTCCAGGATAAGTCTTTGCTTTTGGCCTGAACAGCTGGAAAGATGAGGTTATCACCAGCTGAGATGGAGAGGGCTGCAGGAAGACTAAGTTTTGGAGGAAAGGCTAGAAGCCACACTGTGATTAAGTTTGAGATAGGCATTTGCTATCCAATAGAGATGTTAAGCCAGGAAGTTATGTAGAAGGAGCTGGAGTAAGATAGAGAGGCATCAGTTGGAGCTATACATTTGAGGGTCATTGATACACAGAAAACACACAAGGCCATGAGAACAGATGAGGTTATGAGGGAGTATGTAGGAAAAAAAAATGCAAAGAGCCAGTGAGGCTGTATAACTCTATCAAGGAAGGGCACAGATAAAGGCTAAAGGAGTTCTCTAGTCCAACAATTTTAAGACATATACCTAGTTATCAAAATACCATTTTATCTTAAAGGTTGATTGTGTTTTTATGCATTAAAAAGCTAAAGGATATCAACTATGAAATATGCATCAATGACCAACAAATTAATAAATGATTGAAAATTGAGTTACCTGTTTCCATTAGATCTCAGAACTTCAAAATCACTTATAAACTTTAAATTTGCTTTAGCCATTATGAATTATGAGAAGGAAAATATAACAATTTTGTTGGGGGTGGGGTGGAAGCACCATACTGATACTAAATGCTCTTAATGAAGACATTCATCAGTCAGGGGTCTTTAGCAATGATAACATCTGAAAATGGCTTTTATGAATCATGGGACCCTAGAATATAAGCTCTTAGAGGGGAGGGCCTAGCTGTATTTTATTTTATTTTATTTTTTCCGATGACAACATCTCACCAAAAGGGCGAGCATTTGGCAGTAATAAAGGTTAAACATTTTACTTCCCCAGTGTACAATTTCCCTTAAGCCTAAATTCCCAGCAAACTAATAAAATCACATATCTGAAGGGGATGACATAAATCACATTATGTGGCTATAACCAAAAGGTCGACACAGAGAGCTTTTTCTTGGTTCTATTCCAGAGATTCCATTTTTCCTCAAAGTTTCATCATTTACTTTGATTTTTCTTTCCAAACAACCATGGTGTGATATATAAACATCAGCCTCTGATTTTATTTGTGCTGGGATTGAAAACAAGAGGGTTTTCCTCTTCTTTTGCTATCCCTTGAAATGAGCTCCATAAGAGAGAGGTCTTAGTGATACTTTCTGGCTGTTTTCTCCAGTGGCTACAAGATTAAATTCTTCAACATAAATTCCTGGGATGAATACAAAGACGGTTGCAGAGGTGATCAAACTTGCACCTGGCAAATAATAGTCCCCCCTAGGTGTCAGAATAGGTTATGCACCCAAGAAGCTTTCCCTGCTGATTTGATGTTCTCAGGGTACCTCTCACAGTCATGGAGGTACATTTATGGAAACAGCAGCGATTGACATAAATACATCACACAGGTTTTTAAATCACAGATGTTCCCTATGGATTTGAATCCCATCCCCAGCTTATGGTATATTCCTTCTGCCAACAAGAAGAGTTAGAAGGAAATGCCTGCAGGGTCTTTCATCTGAGAATGTGCTGTAAAGTACAGAACCCATTTCTCTGATGGGGTTGAATAAACCAGGGGATGAATTTGCCAGGTGCCACCAGCCTTTTTAGGCAAATGTGAAGGACAACAAGAAAAGACCCATTTTTTTTTCCTACAATCCTTGCTCAGTCTCCTTAGGGGTCCTACACCTGGATGTTTTATTTCTTCTGGCCCACAGATCAGTTAGGGAGAAAAGTAATTTCTGACTCACTGTTTTGAAACAGTGTTGAGTTATAAGTAGGGGAATGGATTTGCACTCCACCATTCTCTGCAGCAGCAAAGCCTAGAAGGAAGGTGCATTTTAATGGCTGCCTGTGTTTTCTTCATTTGGGACAGATAGTTCAAATCTAATTAAAATATCACCTGTGTCCCCGGTCTGCAGCTTGACCCTCCAGCCCTATTTAGAGGCACTTGCCTGGGCTCTGATCCTCTAAGCAGGAGATGCCCTGTCCTCCAAGCTCCCTGCTCAGCCCTGGAGCCCTGTTGTTGAGTACTGCATCTACAAGGCTGACATTAATCAGCCACAAAGACCACAGCTCCCCTCCAGGCAGATTCTGTTAATTTAAACTCAACGGCAGGGATTTTCTTCTTTGCGCTAGCAGAAAGTCATCACGCCCCCAACCCCTCCAAGTTGCTGACCCACACTGCCTCCACCTCTCCAAACATTTTGCTTCTGACAGTATCCTGAGCATTCACACCAGGAGGACCCGGGAGATTTATTGTTACCCCCCATTTCTGTTACCAATCAGACTGATATGGAAACAAGACTGGAATAGTGGGGGGTGCGGAGGAGCAAATAAGAAATTCTGCTAAATGAGATCATTTACAATTTGCTAGTTCTCAAGAAAAAGGCAGGATATATTTTTGGAACACAGTAGAACTCCAAGTTAGACAAAATTGCAGTGAATTTCAATAATTTTTAGAAATAAAGTGAGAAGCCTAAGTGTCAATTCGGTGCTCGCACCTCTGATGAGCTTTTGGCATGTTATTAGGCGATGGGGTGCTATCTTTGTTCAAGAGATGCAGGTCATATCACTAAAATGGAACTTTTCATCCAAAGGGCTTTGACAACTGTCATCCTTCAAATAGCCACCCTATTGCTACTTACCCAGCAGAAAAGATGAACCCGAGCAGAGCAGAGGACTCGCTTGCTAATTGGTCTAATGCTCCTACTACATGTCACAATGTGTTATATTAAGGTATAACATTAATCCATCATTTTGTGTCTGTGTTCTTTAAGTATGTAATTCTTTTTTTTTCCAATCGGAGCCTAATTTAATGAGGATGGAGCTGCTTAGCTTCTTAAAATGTTGAAATGCCTGGTTACCAAGAGAAAGTTGACTTTCATTGCAAGTGAAGTTTTTGCATGCTAACCGTGGCAAATGAGGCAGGCAGCCCTTCAGAGGATTAAAATCAAGTAAAAAGAAAACGATTAAAATCCTTGTTTGCTCAAATGAAGTAACACAGAGTGGTGCTCCATGGAGTGTCACCGGAGGTGAGAAATGGCATGGAGAAATTTCCAGTAGGAGCTGGGGATGGTGGCACACTCTTGCAATCTCAGTGCTTGGGAGGCTGAGAGGAGGAGGATCGCAGATTTGAGGACAGCCTCAGCAAGTAGTAAGACTCTCATCAACCTAGTGAAACTGTATTGCAAATTAAAAATAATAAAATAGTGCTAAGGGTAGAGAGTTCCAGTGTGAAAGGCTGTGAGTTCCTGGAATGGGTGGCCAAAAACATCAAGACTTTTCCTTTTCCCGTTGGAAGGAGGTTTCTAAATGGAGTCTTTATTCCTCTCAATTTGGCTAAAAGGAAAAACAGATTTTTGGACGTGAGACTGACTATACATAAAAGTCAAGGTTTTAACTGTTTTAAAAGAAGGCAGCATGGTCCAGTTCTGAAAGACAAGAGACCTTGTCCTTAGGTCACGATCTGACCAAACCATATAAACGTACCTGAGAAAGTCTCTTTACTTCAATGGATCTCCTTGTCAGAATGGCAGATCCCAGGTGCACTGATATCGAGGTTATCTTTTAGCATTATAATTCATTTTCAAGTTCAACAAATAAAGCTAGCTTTATCTGTTTCTACTAGATTTCTTCCCCCCCCCCACGCAAATGTTCATTAAGTTGTGGACCAGAGCCTGAGTGGAAGAGTGTCAACAAAAGAGAAATATGCATTAATCTGGATCATGGTAAAATACTGGAATCTTTTGGATGGGAAGAAAATTCAACCGAGCATACTCATGTTTTTTGGTTAATTTTTCAGAATGCACTCATGTAGCTTACGGTCAAATAAAGCTTATGCTTCATTGAGAAGTAACCTCCAGTGCTCGGATCATCTCCAAGGGTCTGAATCACTGTCAGAATAACTCAGATTTTATATTTGAGATTGTTAAGGGTGTTAGAATCAGCACAAAAACCAAACAGCAGGAGTCACCAACATTATAAATACATCAAGATTATTTTGACCCTCAGCCAGTTGAAACTCCTGTTCCTTCTCACCTGGATTGTTGCAAGAGATTCCTAACTGCAAACAGCCATAGGTACATCCCTTTTTGGCCAAACTCATCATAGCAAAGTTCCTAAATCTCTGTATGGAGGCCTTCCCCAGCTGTTCAAAACAGTCACCGCTGTGGTTTGACTCTTTCCCCCCAAACTTATGTTGATGTTAAGTTCCCATTGTGGGGCATTAACAGGTGGGAACAGGTGAGGACTCTGTTCTCATCGTGGATTAGCCCATTCATGGGTTAATGAATCAATTAAATAATGTCTATGTTTAATTCATTTTTGTGTTCCAGGATTGAGCACAGAGCCTGGTACAAAAAGAAACATAAATGTTGACTTCCAGAAAAAAAAAAAAAAAAACAGCCAAGGGATCAAAGCATGTATACGATCATGCTGATACAACATGTGGAGTGATGCACATATTGTACACATATGCTCAGGGTGAATGTACTTGTTAAAAGAATTTTCGAAAGATCAAAAGTGCAATTAAATTAAATATTTAATATTTTAAAATCTACCTAAAGTATTTGAGGATATATAAAATACTGTTGTTAAATATAAATGTGCATTGTGGAAAAATAGTAATTATATGATTTTCTACAGTGAAGCTGAATTGAATAATTTTGGGCACATTCGTCTCCTGTGTATAGACTACTGTGTACAGTGTCAAATAATGTAGAAGAATATATATGATGGCATGGAAATATGCTTGAAAGTTAGTGAAGGAAGCAGATTACAAAATAATACCTAGTTTATGAGCCAATTTTTGTAAAAAGAAAGAACAGATTTCAATCAAAGTGACAACTATGGGAAAAAGGTTGTTTCCTTTTTGTTTATCTTATACAGTGGGCATAGAATATGTTTTTAATAAGTAAATGAACTATTACAAAAATCACATTTATGAAAAATAATTCTTGCCGGGCATGGTGGTGCACGCTTATAATCCCTGCGCTTGGGAGGCTGAGACAGGAGGATCGCACAGGTTCAAAGCCAGCCTCAGCTGGCTTGAGAGACCCTGTTTCCAAATAAAATATAATATAGGTCTGGGAGTGTAGCCAGGATGTAGAAGGCCCCTGGGTTCCATCCCTAGTACCACCAAAATAAAATAAAATAAAATAATTCTTTAATATCACTTTGGAGAGTAGTCAAGTTTTCAAGTTATTTTCCAAACCAATTCAATTCTCAACATGCATACCATTTGACATAATTATAGAAAAAAGACACATTTTGTATAGGTCTTTTGCTGGGTATTTCCATTTTTTATTTTAGTACATCCTCAGAAAGAGACTGACATTACTTAGAAAATAACTTTTGTCAAGGCTTTCATTATAAAATTATTTCAAGGAATATATTTTTTACACTTAAATTAAGCATTTAAAGAAAGTGGGTAGTCTAAAATTCTTCTCTCATCTTTTGTGGAAGGCAAATATAGTCCCATTACAGTCAAACAGCCCAGACTCATGGTTCTTTTTTTTTTTTTAATATGAACTAAAACAGAACATTGCTATGAGGAGTTCCATGGAATTAGCAATACTTTTTAAGTTAACAATTACTGTTCTTTTAAATAGACTCTAATTACTTCTGTATAAAGTACCATTTAAAAGTTTCTCATTGAGTTATGATTAAAGCTGGCACATTCCCCCAGAGAAGAATACCAGCTCCTAGAGTTAGTAGCTACTTGGCCTTTTGAACAGTCCAAAACCAAACCAAAACAAAACAAAGAAAAAGACAGAAGGCAGTTACAGAGTCAGGGAGATCCTAATCACTGGACCAAAAATTTGCTGAGGACTTGCCAGCTAGATTTGAAGTAGCTCTCCTGCTAGGACTGATGACATAGTGGGCTCCCATGCAAAATTAAAGTGTAAGCCTCTTATTAAAATATATATGTTTTGTGAGCATAGCTTGTGGCTATGAGCATATATATGAACAAGGTTGCAAGCAGAGCATTAAACCAAGAACAAGGCAGTCTGAGCAAGAGGTCCTTTCCACAGCACAGGTTACACACCCATGAAGCCAGCTCCTTTGCTGGGTGTGACTGCCTTCTGTGATACCTTAAAAGTTAACTTATGCTAAAAAAAATTTCCAACTATCTATAGCTTTGTACTATGCTGAGCTGGAGATAGTTCAGTGTAATAAATTAATTCATCCACTAAGTACTCAGAACTACATTTATATTAGTGCCTGTAATTTCTGTGATGGACAACTACCTAGTGATACTCCAAAGGTCATACTCCAAAGGTCCTCTGTGTAGGCCATAGTTCATCCAGTGTGGCCATTGTGTCACTCAACTATTCATTCAATAAATACAGAAGGGTATCTCCTAATGTCTCTACCCTCCAGTGGCTCCCCTTTCTCAGGAGACAATCTATAAAGAGTGATTTTTGAACTGGGTGTGGTGGCCTATAACCCTAAAACTTGGAAGATGGATACAGGAAGATCACAGGTTCAAGCCAGCCCCAATAATTATTTCAAGGAGACTTTTATCAATTTATGAAGAGACCCTACTACAAAATAAAAAATAAAATAGGGCTGGGGATGTAGCTCAGAGTTACAATTGCTCCTGGGTTAACTCCCCCATACGACAAAAAGGGCATCTGGGGCAATGGGAACACATGTAAAGGTATGAAACTACAAAGTATACTCACAGAAGGTTACAGGGTTTAACACTGCTGAGTCTTAAACTTAGAATGGTAGGAGTTGAAGCTGTCTATTTTCAGAGCAAACTGCAAGTTACCAGAGCAATTATAATCAATTATAGCTAGAGTAAACTAGAAACTGGAACTAAGTTAATGGATAAATTTGCAGAGAGAAGAAAGAAGCTTGAAGGAAAAAGTTGGAAAGGGAGCATGTGTGAGTGGGAAGTGTTTTGTAATATGTGAAAAGTTATTAAAAGAGCTCGCCAGCAGATGATGGACAACATAATCGTGCCTGTCAGGGAGGCCTCACAAGGTGAAGTGACAGTCTATATCCTGTGGCAGGCTGATAAGCACACTCCGCTGAGCCTCAGCATGCCCTGGAGAGGCAGGATGGCAGAGCTGGGGGTTCTTAGAGTTTCTGCACAAAATTCCAAGGAGTGGGTAGGACTCCCCCCAGCCACAATGCCCATCTCTTAAGCCCATCCCTGTGTTGCTATAAGTGGTATCAGGGCGGATGCAATTAAGCACATCAGAGGCCTGTCACTAACCTGCTGCTTCTACAAGTAAGGTGGCATGAGAAGGAGGGTGCTCCCAAGGAAGAACCACTGGGAAATCAGGATTTTTTTTGCCAATGCTTCCCTGCAGTTCATGTTTCTCTCTGCGTGTGCTCCCTCTCCCTCTCTCTCTCCCTCTCCCTCTCCCTCTCCCTCTCCCTCTCCCTCTCCCCCCTCCCCCTCCCCCCCTCTTCTTGTGTGGTACTACGGACTGAACCCAGGGGCATTCCTACCTCTGATCTATACCACACCCCAGTCCTATTTTATTATTTTATTTTGAAACAAGGCCTCACTAAGTTACAATGTGCTGCTCTAAAACCTGGATCCTCCAGAATCAGTCTTCCAAGTACTGAGATTACAGACATGAGCCACTGTGCCCAGACAAGGGGAATTAATGTTTAATTTAAAACTAGTGTGTTTATCAAGGTGTGGGCACACTTGTAATCCCAGTGGGAGGCTGAGACAGGAAGACTGTAGGTTTGCAGAGAGTCTTAGCAACTTAGTGAGACCTTCAGCAATTTAGAGAGACCCTGTTTCAAAATAAAAAATAAAATAGGGCTGGGGATGTAGCTAGGAAGTAGAATACCCCTGGATTCAATCCCTAGTAACACACACACACACACACACACACACACACACACACACACACACATATATACACACACATACACTTTGACAAAACTATTGTGTTATGACTCTTGCTTGAGAAAAAATAGTTTTAAAATAGTAACAATAATATATGTGTCAAGTGCAAAGACTCCTAAATTGATCAGGCCATTATAGTCAATGAGGAGCTGGGTGGAGGGGAGCATTCAGCCCTCTCTCAAACTTCCTGAATCTGATTTAGAGATGGAGCCATTGCCTGTTTGTTTGTTTAGTTATAAAAGCTCCCCAGGGATTGTGATGCACAGCCAGGGCTGATATCCAGCATCCTGAAAGGAAGAAGAAGTTGAGTGAAATTCAGGAACTTATTTAAAGTCAGACAAGTAATGGAAGAGAGAACTGGAATATTTAATCAGGGCTCATCCCAAAGTCACTGTATGATGTCAGTTCTCAAAGTGACAGGCCAACATGACACAGAACTGGCAGGGTGTCATGGTCCTGCCATCTAGCAGCGTACACTGCAGGAGGGGTCTGAATATTGGCAGAAGGTGAGGAATTCAGGGAGGGATTAATGGGACTCCTTAATGGGACCCCAGACAGCTTTGCTATCCACTACCCACTATCCATTTAAATGACTTCTTGGAGGAGCCACAAACTTTTTGAACCTCACTTTCTACATCTGCAGGGAGTACCAAGATCTCTTCTTTCCATAGTAAGATTACATGTGTAAGTTTTTCGAGCTCTCTGGAGAAAGACTTCAAACATTAGATTCTACGTTTTGATATCCTCAACAGACAAAGGGCTTTAACCACAGCATCCTCAGAGAATGACTCATGTCTTTCTGTCTTCAGGGAAGATTAGTTAACTTTTACTGACATTTTAATAGGCCCCCAGCTACCTTAAAAGATTTAGCACTTCAGAGAGTAACAGAGCTTTGGGAGAGACAAGAAAAAAAGACACATTAAATTGCTGACCTATGCAGCTTAGAGTTAACAACTTCTAAGCATTAGGAAAAAACATAGAGTGTATGATACTCAAGACAAGATGGAATCAGAACTAAGTCTCTCTTGAAACATATTTACACCAAAAATTACAGGGCTATCGAATAAAGCTTTGTCCTTAAGTGATGACATCCTCCTTTTAGATTCCATTCTGCCACTGAGTCATCCTGGATAAGCCTCTTTGTCCCTGTGCCTTAACTGAATTCTCAGATAAAGAAAAACTTTGACCAGCTTTTGTCTCAGGGGCTTTTCAATAGTGACATCCAAAGATGTGCTGAGTGGTGGATGTAGTGCCCCAGGAAGAGTCTTTGATTCCAACAGAGCAGAGGCAAGGAGCTGTCTACAGGGAACACACCATGCCCAGCTCCATCCAGCCCATATCAAAGCAGTTAAGCTTTCAAGGTATGTGGCTGACATGCTCTGTCCTGTGGCTGGACCCTGTTTTGAATGCCACTGATTTGCCTGAGAGTCTGTGTTCC
The DNA here is from genome assembly GCF_963383645.1 of Muscardinus avellanarius. Taxonomy (NCBI): domain Eukaryota; kingdom Metazoa; phylum Chordata; class Mammalia; order Rodentia; family Gliridae; genus Muscardinus; species Muscardinus avellanarius. The sequence continues at coordinate 159,744,482 of NC_137786.1, forward strand.
TCAGAAAGGAGTCTATGGAGGGATCATGACTAAGGATATGTAGACAGTATACAGGATGTTCATGGACTTGCATTTGTTGCTCTGCAACAAATTTCCCTTGACATTAGTAGAATAAAACAACGAATATTATCACTGCATGGTTTCTATAGGCCAGGAATCCAGGTGTGGCTTATCTGGCTGTCTCTAGCTTCATAAGATTTCTTATGAAGTTGCAGGCAATCTAAGAGACAGGGCAATGGCTTCATCTGATGATTTGAGTTATGGAAGATGGGGTTCCACTTTCAAGCTCACCTGTCTAGTTGTTGATATCCATCCATCCCTCACCATGAGGGCTTCTCATAGGGCTTCCTCATAACACTGCATCCATCTTTCCCTGAGCTGAGTACTCCAGGGAGTAATAAAGAGTGATAGAGACTGAGTTGTGTCCTCTTGAAGTTCCCATGTTGAAATTCTAACGTTCAGTGACACTGTTTGGTCATAAGGGTTCTAAGAGGTACCTAAAGTTGAATGAGGTCAAAAGGATGGAATTCTAATGTGATGAGATGGGGTCCATATAAGAAGAGGAAAAGACAGATTCCTTTCCCCACTCATTTGTACCTTGGAATGGTAAAGTAAGGCCATAGCAAGAAGGCATTTATTTGCAATTTGAGAAGAGAATGCTTATCAAAACCTAAATGATGCTGGAATCCTGACTTAGAATTCCAGGGCCCAGAACTGTGAGAAAACATGCTTTTGTTGTTGAACCTACCCATTGTGGGGTATTTTATTATGGGAGCCCAACAGACTGATATAAATATAAAAGCATGCCCATGGCAAATACCAGTTTTTTTTTATAGCCTCGCCTTCAAGGTGATATCATCACTTCTGCCATATTCTATGCATCAGAAACAAGTCAGTAAGTTCAGCAAGGCAGGGGTGTAAGCACCCAGAGGTGGGAATCACTGGGGGTCAGTTTAGAGGCAGTCATGACAGAGGGGAACAACTGACATATTTCTTTTCATTAACCTCTAACTGGATTTGTGCCCACATCAATTATCCATGTAGGTGGCTGGGAACAGTGGTATATATCTGTTATCCCAGTACTTGGGAGGCTTAGATAGAATGATCACAGGTTTGAGTCCAGTCTTAGCAACATAGAGAGACTGTTCCCAACTTAGCAAAACCCTGTTTCAAAATTAATAAATTTTAAAAAAGGGCTAGGGGTACAGCTCAGAGGTAGAGCACTCATAGGTTCAATCTTCAATACCAAAACAACAACAAAAACTTAAGTTTATTTTTTTTAACTTTTTATATTTTGTGCCATAATTTGTAAAACCTTATTCTGAGGGATGATTGATAGGTGTCACCTGTTAAAATGTTGGTGACACAAAAAAAGTAGGAATCCCTAAGCAAGTGGTTCTTTTTTTTTTTTTTTTTTTTTTTTTTTGGTGGTACTAGGGTTCCTGGAAATCCTTCCACCTTCAGGCTACACTCTCAGACCTATTTTATATATTTTTAATTTGGAAACAGGGTCTCTTAAGCCGGCAAGGCTGGCTTCAAACCAGCATGATCCTCCTGTCTCCGCCTCCCAAGCATGGGGTTACAAGCATGTGCCACCATGCCCAGCAGCAAGTGGTTCTTAAAGTGTGGTGTTGGGAAGAACAGCAGCATCACCTGGTAACTAGTCTAAAATGCAAATCACCAGGTCCCTCACCAGACCTACTGAGTCCAACTTTGAGTGATAGGCCCAGATATCACCTTCAGTGAGTACTCCAGGTAATTCTGATGCTCATCACCTTCTGAGAGCCACTACCATTGATTCAGGCAGGGACCATTTTTTATTTATTTATTTATTTTTAGTGGAACTGAGGATTGAATCCAGGGGCATTCTACCTCTGAGCTATATCCCCAGCTCTATTTTATCTTTTATATTGAAACAGCATTTCATTAAGTCATGGAGGACTTTGAGAAGTTGCTGAGGCTGGCTGTGAACCTGTGATCCTCCTGTTTCAGCCTCCCAAGGGCTGGGATTAGAGGTGTGTGCCACTAAGCCTGGATCGGGGCTACTTTTGCAGACCACTGCCTTGGACTACAGTATCACTATCAACTGTATGTATATCTGTAGATCAACCTCCTGAGGCCCCTTTATAATGTCTGAAGCCCTGCCACTATTGTTCAGGGCAACTTACTTAACCCCTCAGAACATATTCATATATTAAATAAAACAAAAACCAGGTTAGCTTGCAGACTTGTAATGAGAAGTGAAAATAATGTGTCTAAAGTGCTTGGCACAGTGCCTGACATGGAATAGAAACTACAAAAGTAGATGTTAATAGCCACATTATGGCCATCATCATTTAAAGTTCTTATTAAGCACTCATCTTGCTTGGGGAGAGTTTGAGATTAGTAGAGAAGAGCCATGCAAGCAGACCCATGCCCAGATAATTGTGAAGTGCTGCAGGGGACAAAACAGAAAAATCTAACTCCAGGGAGGGAAATGTAGTCTTTAACAGTTCAAGGAGCATTCCCATCCATGCCCAGGCAAGTCTCACACTGACCCACCTAGGCTGTCAAAGCAAGATGCTGTCATTCTCACATTGTGGAAGGGGAAACTGAGGCAGAGGGAGGCCCAAGACTTGCTCAAGGTTATGAGGCACTAATCATCCAGGGCTTTTCCCCACATCCATTGGCCTGTTATAAATCTGATTACTAGCAGATGTGTCCCATAAAGGCATCTGTGGACATGCATTTGGCCTGATCCACAGCATTCGGGGGAGGCTGTGGTGCTGTCTCAGCTGGGATATGAGCTTGGAGAAAACTGTGAACTAAAGAAACCCTAAGAGGATGAAGTAGCAGGATATTTACCTGCCTCTGATGCGGCACAGATGGATAGAGCTGGTTTCTTCCTGATTCTGATTCTGAACAGGTTGCCCTGCTTCCCTGTTCCCCATATCCAAGAGCTAAGGGTAGTGGATGCTCCAATATCTACCTCTTCTGTCAGGTAGATAATAAATAAAAGGTGTTCCATTTATTTATTTATTTATTTATTTATTTATTTATTTATTTATTTATTTGCTTGTAGGTCCAGTGCAGATGTACTGTATTTAGCAAAGTCCTCAATAATTTGGACTTTTGGAGAGTAAATGCTGAACATATATTTATTTTTCTTCATGAAATTAGATGGGTGATGATGGAAGTTTTAAAATCAAACACTCTCCCAGGGAGCTTGAATGTTGCTTAGGTCATCCCATTGGAAGTGTAATGTCCAGAGCCCCTAGTATGGATGAGAGAGCATCTCTGATTCTTACAGGTTGGTGCAAATAGCACTCCCCTACACTGTGCTCCAGGAAGATGCGGGAAACTGCAGGACCTGGGCACTCAAGCACTAGGTGTACTTTTCCACCAGAGTTTCAGAATCTTGTCCTCCACTTTCCTGCGAACTCATCTCAACTCAACTATTTTTTCTCTATGGCTCTCAAAAAGTGACAGACAGATGCGTGGAAAGAGGCAGGGAAATATCAGGGTAGCTTCATTTAAGGTGATTTGATGGAGAGATCTCTTAGCAACACTTGGTGGCTACTTGTGCACAATCCTTTCAGATAAGTACTTTCTACCTCCTTCATGAAGACCTAAGCTATAAGAGGAGATGGTGTGTCAACACCCTGGGCCAGCCCTGTACATCCTCCAACATGTTCTACACTTCAGAAAAAAAGGGACTTCAGGTCAATGAGGTGGGATACTAGTTGAATCGTGGAAGCATAAAGAGAGAAACTTTATGAGTATAATAGTTCAAAAAATGCTATATCCATATATGAAGTTATCAATTACAATTTCAACAATATATATGAGGAAGAGGAGGGAGTAGGGTGGGAGTCAGAGGGAAACACCCCAAGTCCTGTGTGCATTTTGTTTTCTTTTTCTGCTGGTCTGGGGATGGAACCCAGAGGCATTTGACCTCTGAGCTACACTATTTTTTATTCTTTATTTTGAAACAGAGTCTCACTGAATCACAAAGAACCTAAGTAGCTGAGGCTGTCCATGAACCACAATCCTCTGGTCTCAGCCTCCCAAATACTGGGATTACAAGTATGCGCCACCACGCCCAGCTTGTGTGCATGTTTTTCAATCACTCTGAACCTCACTATGATATTTAATTACAATGGACCAATAAAAGATAATTTAAAAAAAGATATACACATTCACTTCAGCTTCTGCCTGCACCATGAAATCCTGGCACAAAGGCCATGATGCCACCACCCTTAGAAAATACTTGATGCATGAATTCCTAATGTAGACAGCAAGCTCACATTGTTATACTGAATGCCATCCAAGAATGGGGGCTCTGAGGACAATAGAAGTGTTCACACGGATCGGAATGAAAAAGTTTTGTTAAGAAAGAAGTGGTCTTGGTCTGTTGCCTGTTCTCTGTTAATAGGAAGATCTAAGTACTAACTTTAGAGGAAAGGCATCATTTTGAAACCCTCAGAATTTTTCGTATTTTCTGTTAATGCAATTCACTTTTCAGTCTGGGCCCACCACATTCATGTAACCTGGCAGCTGCAGGGCCCTCACTGGAGGAGCCATTTCTTTTCCTAGGGTCCCATCCTCTTCCTCTTACGTTTCCTCTCACCAACCTCTGGAACAAACTCCCTGCACACCCTCAGGGACCCCAGCACAGCTGCTGCCCGGCTGGACTTACATGGCCCTGACCATGTGGAGATGACTGAGGGCAGATGTGTGCTCCTGTTGTGTTTGTCTGAGCATTGCCTATTTATTTATTGCTTTGAATAGTTTCAGGTCCTTCCTTTCTGCCCCTCCCTTGTCTTTAATCTCCTGTTGCTGAGTAGTACCCTCCCTGCCCATATGAGCAAAGTCACCTTCTCCTGCTCTTTGGAACCCACTACCAGTTTCCTTTCCTTGTTCTTATCACCTTGGCAGAGGCAATGCGTACCTTCAAATCTCCCAAGATCTCCCCATTGTTTCCCAGTTTCTTGTGCAGTTGGGTCAAGCTAGGCAACCACTTTTATAATTGTGTGTGTGTGTGTGTGGGAGGGCTACTAGGGATTGAACCCAGGGGCATTCTGCATCCAAGTTACACACCCAGACCTTTTTTCCTTTTGTTTTGAAACCAAGTCTTTCTAGGTGCTGAGAGTATCACTACATTGTGGAGACCAGCCTCAAATTTGTGATTTCTCAGTCTCAGCCTCCCAAGTACTAGAATTACAAACATGCACCACCACACTTGGGCAATCAGTTCTGATGATGTGGGTCTTTATCAGGATAAGGTAGCTGAGAGCTGGGATGTTGCATTTACCCAGATCTCTCTACCCACTTTGATAACCTTGGAGGCTTAAAGGTCAAGAAGTTGATGTTGACAGGACAGAGGAGCCAGATTCCTAAATCATTGGATAGATTTCCTTTAACCAAACCTTTCCATGGGCAAAGATTAAATTGTTTATATGCTAAGTTACTAAGACTTAAAAGTACCTCAGCCTAGCCAAGCATATCTCAACTAATACAATCATATTCTCCTCTTCTACTTCTTTCTTCTCCTCTCCTCCTTCTTTCTCCTGTCTCTTTCTCTCTCTCATTCATCTTTTCATTCTCTCTATATCCAAATTCAAGACCTAACCCTGAAGATCCAACTAAAATGCTAATAACATTTCTTGAGCTGCTCCTGTTGAAAATTCATCGCTCACATTTAAATGTACCTATGTCTTACAAAACTGTTATTCTTACTAATTGAATTTGATATGCTTATGAATGTACATCATGTACATTAGGGAATTTTCCTCTCCCCCCCCCCATCTTCCTCAGTTACATCAACTTATTTGCTTATCTATGGTTTTCCTTCCTTGTCTAGAGTTCCCTCTATGACCTTTTTACTCCTTAGCTTCTGCATATTAGGAAGAACATCCAATTTTTTACTTTTCGTGACTGAGTAATTTCACTTAGCATAATGTTCCCCAGTTCCATCCATTTCCCCACAAATGATGTAATTTTGTTCTTCTTTATGGCTGAGTAAAATTCCACTGTGTACATATTCCATAGTCTTGGAATCCATTCATCTCTTGATGGACATCTTGGCTGGTTCTATAGTTTGGCAATTGTGAATTGTGCAGCTACGAACATAGTCAGTTCTAATAAAACATTTCTTATACTTTTCTTGGAATGTTTATTTAGACATACTTATTCTTCTTTATGACTGTGAACCTCTTGAAGTCAAGACTTCTTCATTTTTCATGTTTGGCAAACTTTTTGTTTTAATTCCTGACTTCTTTCTGAGGTCCACACTAAAATTTCTCATTCTATTCCCAGGCTTCCATTTTTCTTTCTGCTCCAGGTCCTGCTTTAGACCACCTGTGCCATTTCTGCTTCTGCAGCACCTTTATCTATTTCTCAAGGTTGGAACCTTCACTAGTCAAGCAACTATACTATTAGCAGTCCAGTTTTCCAAATCTTCAGATTTCACATTTGAAATTTCTGTCTGGCCTTCATCTGATCCTTTCTTTGGAATCCCAAAGCCAATGTTCTCAGTTTGGCCCTCCTAGGAGCTGTCTTCACACCCTGATTTTCCATTCCAATAAATTCAACAGGCTTTTTGTCATGTTAGCATTGCCAATACCCAGAATCAGTTATTTCTTTTCTTGAAATTGCTCTGGGTTTTTTCCATTGATCAACTTAAGTACATCTTTCCTGTCTCATCTATCTCTCCTGTGTTCTAGACAACATCATGTTCTCCCAACTATATTGCCAGACCCACACTGTCCCTATTTTATGACTCTATTCATGTTACCTGTCTGCCTGGATGCATTCCTACCTCAGACTATTGAATGCAGTTCATTCTGGGGTCTCTGCTTTTTTTTTTTTATAAGGGTATGCGTGTTCCCAATTCATCCTTCTCCTACTATCCAGTATTTGAAGGTTATCACTGCATATTCCTCAGCTCTGAAAGTTGTGCTTTTCTTTAGAAATGCCTATGATTACCTAGTTGCTCATTAAATTATTTGTTAAATTGAATGAAAAATAACTGTATCGTGCGTTCTGAGCCTCTAAGAAATTCCAGGAAGAAATCCCAAACTTCTCAGGAAAGATTTTACAAGAAAAGAATGAGTTTTATTTTATTAGAACATTTTCTCACTTTATGTCCCTTATCCATAACAGGAAAAATTGGTTCTTTCACATTTCAAATATCTGGAAATTGGTCTAAAAACCATGGGTTATAATACATTTCCCAGCACAAATGTATATTCTACTTAAACATCATTTTGCCTTAATGGTCACAGATTTTTTTTGGGGGGGTCTGGGGATTCAACCTAGAAGCATTCTACCTTTGAACTATACCCCAGCCCTTTTTACTTTTAATTGTGAAATACGGTTCCACTAAGTTGCTGAAGCTAGCCTTAAACCTGCAGTTCTCCTGTCTCAGCCTCTAAAATACTGGGATTATAGTCATGTACAATTATTTTGCTCTGAGCATCACCTTGCATATTTCTTTTTTGCTAATTTAAAGGCACTCAAAAATGGAAATGTGGGAACAAATTCTATTTCCAAGAGATAGACTAAACTATAGTATTTTAACTGTAAAAAAGCAATGAAGCAAAAGTTCTTATCTTTACTGATAGAACTAAATTTATAAAAATGTTTGATCATAAAGTCATATCTCTATGTTACTGAATTGAAGATAATTCCATTTTATAGAAAAACTAAAACCTTAATACTAATATATAGACATTTTTCATTCTATTTCTTAGAACTCATAATTGGGTGCTAAAGTTATTCTGTCTTCCACTGATTTTAATTTTATTTCTGACCTAGGAAGTTACTCTAACATTGATGCTGGTTCATTCTGACTGATTTATAAGAAGAGTTGTTTGGCTAAAAGCAATAATATGTTTTAAAATTAGAAAACCATTTTATTAAGGTTAGCAACTGTGTGTGTGTGTGTGTGTGTGTGTGTGTGTGCGCACGTGTGTGTGTGGTGCTGAAGATCAAATTCCTGACCTCACACATGCTAAGTAAGTGTTCTACCACTGAGCTACATCTCCAGCCCAAAGTAAGTCATGGTAAGAGCTTGGAAGTCATAAAGTTATGAAATCAAATTTCAGATTGATACATTTTTGTCATTTCTCTGAAATTATAGTGACCTACCATATAATACAGTCAAATTCTGGCTGTCTTAGTCTACTTGGACTGTTTTAATAAAATGGCTCAGTCTGGAAAAGTTATAAACATCAGATATTTATTGCTAACAGTTCTGTATCCTGGGACATAGAAGATCAAGGTGCCAGGCGGTTGGGTATCTGATAAGGGCCCATTCTCCATGGATGGCCTATTCTGGGAGGGGCAAGCAGGCTCCTCAAGCCCCTTTTGTAAGAGTAATAATCTCATTCATGGGAGCTACCCCTCATGAACTAATCACCTCCCAGAGCCTGCATTTCTTAAACAAATGCATCTGGTTAGAGTTCAACATATAAATATTGTAAGGATGCAAACATTTAGATCATTGCAATGGCAAAAGAATTGATAGCTTCAGGTTGTAAGTCTCTTGAACCAAACATCCCTGCCATTTACATTAATGAGACAAGCATCAAAACCAATTAGGAAATTTGGATGAATCTTGAGAGAATTATGCCAAGTGAAAAGAAAGACCACACTCAAAAGGTTACAAATTCCATGGTTTCAGCTAAGTAATATTTTTGAAATAAGAAAATTATAGATATGGGGATTAATGATTAATGATTGCCAGGGGTCAGGGGTTGGAAGAAGGTACAGGAAGGAGGTGGGTATGGCTATAACAGGGCATCATGAGCGAGCCTTGTGGGTGAACACGGCAGTGGTTACATGAAGCTACACAAGTGATAAATTACATAGAAAAACACACGCTTGCACTGGAATAATTCAGCTCTATGGCTCATACCTAGGTCAATTTTCTGGTTTTGATAGAAAACCGTAGTTAGGCAAGATACTGCCATTTGGTGAAGTGCATGGTGAAAGGGGCACTTGACCTGATACATATATACGACAACTTCTTGAACCTATAATTATCTAAAATTATAACTTAAAAAAAAGACCTTTCCTTTCCACTTTAGAGAAGGTCAGGTAGTGACATAAGTAAGTCAGGTATTTGGCAACAGGAAGGAGGAGAATTGTGGCCTGATCAAGCAGGCAGCTACCCCCCAGTGTGTCTCTGTGGAACTCATGCACGTGAGATGGCAGGGTATTCTGAGTGCTACTGTTTTGATGAAATGCCAGAAATCTAAATTTCTAATAAAAATCTGAATTTTAAATAATGATAACTTATTCACCTTTTTTCAACACTGTGCATGCCAAACTAAAGGTAGGAGAGAGCTGGATTCAGTCCAATGGCCTCCTCAAGATGAATTCCACACTCAACCATCTGGTAATTTCAATGCTAGTCTGTGACCGTTTATGAAAGACAGAGAAATGGTTGCTCTCGAGACATAATGTTCTGCTCAGGCTGCTAATGACAGCACCGTAAGTCATGAGTCAGTGACACCCATGGATTCTGGACGATGTTGGCATTCATTTGATGGCAGCTGAGAATGAGGCTACTGGTGTTGAACCTGTAAGCTCTGACCAAGACTTTCACAGTCACTCCCTCTGTTTGCTGCCTGAGACTCAAGTTGTATTCTTGAGGTGTCCATGTGTTCTTCTTTAGTTATCTTAGTTATTTCATCTTTTTTAATATCTAAATGAAATTGACAAAAACTGAGAAACTAAACCAGAGTCTGGTATTCCTGATGTTGATACAGTGTCCCAATGAATATACTTTCTACAGGTATTAGCAGTCCCCATGGCCTCTGCGTCCATGTGAAGCTATGCACACCAGCCTTTAACTCATTATGGTGAATGAGAAGATCCCGGTACAACAAAGCCCTCATTCCAATTTCTGAAGTCTTTATCATCCCTACCCTATGAAGCTATCAGAGTCCAGATATTCCTTCCACTTATTTCCAACCGGCCCAGCTGACTGAAAAGAAGTGAAAAGAGGACTTAGTAACTATATACTTTTCACCCAAACTTGCAAAGCGCTAAGCACCACATCTGGGAGTCAATCACACCCCATCTAAAACAATATCATGTACAATAATCAAACTTCCATGTACAGTTTCCAGCAGCTTGAGCACACCTAATACCTTCATGAAGGGAGAGAGTAGGGAAATTCCAGTCTTTTGGATTTTAAATTTTCATCTATGGACTAATTACACATTATCAAAATTAAATTCAAAATGTTTAAATGACTAATTTGCATACATTTTGTCCTCTTTTCTCCAAAAGTCTACTACTAAGGTCCAGAGAATGTTTTCTAAGCTTCCCTTCAAAAAAGAGTATTTGTAGTTATTACATAATTATATGCCAATAGAGGAATCTCTTCCTATTTTCCATTTTTTACAATAATATGCATATGTATAAAAGGTTAGTTATCAGCCTCAAAAATTATGCTAATGTGGTAAGAGCAGTAATTCAAAGTGTAGCCACTAATTTCTCTGAGGGGAAATATGCAGAGATTCTGGGCTCTACATTTGTTTTCAACTAATTATCATGTATTTACTTTTCCATTAGTCCAATAATTTTTCTTTTAATTCAGAATTAAGCAATAAGGCATTGAATTATATAAAGGTCTGTTTAGCATAGCAGACACACCCCACCATTCCCTCATCCTCTGATTTACAGCTCTTAAAATGCACAACCAAGAGGCTTCTGTATGCCCTTTCAGATTTATATTCCATCATGTAGTCACCTCAATAACTTATGCATTCTCAGAAGGTCTATCCAGCAATTAACTCCAGTCTTTCCTAGCTCATCATCTCATTATGCAAAGTGGACTGGAACACAAACTTTATTAGCAACTTTCAGTTCTAATTCCTTCTCATCTCCCCACCCCCACTCTGCCTAGTAATGTCAGTTTATAAGTGACAAAAGTGCTCTCGAAAATGGCAGTTTTTTTTTTTTTTTAAAAAAGCTGGACTGGCAGCACATTTAGTAATTGGTCTTTGCACTGTGGGGCACCACAATAAATCGAGATTGTCATATTTCAGCTGAAGCATGGGATACAATTCTTTATAGAAATGGAAATGAATTCTCCCTTCCACACAACACAGCATTTTAACTATGTTTAGGGGGAACAGGCAAGTAAAAATGCTATTACTTTTATTCAAAAGTTTAAGAAAAGAAAACCAGACAAATCAGCCCTGAATCTTTTGTTAAAGGATAAAGGAATTCATAGTATCTCTTCTTCAAACCTTAGGAAGAGGAGAGAAGGCAGGTGCTGAGTCCTTTCATGCAGACATTGTGCCAAAGAGGTGAAATATGGCTTAACATACATCTTCTTGTGTTAGAGACCTAACAGGGGCCTGACAAAGGTTCTCATAAAACTAAAGGAAATGCAGTCACTGGAAGAAATGTGTCCAATGAGTGTAGAGGGAGACCTCTGGCCAATGCCACCGACTTACCAATGTCAGGGTCCACGGCTTGCACTCTGGTCAGCAGGGCCTTGGTGGCTGTGTTCTCATAGACACAGGTAGTATAGTGGTCAGAGGAAAACACAGGGGGATTATCGTTCACGTCCTCCAGGATCAGGTGGATGTCAGATTGGCAGAATCTGCCACCCCCATCGGTGGCTCTGGCGATGAGATGGTACACTGGGACCTTCTCCCGATCCAACGGAGCCAAGGTTTTTAACTCACCTGTGAAAAGAGATGCAGCATGGTTTATCTGATCTTTCAAAAACTACCATTCTTTGAAAACTAGAGAATCAATTATATATATAAAGAATTCTAAATATAAGATGAGCTAAAGACACTTGGCCCCAATGCCCATTATTTGAAAAATAGAGAAAATTCACTTTTTTTTTTGGATTGGGGGGACTATGGGATTCTGGATGTAATAACAAACCAGCTATATAACACTCAAATTAAGTCATCCCTTTGCAAAATATGGTTATTAGAGGTTCTTCTTTTTGTCCCTATGGAGGAGGCCCTAGGAAAGAAGAGAGAATAGATTGATAACTCTACTCATCATATGGTCAGTAATGTCAATAGCCCATAGACCCAGAAGGGCAAGCTCTTCGCTTCCAGATATTCAATTATTTAATAGAAGAAAACAAGGCAATAAAAACAGGTTGGTGTTAGCAGACCAGGGAGGATGTAAACTGTGCCGAACTGTGGAAAGGCCTGTGGTTGCTGGGGAGGTATGGAGCGGGGAAAACCTGAGGAGCTAGGAGCACCAGCTATTTGGCAGCCAGCATAAAGGTATGTTACATCTGTATTTTCATCACTGGAAAAGCTGTGCAAGTGCTGGACCTTAGCCCCTGTGGAAACTTTGTGTTGTTTCAGTATCAACTAAAAAATAACAACAAGTACAATGAAAAACTTGACTAAATATAATTTGGTGCAAAGCATGACATAATTTTACCCTCAAATAAAACTGGTAGGTATTTGAACAAAGTCACCCCTATGATTATCTTACTACAGCCAACCAATTCTCATACACACCTTGGATCATTTCCCTCTCTTCCTCCAAAAGCTTAGTGGCGGTCCAGCGGGACATTTGGAACCCTCCGTGACCTGGACTGAGCTATTTTTTCTGCCACTTAGATGCTCAGACTCTCTTGCCTGTGCTGTGCTCTCTGCTCACACAGTCCCTGTTAATCTTCAGTGTTCTGCTTTCACTCCTAGGATCTTGAGTCAATTCAAAGACTAGGCTTTCCTTAAAATGATTTCTTCTTTCCTGCCATCAGAATATTGTGCCCAGTTATAGCTCCCCTTATATTTCTCCTGGGCAATGTTTTCATTCTGTCTTTCATTATTTTTATTACTGGTTCACTTGCCTGTCTTCCCTACTAGATTACAATATCCCCTGGGCCTGGTTTGTTTTGTTTCTCTTGGAGTCTACTACACAAATCCCACAAAGTGCTTTTATGTCTATTAGATACTTAATAAATGTTATTGACGAATAATTATCACGGGGCCCAGATAGCTAAGTAATATATTCTTAGGTAGCTTAACAGGCTCTTAGCTAGGATGCAGTGGATGTGGGAGTGGGGAAAGAAAGACAAACTATCATTTTGAACAGTTAGGAGTTATTATTTACTATGAACATCACAATGCTGAAAATTTGTAAACTGTTCAGTCTTTACATCTTATTTCAAAATCACCATTGGACAAATCACCAAATCCATAACATTGAAATTATTTGCCTCCAAAGAAAATGACTTTTCTTTAGCTCTGGACTTTAATGTAGGCATCTGCCTTTAGTTTATATAATCTTTCACCCTGTAAATTTTACCTGCATAGGAGTGAATCGAATCTGAGGACTTAGTTCTTAGAGAAATGAGGCAGGAGTGTTTAATAAGAAACAGATAACGGCATTAATAAGAATCAGGAAGGGCACAAAAGAAATTCCAAAATGCAAACAATTCTCAGGCTGCATTATGCTACAGATTACCTGGGAACTTGTGATATATCTTCACTGATCTCCTTGATGAGCTGATGCCTTAACTCACAGATGTGAGGACCAAGCATGGAGGTGTGATATGTGATGATAATAAATGTAGGTAAAATCAGGGCCAGGTTTACGAACCAGATAAAATTTGCGTTGTCCACAAGCACCCAGCCTTGTCTCCACGTACTCTTATATTTCTCCGAGTCCTAGATAGCAGAGCAACATACCAAGGCTCTGGTACTAACTATTCACTAGTGATGAGACTACATGAGCATTTAACCCCCCTCAGGGACAAACAATGACATTTACCCAAAGAATAGATTTCACCTTACCACTTTCTGGATCTAGAAAAAATTCATTGTTTCCAGATCCATAGAGTGAGTATCGAATAGCTCCATTGGATCCAATATCAGCATCCTTGGCACTGACCTTCAGGATGATTTTATTTGATGGAATGTCTTCAGGAAATGATGCTGTATGTGCCATCTGGTCAGAGGTGAACAAATCATCAACGTTTGTAGGATAATTGCTATATTTAGCATTACACATGATTTCTTTTAAAAATCATTAATATAATTTAGCTTCTGCTATTTTTCCCTTCACCAGAGAACCATATCAAATTATATGCTGAAACATGGGTACAACTGATTTCCTTTCTATCCCAGGCCAGTTCACTCAAAAGCATTTATTGAGCACCTAATGCATGTTCAGTGTGATAAATGGTAAGAGTACAATGGTGAAGAAAACAGACAAAAATTTGTGCCCCTGTGAAATTGTGATGCACATCACAAATTGGCCATGGTCTGTATTTCTGTAGAGATTCAATGAGTTCCTGGAACTCCTTAACTCTTTAAGGAGCCACTACTAACATTTAGGATTAGCATGAGTGATTAAATCTATTTACCACAATTTTCTAAGCTACAGAACACCAATATAATCTTCTGGCCCACATGGTAAGAACATAAATGATAACTTTTTATCAGAAAAAAAGAAATGAAACCCAGTACTAGCACCTTGCACTGGGATCACAGTTTGTAGAGTAGTAGAAAGGCTATCAGTACCAACATTGCCACAAACCAGCCATGTAGACTTAGATAAACAGGCAACTAATGTAGAACAGTCCATTTCTCTTTTATGGCATTGCTGATTTAGATAGAAATTATAAGGTACTTTATGAATTACTTAAAAGTATATAATATTAAGATTTAGTATTTTGAATGGGGGGTACAAAGCAAAATTAAATACCTGATAGTGTCATCTGTATTCTTTTCACATTTATACCATTTCATTCTAGATGCCAGTTCAATTTTCTTTTTTTCATACTTTTACTAGTGCATTGCAGTCTCACATCATAATGCAGTTCACAGTGATAGTGATCTAATGCACACAGCACTTGCTGAGTTTTCCTCTTATGTCCAATTGGAGATCTTAATCCAATTGGAAGTAGGAGCAGAAATTAACTTGGTCTTAAGAAGAATGTGAAGTGGGTTTTGATTTAATTTTAGAGAGATAGAGTAAAAGAGCAGAGCTTTAATTCCCAACTCTCACCTGATCACACACCGGACTATTGTCATTTACGTCACTGACAGTCACTTCCACCATGGCCTGCGTGACAAAGAGCCCATCGGTGGCAGTGATGTTGAGGAAGTAAATGTCTTGTTCTTCTCTATCTAGAGGTCTCTTCACATACACCTTCCACTCATTCTGCACCAGACCCAGGGCAAACCTTCCTCGGGGGTTTCCTCCTGCAAGGAAAAGAGAGCTTCTGAAGATTTGCCATCAAGTGCCTTGGTCTACACCTACCATGAGAGGCTCATGTGGGGTCATCCAAGTGCCCTTCAAACTGTATCACAGATGATACTGAGAAACAAAATACTCCCTTCAGTTCTCTTAAGACAAAGCATTGTATTTATATGCTTCACTTATGGGGAAAGTAAAACAGTAACTTTTCAAGAGAATAAAATCCACTTAAAGAAACTGGAGATGATCTCTTGTTTAGTTCCCCTTAAGGACAATCAAATTCAAACTGTGAACAATCAATCGTCTTCTCAGGCTGATACAATTGTCTTTCCACTTGGTCTCAAGAGAGGATGTAATACAGTATAGCTCTTGTTACCAAGACAATTTCATTAGCTGTTGATTATGCAATCAAGAAAAGGCACTCAGTCCTATTAAGGAATCTTTTAATGAATTTTTATCATGCAGCTGCGCTCTTCTCACAAGGATTGGAGTTTGGGGAAAAAAGTTTACATGACAGAGGAAGACCATTAGTATTCAATGGTCTTAACAAGGGGTCATTTAAGGAGTAGTTCAAAGAAAAGCATTGCAATTAGATCAAATATATCAGAGTAGAGCTGGTGAAAGTGGAAGAAAAGTAGAAGAGATGAAGTGGAACAGCTTTTTATAGCACTGAAACACTGACAGTGGTCCCAGTCATACTACTTTTCTGCTTCATTAAACTACACGGAAGCAAAATCAGCTTGGTACAAGATAGGAAAAGGGAAGAAAACTATCTTGAACTTATAATCCTTAAGAGGGAAATATTGTCAATTCAAACACTGATAAGGACTAGGCTGAAAACAACTGGCATGAAATCTGGAGTCAGGTGGGCGTGTCGACATACACTTGTAATCCCAGTACTTGGGAGGCTGAGATAGGAGGATCACAGGTTCACAGCCAGCCTCAGCTACTTAGTGAGGCCCTTTTTAACTTAGTGAGACCCTGTTTCAAAATAAAGAATAAAAAAGAGGGCTGGGAGTGCAGCTTGGAGGTAGAATGCCCCTGGATTCCATTCTGGGTATCACAATAAATAAATAAATAAATAAGAAGTCTGGAGTCAATTTGCCCCTTCACTTTTTAAAAAAATTGAAACAAGGTCTTGCTAAATTGCTGAGGCTGGCCTGAGCCAGTGATCTTCTTGTCTCAGCCTCCAAAATACTGGGATTATAGTCATGTGCCACCCTGACAGGATCACTGTTTCCTTTAAGTCAGCATTTAAGAGGTATTTATCACCTACACTGGGCCACTATTCTAAGCATCAGGGCTACTGACCAAACCAGGAAAGATTTCTGCTTCAGTGGTGAACTTTACTTTCTAGAGAAGATTGATATATTTAAAATAATTTGGAGTCCCTAAGGCTGAAATGGCTTCAGTGCTTTGAGTTCCTATAGGTAAAACCAAAACCCAACTCAATATAAATGAGAAAACGAAACTTAATTTTGCCATAAAAAATTTCCAGCCAACCTATACTCAGAACTTGAAGGTTACTATTCCACTTTAACCAACCAAGTATTTTTTCTTTGCATTGCTTACACATGCATCTTATAAAAGTCTTTCCCTTGTCCCTTTTGGTGGAACTGTGAAAAGTATGCAGTGTAGAGCTGCCCAAGTCATCAATTGCTACTTGCTCAGATGCAATTTAACATGTGTATCCTTAAAACAACAAACAAATGTATAAGGAAAAATACTCTATGCTGGTTACTACTACACTGCTGGAATGAAGCCATCTTGTCTTCTTATAATGAACTTGGTGGGGGGAAGGATGGCCAAACATCATGGTCTCACAGTAAAGATTGAGTGGGAAGTAGTGAAATTCCAAATTCTGGACTGTAGTCTGGCATGGGGAAGTGGGCAGTCTGAGAACCTCAGTAGTAGGGATTGGGGATAAAATCAATGGGATAAACAGAACCAGTGCAGACAGGGAAGAAAGTGGGAGGTGCCTTTTTGGGGGGCACTAGGATTGTGCTCTTCTACTCTCTGTAGGATTTGTTAGTGTCCAGAGACATTTTTGATGATTGCATTGGAAGAATGGTATATGTTACTAAAACTAGTAAGTAGAGTTCTGGAATGCTGAAAAAGATATTGTAATACACAGGACAGACCTCTGCTTCAACAAAGAACTACCCAGTTCTAAATGTCAATCATGCCGTGGCTGAGAATCCCTCTTCTAGGTAGGCTCAGGGTCCTCCCTGGGATATCACTTTCCTCTACTACTGGCTAGGATTCAATTATGCATTAGTTGAATATTATTTCAGTGCACACAAATTTAACCTCTCTATTAAATGCTTTCAGTGCAGGCAGGCCCACACCGTTCTTTTGTTACATAAAACCATTAATGGTCTTTTGTTAATCTGAGGGAGCATGGCCAAGTTGTACTACATCAAAAGCAAAAGTTAAATCCAATTAAAATCAGTTGGTGGTTGGCGCAGCTAATGGTAATAGTGGCTTTAAGCTACTCTAAACATCACTCTGGTTAAGTTGATGGGATGGTCCCTTTATATTGGTCATTGAGAATTCAGAGACTATGTGTAAGTTGAGAAGTATCTCTCAGAATGCCTAATAAGACATTTTCTCCCTGACAGTAAATGCAAATAAATTAAAATGTTTCTTCACTTACCTCTTTCTTTCCTTACCACTAGTTTTCATGCTCTAATTGCAGAAATATACATTTTTATGAAAAAAGATAGACTTGTTTCAGATAAATCATAAAACACATCAAGTGTTCTTCAGCAGGAAACACCATCAAGAAGACAGTTCCATAAAGGAAAAGAAGGATAATGCTGAGAATAGCATTGACATGTTTGCTCTACCTCAGATCTTACTCTGTAGTGATTAATTAACTTTTCCACTAACATACTTAAGTAGATTCTGTATCCTAAGGGCATTCTAATTAATTCATTTTTCACTTTGAATAATGCAGGTTTTCTAAAGGGAAAGTCACCTGACTACAAGCATTGGTAGATTCTTTAAAATCTTTTAGTGCTTTGTTTATTTTCTGGATTTGAATGTCAGAGCATCAAAATAATTAGCTTTAACTCCCCACTCCAATAGTGTGTGTGTGTGTGTGTGTGTGTGTGTGTGTGTGTGTGTGGTACTGGGGTTGGAACCCAGGGGCATTCCACCTTTGAGTTGCACCTCCAGCCCTAATTTTTATTCTTTATTTTGAAACAAGCATCTCACTGAGTTTCAAAGGGCCTCACTAAGTATCTGAGGCTGTTGGTGAACCATGATCCTCCTGTCTCAGCTGGGATTACAAGTGCAGGACACCATGCCTGTCCCCACTCCAATAGTTTTTAGGAAGGCTTCCCCCATATCTCCGACCCTTTCCTCTTTGTGGTTGAAGGCAATTTACCACTAGAAAGCTACTCCTAATCAGTGACATCCCTTTTCACTTTGATAGGAAGTCCTCCACTCCATAAAGCAACAGTGATACTTTTATGCAGTCTCGGTGACCTCATCTACTGATCTTGACTTTCCCAAAGAATTGCTCCTTACTGTTTGGAAATACAGAAAAGGGACCCAAAACTGGTGTTGGAAGAAGAAATACTCCTTGATTTGGAATTACAATTTAGAATTTCTCAGTTAAAAGTTAAGCAGTGACTTCTAATTTAAATACACATGTGCCTATGTGTTTTCACGACCAGGAGAATTTGCATGGGAAGCTAACTGAGATCAAGCTCTTTGCTTTTCTTGGCACCAATAAAAAGAAGAGAAAAAGAATATGGTTTAAAACATCTTTGTCCACCCAAAAGAGCTACTATTTTAATTTCTCTGAAAACTTTTTTTCCCCACTAGGGATTGAACCCAGAGGCATTCTATCTCTGAGCTATATCCCCAGCCTTGTTTGATTTTTATTTTGAAACAGGGTGTCACTAAATCACTGAGGGATAGTTAAGTTGCTGAGGCTGACTCTGAACCTGCAAATCCTCCTGTCTCAGCCTCTTAAGTAATGAGATTATAAGAGTGCACCCTTATGTCTGGCATCCAACAAATTTTCTTTACTGGATTTCTTTTTAAAATGATAAAAAGTAAGATGAGGATTGAATTTCAACCTGGGCAATATATTGTAAGCAAACAAATGAAGTTCAGACTAAGATTGAGTTAACAACAACCAACAATAGAGAAACAAGTCTACTCAGATCATTTACCCAACCCCAGAAGGATTTACTCTTCTCATTTCCTCATCTTATCTTCCTTCTTCTCTCTACTCACTCCCCTCATCACCTCCCATTTTCCTTTAGTGAGCAGGGCACAGGGTGGACACTGAGGGTATCGAGACATACCTGTAATATGGTAGCTCACTTGGCGATTAATGTCAGAAGTATCTTTGTCCCAGGTGCTGAGGACGGCCAACACCTCGCCAGGAGGGTCGCTTTCCTTCACATTCCCTCTGTACACCTCATGGGCGAAGACCGGTGCATTGTCATTGATATCTGTTACCCTGACAGAGACTAAAGCTGTGGAAGAAAGAGAGAATGCCTCTCCAAGGTCAGAGGCCACCACGGAGAAGGAGAATGTAGGGTCTGTCTCATGATCCAGGTCCTTCAAGGTACTGATCCAGCCTGTGTTGCCGTCAATACTGAAAGCTTCCATTACCTTTTCAGGTTGGGAATCTGAGTGGAGGGAATAAGTAACCTGCCCATTGGCTCCCCAATCCAAATCACTGGCTCTCACCTGTGTGAGTTTGGTGCCCACAGGCATCCCTTCCATTATGATGGTTTCGTAGCTCACTGTTTCAAAGACTGGCTTGTTGTCATTCAAATCCAGTACCTTGATATCCACGTCCACTGTAAACACAATGTCTACCTTATCCAGAGGTATAGTAGCTGCTACTTTAAAGTGGAAAGCTGGGCTGATTTCATGGTCAAGGCGCTTGTCAAGCTTGATAGTCCCCGTCTCCTGTTCTATGATGAAGACACCCTCTTTGTTATTCTCTGGCCGTTCCCCATTAACTGTACTGAACCTGACATTCTGACTGGGCAGAATCCTCAAGGTGTCCACTATACTTCCAATAGCTGTATCTTCTGCCATAGTAAAGGAATACTGAGACTGGGTAAATGAAGGCAAGAATGTTTCAGGGGGCAGGACATGGATATACACAGGAATAAGGGAGTGCTTTACTGGAATGCCCCCATCTACTGCTTTGACAAAGAATGATAGCACCGTGTTTTTCAGCTGGTTAAAACTACCCTTTGTAACCATCCAACCATTGTCAGGATCAATTTCCAGGAGGTCAGCCACAGAAACTGAGGCCTCACTATAAAGGGAATAAGTAATCCTTGAATTTGCTCCATCATCAGGATCCATGGCTTGGACCTGAGTGACCAAGTGGCCCCTTCCAACATCGGCCCTGACACTGGCTCGATATTCCACTGTCAGGAACTGGGGAGCATTGTCATTTTCATCCACCACAATCACCCTCACAGTGCAAAATGTTGTTCTCCCTCCACCATCAAGGGCCCTCAAGAAAATACTGATATCTCCTTCTAGAGGGTTTTCCCGGTCTAGCCTTTCTGTCGTAATGACCTGTCCATTGCTGTCTATGAGGAATCGATCCTTGGCAAAGTCATTGATGATAGCATAGCTGATCTGCCCGTATATCCCTGGATCCCCATCTGTGGCTCGAACATGAATTACCTTTGTCCCAGCAGCTGCATTTTCTCTCACTTCAGCAACATATGTGCTTTGTGAAAAGGCAGGGCTATATAAGTTAGCCCCAAGTACCCTGATGTGCACCTGTGCAGTGCTGGTGAACAGCCCATCGGAAACAGACACATTGAGGCTATACAGAGGCTCCATCCGCTGCTTTCTGTGGTTAGACAATGTGATGATTCCGCTCTTGCTGTCCATCAGAAAGCTTGTCCTGTCATTTCCAGATAAAATGCTGTATTCCAAACGGTCAAAGTCAGAGCTATCTGCATCCGAGGCTTGCACACAAGTTACAAAATGGCCCCGGGGGGCTAGTTCACTCACATAGGACTCATAAATGAGCTGATTAAAAACAGGAGGGTTGTCATTTATGTCAGAGATGTGAATGTGAACCAGAACCTCACTGCTCAATGCTGGGAAGCCATTATCTGTTGCTCTGACTTTCAAAGTGCAGTGTTGTACCACTTCATGGTCTAGCATCCTCGCTGTCAGGATTAAGCCACTTGCACTATCTATGTGAAAATAATCTGTGCTGTTATAGGTATCCTGGACAATCTGATAATGCACCATTTTATTGTTTTCTGAATCTGCATCAGTAGAGACAACTTGCAAAACAGGGGTCCCAATGAGAGATGCTTCTGATAATGTTGTATTGTAGGCAGGCTGATCAAAAATAGGAGGGTTGTCATTTACATCATTAACTAGCAAGTCAACAGTGACTTCAGCCCTGGCACCAGTAAGGGCATCACTGGCTCTTACTGTCAACTTGTAAACAGGTGTAACTTCATAATCCAAAGGACTAACAACTTTTAGGACCCCAGTGTCAAAGTCAATGTTAAATTGTTTGAAAGGATCTCCATCAATAATAATATATATGATGCCTTGGCCTTCTGGACTTGTGGCATTGATGCTTAGAATGGGAGTCTCCATTCTGATGTCTTCAT
This sequence comes from Muscardinus avellanarius, assembly GCF_963383645.1. NCBI lineage: Eukaryota > Metazoa > Chordata > Mammalia > Rodentia > Gliridae > Muscardinus > Muscardinus avellanarius. The sequence continues at coordinate 159,766,300 of NC_137786.1, forward strand.
TGACTGATGCTGTATAAAACGGCTTATCAAAAACAGGCATTGCTTTGTTGACAATAGTGATGGGAAGTTCCACAGATGTGGACAAAGAGGGATCTCCACCATCTTTGGCTAGGATGGTGACTCCATACTCAATGTTGGACAAGTCAGAGTTGAATGCTTCTTTTAAAATAACATTCCCTGAATTGGGGTCAATTTCAAAGTGGCCATAGTCATCCTGTAGGATGTAGGTCACTTCTCCATTTGCACCTTTGTCTTTGTCAATGGCTGTCACCTGGTATATTAGAGTCCCAGGCTCAGCATCAACTTGCACAGCAGCATAGTAAGGGAGGCCCACAAAGACTGGAGAATTATCATTTATGTCTTCGATGTTGACTCTGACCACCACCCTAGCCACACGTAGATGGTCCAGCTCACGGCTGGCTTCCACCACCAACTCATATAATTCTTGTTCCTCGCGGTCAAAGGGAACTCCAGTAGTCTGAATGACTCCTGAGGTAGATTTTATTTTGAATTTATTTCCTGGGTTTAAGATACTATATTTTAAGGGTTCATTAAGGCGGTTTCCAACTGCATTTACAATAGCAACTTTGGTTATATTAGTGTTGTTCTCTGAGATTGAGGTGGAATAAAAGCTTTGTGTAAAGTGGAGGCCACTGTCCATGGCTTCTTTAACCATGATGGTGACCATAGATGTACCGTAGAACTTTCCATCGGATACTTTAACTATCAGCATGTAGTGATCTTTGGAGAGGTTGTTGTTTTTTATGGTGAGTATTCCACTATTCGAGTCAATTAAAAAATGATCCAAGCTCCCCTCCATTAAGCTGTAGGTCAGTTCAGGGGGGACCTCAGAGTCAGGATCTGTAGCACTAACTTTTAGAACCTCCACTCCAACATAGGTAGGGAGCAGTAAGACAGTCTCAAACACAGCCTGGGTGAAAACAGGTGGGTTATCATTCACATCTGTGACCTCGATGTTGACTTCAACGGGACTCTCTGCAGTCAGCTGGGGGCTGCCACTGTCTCTCACATGCACATGAAAATGGAAATGGGCAATAGTTTCGTGGTCCAGGTTGGCGATTGTTCTGATTGCACCTGTGCTGGAGTCCACCGTGAAGAACTTCTTGGCCATGGACTCCACGATCTGATATACGAGCAATGCATTCTGATTGCTGTCAGCATCAGTGGCTCGAATCACCAGTGGGCTGTTATCCAAGCTCCTGACAATGCTATTGACTGGGGCAGCCTCACTGAGGCTGCCTGAATATTGAGAAAAGAGAAAGACTGGAGCATTATCATTTTCATCAACGATCTGAATATTGACGGTGGCATTGGAAGCCATTCCTGCCATGTTTGTGGCCTGAATAGTGAGTTGATAAGAGGAAGTGCGCTCATAATCCAGAGCCCTCCGAGTAGTGATGACTCCAGAATATGGATTTATGGTAAAGATTCCATCAGTGTTTCCATCTTTGACTTCATAAATGAGGGTAGATTGACTGATGGCAGAAATTAGAATGACTGATGTTCCAATGTCAACGTTTTCATTTACTTCAGCTTGGTAGTCCTTATGAGTGAATTTGGGGTGAGAATTATCAGACATGGTGACAGAAATGCGCACGATTGCAGTAGCAGACATTGGCGGGGAACCTTGATCCGTAACTTTGACTGACAGGACGAATTGACCCATTGTTGTCATGTCTGGTTCTTTGGAAACTGTGATGATGCCCAGGACTGGTTCAATTTTAAATGTGTTCCCAGTGTTCCCTAAAACACAGAAATCAATGGGGAAATGAATTACAAATGGGTCATTAAAATATTGTTTAGCCAGGCATGGTGGCACATGCTTGTAATCCTTGAGCTTGGGAGGCGGAAACAGGAGGATCACGCTAGTTCAAAGCCAGACTCACTGGTTTAAGAGACCTTGTTTCCAAATAAAAAAATATAAAATAGGTCTGGGAGTGTAGCCTGGAGGTAGAAGGGCTTCCAGGAACCCCAGTACCATATATATATATATATATATATATATATATATATATATATATATATATATATATATATATATATCACACACACACACACACACACACACACATATATGGCATTTTAAAGGCATTTTACTGTGATGTGAAAAGTAAAAGTAATTGTTTGTATCTATTCTTTATTATTCTAGGAAAAAATGCAGTTTATCTCCCCAGGGTATTGAAAAGCAACTGAAATGAGTTTTCTAGTAATCCTATGAGTTTTAGATCAGTAGCTTTTTGATCCAGTTAAACACAACAACAGCTGTAGAAACAGCAGCAGCACATCATAGCATAGTCAAGCTGGGAAATAAAAGATCTTGTAGAAGAGACATTTCAAATGTTTAGGATTTCCTCATTCCTAGTCATGTGAGAAAGCCATGTGATATATTGGGCTGGCACATGTCAATGTCACTGATAAAAAAAAAAAAGCTGTACCCAAATCAGTGCCATATTCTCTTTTTTGCATTCAAAGAAAGAGAAATCGTTTTGTAGTCATTTGGTTTCAGATTATCCCAAAGGTAAGCTTTGCTACATGGGAATGATATTTCATCCCATCAAAATTGACTTCCTCCAAAATACTACTTCAGTAAGATAGGTTTTATTAGGCATGAAGAATTCTTCCCAAGTCACTGTTTGCTTTGTAAGCTGTGAGGATTTTTCTTCTGAGTGTGCCCCTGTTCTTCACTCACCTCTACCCCTCTTCCATAACCCTGAACGTACACAGGCATATACAGACAGAAGAACAGACATAAAACATGGGGAGGTAGTTGCTTCAATCTGTAGCCATTCTATTCACTCAGCATTGGAGAGTTTTCTGGGGAGTAGGAAGCAGTTGATAATCTGAACCAGCCTTGAAACTAAGATCTTGAGGCATAACTCTTACGAAATGGAGATTTGGGGATACGCTTTGACACATCTGGCATGGTAAGAGCCGTGGCTTTGTCAATGTCCAGGTTTGGGACTCTGCCTATGAAGCATGTAGTGATTTGGAATCCGGAATTATTGAGGATGAGTGAAATAAAGGGGAAGAATAGGAAACACAAACTTGAAGAAGGTAAAGAAGGGGGGAAGTGACGCAGAGCTCAGAAGTAGCGGGCATGTGAAGCTATGTCTTCACCACGCTGCTTTAAGCTCCTCTCCTCAGGCTCTCTGACACTTCTCAAACATACATCTTTTTGTGCTTAGATTCTTTTAGATCAAAAATTAAAGATCATGGTCATTTAACTATCTCTGGATTTTCCTTTCATTTTGAATACTGTACTATGGAAGGCATATTGAATATTTAAATGTCAAAGTCATTAAGACAGGCTCTCAGATTTAAGAGGCAGTTATATGATATACTGATTGATATATACAGCAAATACAACTGTGTACATACTTCTTGCTACATACTTATTAAATAAACTTTTCAATGTCCAAACAGAAAAAGGTCACCTTAATGTAAAATCTACTTGAATAAAATAGATATTTTTAAGGAGAAAGCATATCTAAATAAAGAGGTCAATTTGATCCCAGACCTCAAATGTAACATTAAACAATATTATCCTTGATATTAGCATGATTTTTTATTTGGCTACCTAAACATCATATCATTTTGTGATGACAACAGCAAAGAGTTCACTGACATATGTGTGTACCTTTATGTTCTCAGTGACTAGCACTGTGGAAGTGGGTATGAGCTCAGCATTTGAACCAAATATCATTTCACTCAGTGATGCTTGCCTTTCAGGAATGACACTGACACACAGCTCTGGATGATGAATTCTAACTGCATACAGTGATTAGGGCATCCTACCTCCAGGTTTATAGGGAAATCTTCCCTCATTCCAGCCCAGCAACATTCTTAATCTCTAGAAAGATATATCATGTCAGGAATGAAGGGGAGCTGGTTTCTGACCCCCACTGTACTTCCAGAGCCCTGGTGTCCTATGACCACTGATCTACTTGTGATACCTTCCAGAATTCTGTGCTGATATTTGGTCAAAAGTGGGCCCTCCTACTCTTCCCTTATCAACATACGTCCCTGTTTTCTTGGAATTTACTTTCTGTGTATTCTCTCCTATTCTTGAATCTTTGCAAATTAATTTCCGTTTGTTTTCTTGGAATCTCTGGCTTCTTGTAGACTTCTGGCACTGGACAAAAGCTGTGCTTCTATTACTTATCACTACTTGTTTTGTACACAGCATGGTACCTGCCACAAAGAAAGCTCATGAGACTTATTTGTTGAATGATTGAGAGGAGAAGAATATCTAAAAAAGATTTTGAATTCTCTATTTGTATGCATCCAAGGATCCAATATGGCTCTGTCTTCTTTTCATTCTCAGCCTGGTCTCTGTTGTACTGTATCACTTCAGAATCATCACTGACACAAAACACAAAAATAGGACTAAATATGAGATCTGAAGCTCTGCACTTGGATTCTGCCTCAGTACTTTGGAACACAATAAAAAGCCTCTGTAGGTACTTTAGAGGCTAAGCAAGAGATAGGACATTTATAGCCCAGCAGTAAATAGAGTAAAACCTTTCTTATCTGAGGTTTGCGAGGGAAGTTAAATCAAACATAACATTTTACACAACTGCTGGTCATGTGCTTCAGAGTACTGAAGCACCTGCATCTACCTCCTCTTTACATCTTCTGGAAAGAACTTGTGTGACTAGTGCCAGGGTGATTCTGTGTGTCCCTGCAGGGACCCAAGGCTATGAGAGATTGACTGTGCACATTCTAATTCTCATTAGATTCTTAAACATAAGATTACAGATAACCTTTTTTAAAGATAAGTATTAATGTGGCTTTATGGAAATTTAGGTGTTTCATATAAAGAATGTTATTTAAGGAAACAACTTTTACTTTAGTCAGTTTTTAAGAAATGACTGAGTACCATGCCAAACTCGTGGAGGTTAGAATGTAACTGAAGCAGTCTTTCAGCCAGACGGCAAGTGTAGTTACTCAAAAGAAGAAGGACTGCAAAATTAATCAAGAAAAATGTACTATGGTAAACAGGAGATGAAAAATAGTATTGCTAAGCACTAGTCAGAAAACCACATGGTTGAACCAGGTGTGGTGGCACATGCTTGTAAACCTAGTGCCTGGGAGGCTGAGACAGGAGGATGGAGGGTTCACAGCCAACCTCAGCTACTTAGTGAGGCCCTCTGCTATTTAGTGTGACTCTGTTTCAAAGAAAGGAACACAAAATAGGGCTAGGAGTATAGCTCAGCGGTAGTATAGCCCTGGGCTCAATCCCCAGTACTGCAATAAATAAATAAGTAAATAAATAAATAAATAAATAAATCCTCATGGGTACCCAGAAAGCAATGGGTGATTTCTCTTAAAGCACCTGGCTGTTATGAATCAACATCTGAGTCTTTACCTTCTTCCTGTTTCTTTTTTCCCTCACTTTTTTACATAAAGTTTAGCACAGACCCACATAGAATGTGGGTACCTAATACAAAAGACTATCATTTGATGAAAGGATGTTTTAAAGAAGGTTATTGGCTTTTCCCCCCTAAAATTTCTAGTAAAAAAAAGTATCATCCCAGCATTCTTATTTTAATTCAACTACTTGCAAAAATGCTCTACATTTAAATGAAGGGAAAGAAGCCTTTCCATTGCTGGCATGAAAGGAGATTGCATTTGGCATTATGCACGACAGACATAATGTTGCAGAACGTTTTGGAAATATGTGGCTTGAATATTCAAAAAGGACAGATCAGAGGAAGGAAAATAGAGCAGATAAAGGATATTTGTCATTCTAAGGCTCATAATCCTATCTCTTGCTTGGACATTTATCTCTCTGTCACATATGTTTTCTGGCTATCGATCTTCAAGCCATCAGTAAACTACAGTCTTGTCTTAGAGGTGATAAAATCAAATTTAAAAAATCTTAAATTTAACAAAACATGAGCATATTCATACAGATCTGTCAGAGTAAGCTGGTAATTCAGACTCCATATCTACCAACCTCTCAGTTACTTGATTGTCTCCAGTGAAGTGAGTTTGTGCTAACTCTCTGAGTATGTAGGGATTCTGAAGTCCACAGCCCATCTATTGCAAAGGAAACAGAGACATGTAGGATTCAATTCCCAGAACAGCCCAATATGCGCTTAGCTAATGGGAGCTTTAGTTATCCTGGTTGGTCTGAGGCTCTGACCTGTTGCCCCATGGGTAAAATCCACTGGATTTGTTACATATTTCTTCTCTCTTCTCCATTCCTGGAAAATCCATGATTGAAGACAATGAAGGAAACTTTGCTTGTGTCAATAAAGGAAAATATATCACTGAAATGCCAAGAACTCTATGCATCATCATCACAAAAATAGGGAGGTTGCTTGGCAAAAAAAAAATTCATTTTCCAATTCCAGTGGTAAGGCTCTGAATTGTACATGTTGTTATACACTATTGAGGATTGAATTCCATGCATCCCACTGAAATCTGTGCAGGACAACAGCTCTCACCTGCTTCTATGGTATATATGAGTTCTGCATTTTCCCCTTTGTCTTTGTCCAGAGCGGTCACTTGAAGAACAGCTGATCCCAGAGCAGCCGATTCAAACACAGATGCTTCATACAGTGGGTTGGTAAAATAAGGACTGTGATCATTAGCGTCTTCCACATTCACAATGACTCGGGCTAAGTTTCTTCGATAAGGGAACTCCTGATCTCTGACCTTTAGGCAAAATACAAGAAGCAGTAGGACTAAAATCTTAAACAGCAACGAACTCAATGGCTATAGCTATAGTGAAAACAAAATGAGGTAATGCATATTAGGTGCTTGACCTAGTCCCAGGCACTTTGTAGGTACTCAATTAGTAGTGGTATTACCAAGTGAGAAAATCTGTCTATGAGCAAAACAAGAGTAGGGGCCATGCCATCTTTATTGCTTGGCAGGATGCCTGGCCTATGGTCTTTACTCAGTCTGTAGCTGAAGAACTGATATCCTGCTATCATAAACATAGCACTCTGCTCTGGGTCCCCTCATACTCTCCCCTTGTGTTTGTGTTTACAGCTGCTCATGGAAATATATATATATATATATATATATATATATATATATATATATATATAGACTAAAGCATGGAATTAATGAATATAATGTTGGCATTGCCATTCATTCAGCAAAAGTTTACTATTACCTATTATCTGTCAATTCCCTGGCTTGATTCTGGTGGTTTAGTAGTGAATTGAGTATGGTCCCTACCCTCAAAAAAATTAAAATTGAGTGGGGGAACACAAACAGATATGTAAAATGCCCAGTGGCAAGTAGCATCCTGAGGTGCCTACAAGTTCCCTCAGACCTTCAGAATGAGTAGTTAGAAGAATCTCACTTAGCATTTAATTTAGTGGAGGAAGTAACAAGAACAAGTAAAACTGGTAAAATGGTGGTGATCACAATCTTTAGGCAAGAAGATCCAAAAACCTAGAGCTAAGAGAGAATCCTGGTCACTGGTAAAATAAATACAATCTTAATTTCTGAAACTGATATCCTCAATATGAGGTCATTAGAGAACTTTGCTTAATAGCTTTATAATTTCCCCTTGTTTGCATATGGTGGGAGCAGATGAGCAATTAATTCTTTAACCACACAGCTCTGCTACGGTGTGATGTAGTACTAACCAAATGTGTGCTCCAGGTTTGTTCCATTTTATAACTTCACAGAAATGTCAAGAAATTAGAAAATACACTGAGAAGAGCCATAAAAGAGAAAGGGGCTTTCATAATTAGTATCTAGAAGGAATCAACAAAATGACTACAATGGCTTAGCCTGGAGAAAGGCAGCGGGAAGGAGTTGTTTGCTCTAAATATTCCCTTACACAAGTGATGAACGGTACAGGGGGACCAAACTGAGTTCTGAGTGTGTTAAGTGTGTTAAGAAAAAAATGAACAGAAATGGATTAAGGAACCACAAGAATGGAATTAGTCACTGGCACAAGTTCTCTGCTCTTGAAGAAAATGCATGCAAAATCAAAGCAGTGAGTGTGTGTGTGCTACATTTCTGTAAATTGGTCTGCTACACTCAGGGACCAGGCTCAACTCTTTATTTGGGGATTATTAACACTGAGGTCAGTTCCAGCTGAATGCAGCTCCAGGGATGCAGGGACATTGACTCTCTTGTATCCTCAATGTCTAGAATGGTGCTTGGTGCACGATTTGTACTCAAGAACATCTGATGAATGAATGAATGAATGAATGAATGAATGAACGAAGGGTCAGGGGAGTGGATGAATAACCTCTGTGAGTCACCTTTTCTGTTCCTCAGAAACTACAACCAAATGCATGGCACTCAAGTTTTCTTTTGTCCAGGAAGCTTTCTAGTCTTATGAAAGAAATGTAGCATTTAGTGGGAATGTTACTTTGAATTACTGCTTATGAATTCATAGTCTCAGTGTATTTTAAAGCCAATTGGTACACATGATTAAGTCTCTGTCATCCTGCCTAGCCTTAAGGAATGCAATGGGGGTTTTTATAGGCAGTGGCTATACACTGACCATAGAGTTCTTAGGTCCTTAAAGGGACAGAATATAAGCATATAAGCATATTAATCTTATGCTTATATGAATATAAGCATATAAGCACATTAATATCCACTTCTCATTTATGTGAACTAGCCAAGCCCTGCATTAAAAATAAAGCAATGTATACATAATATGAACACAGATCCCAGGGCATGTTGAGATTTCTTTTGTGTGCCAGTGTTTATAACTAGGTCCCATGCTAGTGTAGTATGTGATTAATTGAGTCTCTAAATGTTTCCTAGGACTGAGCATTGCAGAGGTTGAGTAAATGATTATCTTTGTTGTAAACTTCTCAAGGAACTTCTTTTAAACTTTTCCACAGAGACTTCTGGATGCAAATCAACTGCAGAGCCTGGGCTCATGACATGGTCTGCCCCTTCCCTCTCAAGCCAGTCCATTAGGAGCACTTAGGGAGTAGCCAGTCTCTGAAGAACTTATCTAATATTTCAGTTTTCTGAAAAATATGGAGCTGCTATCTAACAATAGTAATTTTTTTTGCCATGAATTCAACCTGGCAGTGAAAAGCCAAATTTACTACTAGTTACAAAACTGAAGCACCCTATACATCTGAAGACTAAGGTGTGTGCCTTGAATGGTTAATGGTTCTGTTAGGACAGAATATCAGCAGTTTGATCCTACCATTATATTGAGAATGTGCTTGTCCTGGGCCTCATGATCCAGCCTCTCAGCAGTGTAGAGCACACCTGTGCTGGGGTCAATTCGGAACTTTCTCATGCTGATGGAATCGATGCTGCTGTGGACAGTGTAGCTCAGCTTGTGTTTCTCGTCTCTATCTGTGGCTTCAATCTGCAATATCTCAGTATCCGGAAGCACATCCTCAGAAATTGTCACATCGTAATTTGGCTGAGAGAATTCTGGGCCATTATCATTATTATCTAGCACTTTGATAAATACCTGTAGTTAAAAGAAGACAAGAAGGATGATGAATGCCAGTTCACTAATCGCTAATAAAAGAGGCCCCATCCCTCTCTCTCCCTCCTTCTATGTCCTTGGATCAGCTTTTAGGAGCTATCTCAACATGCAGGAAGCTCTCTTATAAAAACACTCTGTAATTAGAGGTTGACAATAAACCAGTGGTTCACATTAGCAGGAACATAAACTATGAGCTGATCAATATTCTCACTATTAACTGAAGAGCTGAGACAGCCACCAGACAGATTTGAGGCACAATGTAAATTATTACAAGGTGACCTTCATTTGGAAAGTTCCTATAATCTCAAGTTCTTGCCATGGGCTTCTTCTCATGTGGACTTAGTGGTGGCAGTGTCAGAACAAAAGAAGTAACAAAGAAACCTCCTAGGGGCAGCATCCAGACTTTGGGATTACCCTTCAGACGGCAAGGACCCAGCCAACAATATGATGCTAGGGATAGTTAAAATACTAAGTTTCCAAATTGTTTTCTTTCATAAAGCACTTTGTCATGAAAATTCCAGGCAGGTACTAAAGTAATGGTTTAATGGATGCACATATTCATTACCCAGATTTAACAATGATCAATACATAGCTAATCTCTCCTCCCACTTATTTCCACCTGCTACCCCATTTATTTATTTACATATTTATTTACTTATTTATTTATTTGTACTGGGGATTAAACTCAGGGGCAGTCAACTCCAGTCTTATTTATTTTGAAACAGGGACTTAATAAGTTGCTGAGGCCAGCCTCGAACTCCTGTCTCAACCTCCCAAGTACTAGGATTAAAGACATCACCCATATTATTTTGAAGCAAATCCTAGTGATTTTTAATTTTAGTATTATCTTTAAAAGATAGGAACTCAGAATAAATATAAACACACATGTTATACATTTTTGTTTGTACATATACAATAGTATTATTTTGAAATCTAAACATAGAAAACAGTAAAGCATTAACAGCATCAAATATCCAGTTGGAATTTATATTTCACCAGTACAGTAGGCCTAAAACATATTGTATGTGTGCATATATATGTGTATATATGATAATTTAGTTTACTCGAGATTTGCAAATAAAATCCAAACAGTGCATTTGGTTGACATGTCATTTAATTATACTTTAATTTACAAATTCTCCTTCCATATCTTTCTTTTTCCTTGTAACTTTTATTATGTTATTGTTGTTGCAGGAACTGATCTATTTTCTCTTTAGTCTGTAATCTGAATTTTGTTCATAGCATCCCTGTGGTTTTGTTCTACACATCCCTCTGTCTCCTATATTTGTTATAGATTAGTAGTTTGGTCTAGGAGGCTTGATAAGATTCAGGCTCAGTTTTCTTTCTTTCTCTCTCTGCTTGTATGACAAGTATCCTTTCTGAGCAATACAGTATATTTCCATCTGGAGATGCACAATATCTCGTTCAGTCTCTAATTCTGTGATGCCAGTAGCCATAAATGATAATTATATAGATAACATTAATTAAAAATTTTCAAGCAGTAATGTCCTAATTCGATGATTCCTTCCTCATTTAGTAGCTGGAATAGTTCTGCCAAAAAAAAAGTCCCAACTATGTGACTACTCTAAAATATACTTCTTATAGAAAAGGTAGAATAAATATTTCTATTATTTTATGATATTCTCCAATCAATGAAATGACATATATCATTTATTTTATAGCATATTTTAGTTTTCAGTATAAGCATCCTGTACATGTTTTTTGCATTATTTTATTTTACTTTTTATTTTTACTTTTTAAAATGTTTTTATTGGTGCATTGTAGTCATACATTTTTAATTGGTGCATTGTATTCATACAACTTAATGGGGCACAAGATGGTAGAGGCACACATGCACACATCACTCATTTAGCCCTTCCCCAATTCCCACCCCATTCCCTCTCCCCTCCTTCCCTCCACATTTGGCTTCGTGATTGACTTTGATATCATGTACATTAAGGAATTTTCCTCTTCCACTCTTCCATCCCCCTCAGTTAGGTCACCTTATTTGCTTATCTGTGGTTTCTCTTTCCTTGTCTAGGGTTCCTCCTATGACCCTTTTTCTCCCTAGCTTCTGCATATTAGGGAGAGCATCTGATTTCTTACATTTTATGACTGATTTAATCTCACTTAGCATTATGTTCTCCAGTTTCATCCATTTCCCTGCAAATGTCATAATTTTGTTCTTCTTTATGGCTGAGTAAAAGTCGATTGTGTACATATCCCATAGTTTTGTAATCCATTAATCTGTACATGTTTTACTAAATTTAGAGACAAGTATTGCATTTTGGGGGAGCTATTGTTAATGGGATTTGGTTTTTATTTTTTGAGGTAGTGTTTCCATCATTTTCAAATAAGATGTTGGTTCCTTGGCTACTATAAAAGTAACTGATGACATATTTACTTTAAAATTTTACTGGTGCAAATGTCCCTTCCTTCCTTCTACATCCCCATTAGAATTTTTTATTCCTTGTATTCTTGATGAATCCATTCTAACTAAAGTGAGATGAAATCTCAGTGTAGCTTTGACTTATATTGAACATTTTTCATACAGTTGTTGGCCATATGCATTTATTCTGAGAAATACATGTCTAGTTAATTTGTGTGTTTATAATTAAGTTATTTGCTTTATTGTTAAGTTTTTGAGTTTTTTATAATATGGATATTAATCCTGTCAGAATAGGAGCTGGCAAAGATTTTGTCCCATTTTCTAGGCTTTCTTCATGCTATTGTTTCTTTTGCTTTTTAATTTCATGCCATATTATTTATTGATGATTGGTATTATTTCCTGAGCTTTGGGAGTCCTTTTGAGGACCTTGTTCCTATATGTTGAAGCGTTATCCTTATGTTTTCTTCTAGAAGTTGCAAAGTTACTGGTCTATTTTCTAGATCTTTGACATATTTGGTGTTGACTTGTGTGAAAGGAATCTAGTTGTTTTATTCTACATAAGTTTATTCAGTTTTCCTGCACCATTTGTTGAAAAGGGAGTCTTTTGTCCAGTATATGTTTTTGATGCCTTTGTCATGGATCACATGACTGTATCTGTGTGAGTTTGTCTTTGTGTCTCCTATTCTATTGTTCTATGTGCCTGTTTTTATGCCAGTATAATGCTATTTTTGTTACTATAGCTCTGTAGTATAATATGTAATTGATTAATGTAATCCATACAGCTTTACTTATTTCAGAATTTCTTTGGCTAGTTTGGGTCTTTTAGCCTTACATATGTATTTTAAGACTTTTAGTTTGTGAAGAAAGTATTTGATATTCTGATGGGGAATGTATTGACTCTGCAGATCTCTTTGGTAGTATGGCCATTCTAACAGTATTAATTTTGCCTATACATGAACATGTGGTCTCTTCATCTTCTACTGTTTTCTTCAATTCTTTCTTCAGTGTTCTATAATTTTCATTGTAGATGTCTTTCACCTCCTTGGTTATATTTATTTCTGTTTTTTTTATAAAGGTTATTGAGAATGGAATTGTTCTTCTGAATTCTTTTTGATATATTTATTATTGACACATAGAAAATCTATAGAATTTTATATGTTGCTTTTATATCCAGTGAGGTATTTTAAGCATCATTATGAACTCATGAATTTAATTGCATCTGATTATTTCTGATTGTGGCTATTATACTTATTAATGTATAGCTAGTCCTTCCTTGGCCAGTGGGATTTTCTTCAGGTTGGTTCTGGTGACTTTTTGAAACAATCAGGGTACTCTTTGATAACTTACTTCTTTGCTTTCTTATAATTGCTACTAGTAATTTTTCCCCAAGGCTTCCTAGTATATTTCCTGTTCAAATCCTGAATTATCCATCTCTTCAAAAGGGTTTGGTTTCTTCTGAGTTAGAAATAATATTTAGAGACAACAATTTAGTGCTGGGAATGCTCATTGACATTAGATTAGCTATTATGTTTTGGTTTAATTCACTGGACAAAGTTAAGAAACACTTTTTAAAAATAAATAGTTCATAAGTTTGTAATATTTCCAATTCAAAATTAGAGAATCAAGGTTTTACTTAAGTCATTGTTTTAAATTCTTTCTCCTTTCTCCCATGCTAACATTTCTCATGTTCAATGATACCATAATTGGCCATTGCTTTATCAGAAATACATGCACAAAAGTCTCAGAATAACACCAACATTGTTATTATAATGACATTGCAATTATGATAATTCAAAACAATTTAATATTATTTTTTAGTTCTTTTTGTTCTTATGTAGGAATATGAAGTCAAATTAGAATGATTAAAGTTACTTAGAAAAAAATTTTCTCTGTGAAGACATGCTGCCAATTGGATACCCATTTAAGATCATTTGCTTCCATTTACTTTCAAATTATAGACTTTCTTTTTTAATATTTAATTTTGTTTTACATCATATGTAAAGGTATGAAAATCAAATTTATAAAAATAGTATATTTAAAGAAATTTGGCTTTTATGCTTTTCCCCTTCATCTTATTCCCTTTTTCCTATGGGTGATTTTTAAAAAATGTTATGGCTTGCTCACCCATGTGGTTAATATAGTCATATTATATATACTTTTTTCTATTATGTTATTTCACTTAATATTCAATTAACATTATAATTAACATAAAATTAACATTGGTCATTGGGAATAATTTTTTCTCTGGGGACATCTGACAAAAGGTGTCTGAAGACACTATTGTTACAACTGAAAAGGAAGATATTGCTGATATCTAACAGGTCTAGGCAACAGACACTGCTAAACATACTACAATGCACAAGATAACTCTCCCTGCCACCTGTCCCCAAAATTATCTGACCCAAAATGTCAACAGTCATTTTGTTGAGAATCTTATACTATATCTGGATGTTTACTCCATAGCAATATAAAAATAAGTCTACCAATGAGTAGATGTAGCATTGCTAATTCAATCAGTCATTTATATGCATTCATTTAAGGTGTTTCTATTTTTTATTTTTTATTTTTTGGTGGTACTGGGGTTCCTGGAAGCCCTTCTACCTCCGGGCTACACTCCCAGACCTATTTTATATTTTATTTGGAAACAGGGTCTCTTATGCTAGCGAGGCTGGCTTCGAACCAGCGTGATCCTCCTATCTTCGCCTCCCAAGCACAGGGATTACAAGCATGCACCACCACGCCTTGCCAAGGTGTTTCTAATTTTTGCTCTTAGAATATGCAAAAAGAGTCTTGTGCCCATGCCTTTTCATATCTTTGCTATCATATATTGAGTTTCTAGAACTGGGGTTGCTTGATCAGAGGATAAGTTCTTTTATAGTTTTGTTAAATATTTCCACATTTCTCCTCCTCAAAGATTCATCATTTTGCATTCACATTACAATATATAAGAATGACTGTCTCTTATGAGCCTTGCCAACAGAGTATGTGAGAAGACTTGGATTTTTGGCCAATCTGATAGATAAGTAATGGCATCTCAGTGTCATCTAATTTGCATTTTTCTTATTATGAGTGAGGTTGAGAATCTTTTCATATATTTATGAAGCATTTGCATTTCTTTTTCTGTTAAACTATTTATATCAGCTCATTCTTCTATGGGTTAGATTCTTTTCCTTCTTTATTTTTGGGAACTTGGTGATACAAATTGCATATATGTTTCCAATTCTGCAATGTATTTTATTTTCTTCACAGTGACTTTATGCCATGAAAAAGTGACTATATTAATCTTTGTCATTATTGTTTCTGGATTTTTTTTCAGTACTGGGGATTGAGCCCCAGAATGCTCTACCACCGGACATATATCCCCAGCACTTTTAATTTTTAATTTTAAAACAGTGTCATGCTAAATTGCCTAGGCTGGCCTCAAATTTGTAATACTTTTACTTCAGACTTCTAAGTAGCTAAAATTACAAGAGTGTATTGATCTGTATTTCCCTGTAAGCCATAGTTTAAGTATTTTCTACACCTCCAGATTATTAAGTGAACACATCTATTTTATTTTTGTAAAAAGCGTTTGCACATTTCCTTTTCTTTCATTTACATCTCAAATCCACTTGGCATTTTTCCTGGCATATTATGTGAGAAATGGATCCAGTTTTATTTTTTTCCACATGGCTCTGCATTTATCTCAATTCTACTTTTTAGGAGACTATTACTTTCCATTGATTTGAAGAGCTACTTTTATCCTGTACTGAATTTACATATGCAATTAGTATATTTCTGGGGTTTCTATTTTGTTTCATTGGTTTGTCTATCTTTTTATGCACCAATATCAAAATGGTTTTAACTGTAGAAGCTTTATAATACATTTCAGTGTTTGTAAACTAGTCCCTTTTTTGTTCTTCTTTTTTCAGAGTTTTCTCACTTATTGTTCTTCCTTACAAGCTAAATAATCAACTTGTTTGGCACTTGATAGAAACTTGATAGTATTTTTAATTGGAATTATGTTAAAGTTCAGAGTAACTAAAAGAGAAATGACCTTTTTTATACTGGAGATTGAACCCAGGAACATTCGACTTCTGAGCTATATCCCATGTCCCTTTTTTCTTTTTCTTTCACTTTTTCAGTACTGGGAATGAAAGGGCATTCTACCTCTGAGCTACACCTCCAGCCCTATTTTCACAGCCCTGGCTGTGAACCTGCACTCTTCCTGTCTCAGCCTCCAAAGTACTTGGAGGAAACTTGTGCCACCATATCCAATTAAGAACTGACTTCTTTAAAAATGTAGACTTCTCTGAGTTTTTACTTGTTCAAACCTACTGTTCCATTGTTTTTTTGGGAAGTTTTGGTTTGTCTCCAATAGTTCTTGAATACATTTTAAAGGGTGTGCTCTGCTACGTGGGATCTTCTTTTTCCAATACATCTTTTCACTGTTTTCATTATTTGGCTATATGTAGGCTATTTTGTATGTTAAATTTATAACATATTAGTAAATTTAGTTTGCTAAGTTTTCTTTTTTGCAGTAGATTCTCCATTCTTTATCTTGAGTTTTTCAGGTAAATAATTATACTGCATGCAAATAGAGATGGTCTTACCTTTGTCCCTATAATTCTTATGACATAAAATGCTTTATCTTGTCTAATTGCATTGTCTAACATTTAGAGCACACTATTAAACAGTAGTGGGGAAAGCAATGTTCTTACCTCAATCCTGAGTAACAGGAAAGCTTCTAATGATTCTCCACTAAATAATTTGCTGGCATTTGGCTGAATTCCAGGAAGATTTATTTATTTATTTATTTATTTAGGTGCTATACTGAGGAGTGGGGTATATCCTAGAGTGACACCTCAGCACTTTAATTTTTTTATTTCGAAACATGGTCTCGATGGGCTACTGACAGTCTCACTATGTTGTTGAGGCTGTCCTTGAACTTGTGTGCCTCTCGCCTCTCAAGTACAATTATTATTTAAAAAAATAAATGTTAGCCTGACCATAGTGATCCTTATAAATAGTTATACCGATGCTCAATTTTGATGCAGGTAAACTTTTCTGAGATGAAAAGAGCAGTGTTATTAACTGTGTACCAGGACAATTTGCTCCTAGGAAAGACTGACATGAAATGAACTTTGCCCTGTATTTTGTGCTAGAAAAAGTGTCGGGAAGTGTGCCAATACTTTGGGGTGTTGTTTTTATCTTTAATATATTTGCAAAACCATATGGGATTTCTTTGAATGCTGGTTCTTTCCTTGAAAAAGTTCAAGTTAACTTAGTCAAGATGCTAAAATATTTGTGTTCACTGAGGCAGATACATTAAAATGAGTGAAAAAGGCCTTTCCAGCCAGGAGGCTGCCCTGACCTCTGTGAGGTTTCAAAGTTGATGTGCTCTTGAAAAGCTTGCCTCTTTCTGCTTGCTTTGTCCTACGCCTAATCTACAGTCAGAACAAGTGTTTCTCTGTAAAAGACTTCCTTCTCCTCATTTGCTTTTTATTTCCCACAGTTGGGGCCATTTGTGAGCTCCTGAACTAACAAACAAAGCAAAGTAACTCTCAAAGATGTTGTGTTCAAAATGGTAATTGAAATGCCTAAAAAATCACAATGAAATCAAAGCAGGAAGAAACCCGAATATAGGAAGTCCCTTCAGAGCTGGTTTTAATGCTGCCCACCACAAACAACTTTGGGTTCTGCAGGCTCCTCTAAGCTAAGTCTGGGTGGATGCCAAGTCCTGTTTTACAAAGGCTCATGGTCTGAAGTGCCCATGGGGGTGAGTTGTAGGATAAGAGCTCTGCTTCTTATTAAAACCAGTTAAGTCCTAAATTACCAAAATTCTGTTCTGCTTCTGCTGGTATTTCAGAACCACATTCAAAACATCCTATATTTGTGATTTTAGGAACGAAGTCCCTTGTATTTATCTAGTTCACTAAGATTTGTTTCTGAATGCTTGAGCAGAAAAATTGTCAGCGTGTTCTTGTTTTGCAGCATATGCATTTGTATCATAATCATTCCTCAAATTTTATTATCAATGGGAAATGTTAAGGGAGTAGCCCAAAGTCACAAAGGCCAGGATTCAAACCCAGGTCCTATGGAGCCGATTCTGTACTTATTTCACATGCACTTAAGTCCCATACACATTTAAGAATATATGTACCTAGCCAGGCATGGTGGCTCATGCTTGTAATCCCAGCACTTGGGAGGCTGAGACAGGAGATCATGGTTCACGGGCAGCCTCAGCTACTTAGTGAGGCCCTTTGCAACTCAATGAGACGCTGTTTCAAAATAAATAATAAAAAATAGGGCTGGGGGTATAGCTCAGAGGTAGAATGACCCTGGGTACCATCTACAGTACTAAAAAAAAAAAAAAAAAAGAATATATGTACTTGAGCCAGGCATGATGACACATGCCTATAATCCCAATACATGGGAGGCTAAGATATAATGATGGAAGGTTCAAGGCCAGTCTTGGAAACTTAGTGAGATCCTCAGCAAGTTAATGAGACTATGTTACAAAATAAAATACTAAAAAGGGCAAGGGGTGTAAAGGTAGAATGCTCCTGGGTTCAATATTCAGTACCCCAAAAAAAAAAAAGTATCTAACATATATATGAACAAATAAGTGTGCAAATATATTATGTTCTTTCCTGTAAAGGAAATTTATTTTAAAAATAGATACCTGGCATGGCCATTCTCATTTCAGGAACATTAATCATGAAATTATTTTAAGTAAAAAGTTCTCTCTTGCCTTTGAAATTGGAATCCATTTAAAAAAATGATTTCCTCCTAAGTTGTCAGGCATGGATCTATTATATGCATTGAAACCTGAACACTGCTTTTTAAAAACCTAACCCCCCCAAAAAAAATAAAAAATAAAAAATAAAAACCCAAACCCAAACAGGAACTCTTATATTTTAAGAGATCCTCTAGCTTCATCTATATGCAGCTGCATTGTTTCAGCATTTCCTCAATCTAAGCATACATGGAAGGTTTGGGCCACTGCTCTTGTGTGGTTAAGAGGCAGAGGACTCTAAAACAGATGAAAAACGACCCTTGACTTGAGCAATGTCCCAGGGGAGACTCTTGATCCAGGACTCACAGAAGAGCCAAAATGATGCGTGATTCGTTTTTCCCCCGTTTTAAAGCAGATGTGTGGTGTGGGGAAGAGATAAGACCAAGTCCAGATCTTCAAGGTAAAATCTGCTTTTTAAGTGAGTATTCCTGCAAAGAGCTCCCAACACAGCACGTACATACACTAAAGCAAGAGAAGCCTCTGAGGGTGGAGGTCTAGGCTAAGTTTAGGCATGCATGTCACAGACCAACCTCAATTAACCGCCTCTGTGGGCCTTGAGGGTTTTGGAGATTATCAGAAAGAGATTCTGAACATCAGGTTTGGCTGTGGAGCATAAAAATACAAGCTGGTTTTTCTATCTTGACAAATTCAAAGCATGACTTGAATAAGAAAAGCATATTAAAATCACATATCCTGAGTCACTGAATCAAATCAATATAACTTTTAGATTATTATTTGGCCATGACTAAGTCTGCCGTCTTTGATGAATAACAATAAAAGTCGCACACTATTTATAGCTACCAGGTACATTATTCCAATTTTAAGATTGTATTAATAAGGCATGCATGTGTTCAGCACATCAGAGATTCTAAGAGCCATCTCATAATATATCTTTTTGGTTTTTATTCACATAACATCCCAGGAAGCATGTAAGAGCTTATCCTCATTGAGGGGAGAAAAATGGGCCAGAGAGATTGAGCTACCCTCTGTAGTAACACAGACAGCAACTGATTGAATGCTAACTTTTGGGCCACCTGATTCCGTGGTAACAGATGCTTTCTTCAACAAATCTGTATATTTATATATATAGATGTATAGGAGAAAGTTTCTGGGATGGGAGATGGTTTTAAGAAGGAAGAAAAAAAATAATTTGTATCTCTTTAACTGTGTACATGTAGGCAGGCCACCTAACCAATGATCCACAAATTTTCACTGTAAAAAGAGTATAATGATAATGCCTTATTACACTACCTCAAGATTCCAGAGAAATGAAACTTAAAAGCAAGTCTTGTGGCTGGTCTTACTATGCAAACACCAGGGTTACGTATTACTGTAATTTCCATCCACTGACTCTTTGGAAGAGCTCTGTTTTAAATTCACTTAAAACTGTTGTGAAGAGCTGGGGGTGGTGGTGCACGCTTGTAATCCCAGCATTTGGGAGGCTGAGACCGGAGGATCGCAGTTCGCAGACAGCCTTAGCTTCTTAGTGGGGTCCTTCATAACTTAGTGAGACCCTGTTTCAAAATAAAAAATAAACCAACCCAGGTCTTCATCAACAGATGAATGGATTACAAAACTCTGGGAAATACACACAATAGAATTCTACTCAGCCATAAAGAAGAACAAAATCATACCATTTGCAAGAAGATGGAAAGTCCTGGAGAGCATTATGCCAAGTGAGATCAGCCAAGCACAGAAGGAGAAGATACATATGTTCCCTCAATATATGCCCAAACTAGGGAACGTAGAGGATACCAGTGGTACTCCAGGAAATGGAGGGGAAATACCAGCAAAGCTTGAGTGGAAAAATATGGGAAAGGAAGACTGAACTTGATTAATGAGGGTCTACATCCGAATATGTGTAAAATTGTGAATATGGCATGGTTACCCTGGACATTCATTGGTGGGAGGGGAGAAGGGAAAACAGGGGTGGGGGGAAGGAGAGGGCACCGAGTATATTTTAAATTTATGCCATTTATGTTCAACAAAAAAAATTAAAAATAAAATAAATAGGGCAGGGGGTGTAGCTCAGAGGTTGAATGCCCCTGGATTCCATCCCCCGACCTGCAAAAAAACCCTAAAAAACAAACAACAACAACAAAAACTGTTGTGAAGAGCCAGTTGCTCTGGTTGGCTTGGAAAGTGTATGGGGAAAGTTGTTAAAATTCAAGAAAGTCTCATCCCTGGTAATGTGTCTCTGGGTTGGAGCGAGGGATATGAGGAGGTTGGGGATTTTGCTTTCTTCCCAGGCAGCAGGGCTGGCAAAGAGGCATTCTGATGGCCACAGGTGGTGTCCCATCCTGTCGGGGCCCACTCGGCAGGACCGAGGTGGCACCCAGGCTTGTTGCCAGCGTGGACTCAAGATGGCGCCTGGGCTTGCAGCCAAGTCACGAGGCTCAAGAGGCTGGCGGTGCCCTGAGCCTGCGCAGTGAGCCCTATCAGGCGCCTTACGGATGATTAGTGACGCAGCGCCTCGTGCTACCACCTGCCCGCCCAGGAGAAGGTTAAAAAGCGCGCATGCCCTAGCGGGAGAGCTAAGAGGGTTGGTGGACAGGAAGAGCAGTTTCTTGGCGGACTGCTCTGGGCTCCGAGCTGGGACGGACATGTTCACAAAGCCACCACTGTGACCGGTGTGTGCTGCAGCAGAGACGTAGAGTGCCACGGAGGAGGGTTGGTGGAGTGATGAGGGAGAGGATAGAAGACTGATGTTGTTTTTACCTGAGAGGGTGTTGAGAGAGCATTAAAGAGGAAGGAGCTTCATCAACAGAGTCGGCGTTCGTGTGTTTCTTCCCTAGGCTCTGCTGGTCAGAGCCCTAGGGACGCGACACCATCCCACAGAAAGCCATCTTTATTTTATTTTATTTTTTAAATTTATTTTTTATTTTAATGTGGTAATAATGAAAAGAGCATACATTCAGACTATGTTCAGTATCCTTCCCACCACTTCTCCATCTTATTACTGTTTATTTATTTATTTATTTATTTATTTATTTATTTATTTATTTTGGTGGTACTGGGGGTGGAACCCAGAGGCTTTCTACCTCCAGGCTATAGTCCCAGACCTATTTTATATTTTATTTGGAAACAGGGTCTCACTAAGTTGCTGAGAGCCTCACTAAGTAGCTGAGGCTGGCTTCGAATCTGTGCGATCCTCCTGTCTCAGCCTCCCAAGCGCGGGGATTACAAGTGTGCACCACCACGCCCAGCTACTTCCTCATCTTTAAAGGTGCTCCTTTCATAACTTGCTGCCTTAAAACAGGTATCAACGACTGATTCTTTCCTTTGAGGTGTAACATAGTGAAGTGTTTGAGAGGGTAGACTCTGGAACATGACTGTCCAGGTCTGAATCCATGACATACTCAAGTTACTTAACTTTGCATCACATCTCTTTCCTTAACTATAAAATCAAGATGACAATAATGGATTCGTTTCTATTATAAAAAGTAAACACAAGCTGGGTATAGAGGGTCACTTCTGTAATCATAGTACTTGGGAAACTGAGACAGGAAAATTGCATGTTTGAGGCCAGTCTCAGAAACTTAGACCCTCGGCAACTTGTTGAGGCTATATTTTAAAATATAAAATAGGGCTAAGGTGTGGCTTTGAGGTAGAACACCTCTGGGTTCAATCCCCAGTACCAAGGAAATAATGGAGACACAACCTACATCCATTAATATTATCTCATAATTCTGCAGTCAGGAAGTCAAGGCCAAAATCAAACGGTTGGCACAGATGTGTTCTTTCTGAAAGCTCTTGGAATGAATCTGTTCCAAGCTCATTCAGGTTATGGATTGAATGTAATTCTGTGATTATAGGACTGGGCTCCTTGTTGCCTTGCTGGCTGCTTCCTGGGAGATTCTTCTAACTCTTTAAAGCCACTTGCACCCCTTGTTAAATTGCCTCCTTGATATTCAAGCCAGTAAAGCTGTGTCCAATTCTTTTCATTCTTGGAACATCTGAAGTCCCTATGCTGCCTCTCTTCTGACTCTAGCTGGAGAATACAATCTTCCTAAGCATTCCTGGGATCAGACTGATCATACCTGGATATCTAGGTTCCTCTCCCCATTTTATTTATTTTTATTTTTTTTTTGGTGGCACTGGGGTTCCCGAAAACCCTTCTACCTCTGGGCTATACTCCCAGACCTATTTTATATATTTTTAAATTTGGAAACAGGGTCTCTTAAACCAGAGAGGCTGGCTTCGAACTTGCGCGATCCTCCTATCTCAGCTTCCCAAGTGCGGGGATTACAAGTGTGCACCACCATGCCCAGCCTCCTCTCCCCATTTTAAGACCTGTAATTCATTTTTTTTTTTTTGTTTTTAAACTGGGTATTGAATTTAGAGACAGTCTACCTCTAAGCTATAGCCTAGTTCTCCTTGTTTTTGTTTTTGTTTTGTTTTTGGTGGTACTGGGGTTCCTGGAAGCCCTTCTACCTCTGGGCTACACTCCCAGACCTATTTTTATACTTTTTTATTTGGAAACAGGGTCTCTTAAGCCAGCGTGGCTGGCTTCGAACCTGTGCGATCCTCCTGTCTCCGCCTCCCAAGCGCGGGGATTACAAGCGTGCGTCACCACGCCCAGCCTTGTTTTTGTTTTGAAGTAAGCTCTTGCTAGGTTTCTGAAAGTCTCAATACATTAGTGAGATTGTCATCTAACCTGTGATCCTCCTATTTCAGCCTCCCAAGTTCTGGAATTACAGGTGTGCATTACCACACCCAAAGAAGCTCCACAATCATAATTGCATCTCTAAATTCCCTTTTGTCATAAAACTTGTCAAAATCCCAAAGATAAAAATGTGGACATCTCAGAAAGGCAGAGGAGGGACATTCTGCCTACAACAAATACTATCTTCTATATAAAGTAACTGTGAGACTTAAGTGAGTTCTCCATCTGTGACTGGTGTCAGTTCAAGTTGCCTCTTGTCACCTTTTAGCATGATTCTACTAGTCTTCTCTGGTAGTATACAGTGCCCTAGGTCCACACCTAAATCTGGAGTTAGCTATTTTTATAATGAATCCTAGCTTATTTTCAGATAATATGTAAAGCCTACAGTCTGGGAATTAGGGATAGAATCTCTCTTAAAATCATTTTGTAGCCAGGTGTGGTAGGGCACGCCTGTAATTCTAGTACTTGAGAGGTTGAGACAGGAGGACCATCATATGTTCTATGACAGCCTCAAATCTGGGAGTATGGCTTTGAGGCAAAATGCCCCTGCATTCAGTTCTCAGTGTTACACACACACACACACACACACACACACACACACACCATTTTGCACTGATCTTGTGTTTGGATAGATGGAGCCTCATCTTCTTTGGCATTTCTTATTCTTTTTTTTTTTTTTTTTTTGGTGGTACTGGGGTTCCTGGAAGCCCTTCTACCTCCGGGCTACACTCCCAGACCTATTTTTACATTTTCATTTTGGAAACAGGGTCTCCTAAGCCAGCGCGCGCGGCTGGCTTTGAACCTGCACGATCCTCCTGTCTCCGCCTCCCAAGCGCGGGGATTACAAGCGTGCGCCACCACGCCCGGCTGGCATTTCTTATTCTTGCCCCTGATTCCACCTGGATACTGACCACTCCACTCTGGTTTAAAACAGCCAACACTCATGTGATTCCTCTTCTCTTTTCACCAGACAGTACAGACAGCACCGCCTTCTACAATACTTTCATCCTTTCCTTCTAAGCCAGACATCCTCACTCATCCCTGGGCTTCTGAGATATCAACATAAAGACTACTACTCTACTATACCACATTATAAAAGTACAATAATAAGCAACACAAATTAAAAAAAAAAACTATGTTGTCAGAACTCTTGTCTATCTTGCCAGGTTTTTGTAATTGATGGGATGCTTTGTTCTTGTATTTAGTTCATTTGAGTCTTTGTTTCTTGAAATCCACAGGCCCTTTTATTCATTTTTTCCTCACACTAGACAATCTCAGTAAATGAAAGGCTGCTTATTTTCTTTGGATATTATAGCTCTAAGGCACAGGATTCCTCGGAGAACTGGGAGAACAGGACAAATCCAAATGAAGGAAGGGTTCTTGTGTAGACATCAAATCCCTGAAGCTTTGATTTATGTGACATTTGTGAAATAAAATTCAACATGTTGTTTATGACTGATTTGAAGCCTGTGTCATACCATATTTTTTTTTTATCCCAAATGAACAAAGGAGAAAAATGTCCCCAAAGGAATACTGAACAGGTGGTGTGGAGCTATGGGACATTTATTTAGTTACAGGGAGAAGGTTATCTGTTTGATGGTAAAATCATTAAGTTGCCTAGGGTCATGGATTAGAGCATGCATTAGCAGTTTCTAAAAGAAATCTTGAATACTTTTAATTTCCCAAACATCTTTTTTGTGAAAATGTCCTTGGCACTGAGGGTAGTGACTAATATAGGAACCCATTCCTGTCACCACTGCAGTTGTTCAATATGAGGGAGCCTGGACTTGGCAGAGGCTGGGGAGGAGGTCAGGTTTAATATTGTTTTGCAGACAGATTGATGGTTTTCTGATGGTAACAACATAATGATGCACAAGTTTATACTTTGAAAACTTTTAGCCCTCCCTTTTTAAGAAGGCCATGGCTCTGGAAACACAGAGTGACTAGAGTACTTTTGATACATTTATAGACCCCCTTAAGTCGCCAATAGGGACCTCCAGGTTCACTCTAATTTTCTAACTCTTGAACTGATCTGGAGATAAGTCTAACTATATATTAGTCAGAAATAAAGTCAACAAAAACTTGAATCAAACAATATGTGCCTTCAGAGTCTTGCAATATATGTTTCTATGTTAATTTTTTTTAAATGAGTGCATATACATCATCTGGATTTAAAACTCTTTATCACTAGCTGGGCATGACAGTGCAAACCTCTAGTCTCAGCTACTTGGGAATCTAAGGTGGGAAAATGGCTTGAGCCCAGTAGTTTAAGACCAGCCTGAGCAACATAGTGATACCTAATCTTAATCAATCAATGAATGAATCAAAATAAAAAAAATAAAAAATACCTCTATTACGGTGGCCTCAGACACTTAGTACAGCTCCTAAGCACATGGTATAAACTCAGAAAATATTTGTGAAATAACTTCTGTTAAATAATTTTTCATCTGTTCCTAATGTAATTCTAAATTACAAGTTTCATTGATGATTTTTTGTTAACAGGAATCATTTGTGTGCTTTAGAGATCCAGCATACCTTCCAAACAGACCCTGCTGAATATGTAGTATCTATTATTCATTCATTCATTCTAAAAATATTTAACAAGTATAAAATTCTGGGAACACTGAATACCATTTAATTCAACATGTATGAAACCACAGACAAAAGTCTGGACATGAATATGATTTCCAGCTTTATTTTTATTTTACTAAATATGTCTTGGATTTTTAAATGGCACTAAAAAGGTGATATTGGATATATTAGGAAATGGCTGATTTAAAAAATCTGATAAAAATCATAAAGTGTATTAGTACTAAAGACTTAGCAATTCTTCTGGTGGATTATTTTGTATTAGCTTTCAGGACATGCTTTTGAACTCTGAGGTTTCCTTAGGACCTCAGGTGTGGGGATTTTTTCCATGTATCTAGGTTGTTGTTTTCAAAATACTATACAATGAGGAATACTATACAACTTATTGCTCTAACAGGGGTCATTTTGATAGTGAATGAAGTACTATTAATCACACAAGTATAGTAGGTGAGAATGGGACTCTTTGAGGCAAATATGGTCATATGAGATCATCTGAGCTCTCAGGAAGGAACACAGGTTAGAGGAGCAGTTACTGTCACAGTGTCTGCCTTATCATTTGCAAATCACTTCCCCTTTCTAGGGTATATTCAGATGAAAAGTAAAAGGGTTTTTATTAGAATGGACCCCTACTGCTGGGCGTGGTGGCACACACTTGTAATCCCAGCATTTGGAATGCTGAGACCCAAAGATCGTGGTTCACGGGCAGCCTCAGCTAAATAGTGAGGCCCTCTGCAACTTAGTGAGACCCAGTTTCAAAACAAAAAGAATAAAAAATAAGGCAGGGGGTGTAGCTCGGAGGTCGAATGCCCCTGGGTTCCAGCCCCAGACCCCCCCACACACAAAAAAGACAGAGAATAAAAGAATGGACCCCTACTGCTTCCTTAAAATTCTATCACTCTATAATTACAGACTAGAGGGAGTCTCATTATGTTTTAAAAACAGCTTCAAACTAAAACGCAGTGCCTAGACAAACACACAACATGCTTTTTCTCTTCCCTTTATAAAATACATAGTTATAAACAAATCTTACATAATATTTAAAATAAATCAAAACCTGCTTGCTTTCAGGTTGGTAATAATCTCATCCTCACTACCTAAAGCATTATTTTGGGAAAGATTCTGAAGATATATCTGGGCTCAGCAGAGGTAAAGGCCTTGATCAACTAATGATGCCTTCTGGGGTGATGGGAACAGCAGAGAGAGGTAGGGAGGAAGAGTGGCTGTAGCATATGCCTGTGTGCCAGCTCTCTGCCATAGCTGAGCTAGGTCTCTGTTGCTGAAAAATAAAATAAAAACACAAATATCATATATTTATAGCATATTTTCCCCATATTGATATCTAGCATTGCATTAGTCTCACTTAGGAAGAGGTACTGAGCCATGTGAGAAGATATTTTCACATTCTTCTGTTCTACATGCCCTTTCATATGGATTCAAGAAGCAGAAGCTAAGAAATGGTTCCCATGCCTGGTTGTATAAGAGAATTAACAGAATCTCTGGGAACATAGTCCTTTTTACCTTCTGCCTACACCCAGAGGATCCTACTATGCAGCCAGAATAAGGAAAACAGACAGAGAGGATAGAATGGGACGACAGGGCACCTAGATCCTCGTCCTTGCTCTTTCTTGATCCTCATTGACTTTGTATAGATAATATCCATCTTGGTCTATAAAATGAATTTGGATTCTTAGGAATTCCCTAACTTTAAATTTCAGTGACTAAAAACATGGGGAGGTCAAGAATCTCATGTTGTGTCTACACAGACAATATAGATATCTTTCTCTTTGTTCAAATTCAAAGAAAGTTGACTTTGTTGTCAAAGAAATAAAGCTCCAGTAAATGATCAGGAAATAAATGAATATCACTCTTCCACACATGAAAAAATCACAGTTTCTTGAAAGAGGCAGCTAAGTTATAGGATACCATTGACAGAATCCATTTTCTTGGTAGTCCTCTAAAATGTTTTTTCTTTAAGACATTAGAAATTCATAGACATAATTTACCGCTTTCCAGGCACTTTTCTCATTTCTTGTGCTCCTGACTCCAGCAGATCTTTCTTGATTCTTGCTATTCAGTAAGTGAACATCTCACCTGAGTAACGGCAACATTTGTCCCATCGGTGACTTCCACACTCATGTTATAGTGAACATCTCACCTGAGTAACGGCAACATTTGTCCCATCGGTGACTTCCACACTCATGTTATAGACCGACCTCTGCTCTGCGTCCAAAGGTTTGGCAATGACAATTGTCCCAACACCCTTCTCTGCATCAAAAGAGCTGTCAAAATTCCCTCCTAATGATTTCACAGAAACAACATGAAATTAGCATATCTGAGAAGTTATTGCAGGTACTAAAGCATATATCTTTAAAGGGAGCTCTTACTTTTTGAAATATTTTTTGACAGGCATCCAAATGGCTCAATTTTGTGAATCTTAAATGGGACCTCTTTATTTCTAACTTAATTCATATTTCAAAACACAGCCTCTACAATGCATAACAAATGTCACACAAAAAAGAATGTATTGTTTAAGGAAAACCTCAGTAGTTATATTAGAATAGTGAGCATAAAATGATTCCATAAAATATTTAGAATTCTAATGGCTCTTCAACCCCTTATGGCTTCTGTGCTAGAAATTTGAAGATCTGACATTTTTTTCCAAAACAGATTAAATTCTAAGTAAGCCAATGGTTCAATTATTATTAATAAATATGAGTAGATATTTCTAAATCTATTCTGGGATTGATGGTAAACATTTGGCTGGAAGAGTTCAGGTTCCCTCAATTAAGTGTCAGAAATAAAATTATGATTACTGGAAAATAAGAAAAAGTAAAACATGAAATTTCACATGAACTATTCTCTATCTGCAAATTGGTATTATAGAAATATTTTTTGCTGACTTCTAAGAAGATGGCGACCGAGAGATGCAGTACATATCAGATCTGCTGGCACTCCGTCTCTATTGCTGTGAAAACAGCGTGGTGACAAAAGGAAGAAAACAGCATAAATTCACAGAGAAATAATTTTTGCCATCTTGACAGTGTGAATTCAGTTTCTTCTAAAAAAGTAGAAAATTTATGTGAGATTTATAAAATGAAATTGGGAAAGAAGTAAAAGAAAACACCAGCTTATATAATATAAACTAATAAAAACAACTTTTTATGAAAGTTTGGAAAACTTTACTTTTCCTCCTTGGGCCAGATATAATTCATTGCCTATAAATGGTACGGAGAAGACGACACTGGCATTGTTGAAGTTATTGCTGATGTTTTCATTTCTATGAACCACAGGGTGGTTTATGATTTTCCCCAAATGAAAGATATTTTTAAGAGAGATAATGGTAAAAAAAGTGCGGCCATTTAAATTTAATATCAATTATATGTCAACAATCTCTGTTTTAGTCTGAGATTGTATAGTGTCAATTTTGTTCTTAGACTATTTTATTTAACTGTGGTATATCAGGCAATGCATTTATTGAAGTCCATATTTTAGAAATAAAAAGCTTGGCTTTTCTTACATTCTGCATTCTTTGAATTTCATTGTCCTGATGAATGAACAGTACATTTCTATAATACTGCCAGTGGGCAGATGAGCTAAGAGAAAGAAGAATTTTATCTGAATCCCTCGAATTTGAAGTATGGTGGCACAGAACATAAAATATAGTTTACTTTTAAAAACTGTTCCTATATATGTGTTATATATATACACACACACACATATAGTTATATGTATACAATTTCAAATACCTATTGCTTGCAGCTGTCATATACACTTATGATTATTTAATTGCTAGAGAGAATATAATTGCCCTTGACATTTAATTAACGTTATGGAGATACAGAGGTACTGGAAAATTGCTTGGAGATGATATACTTTTTCAAAAATTTCATCTAAAAAGAGATTCATCTTCCAATTAATATCTTTAATTGATTTACTGAGAAGCACTAAATGTTAACTCAAAAAAACCTTTTGAAGGATAGATAAGTAGAAGGGGAGGGGGAATCTCAGCTGAAAAGGGAAGCCAGCCTTTGGTCACTGCTTTTTATTCAAAGAGAATGTTTTATGTTGATAACCATATGGAATAAAACTGAAGGCTGATGATTCCAGTGGCTAGCATAACTATCTTAATAAGCAAGTGGTATGTTCTGAAATAAACTTTGCCATGGAAACTTTCAAAGAAAAGGTATAACATCATGTCCTAAGATTTGTGAGGAAGAAAGACAAGACTGCAGCTCCTCCAGCCATTTCTAATGGGCATCAAATCACATTTTCAGTCACATTTAAGTCACCTTTAGAATGATTTTTCCTCCAAGATGTTTACTTTCTTAATTTGAAGATTGATTTCATTTGTTGGTGGGGAGTGAATTGGGGTCATTCTCCAATGTTGATTATTAAAAAGAGGTACAAATTTGTAGGTCAAGGCAAAACAGAAATCACGCAGATTATAAAAATTTAGTTTGCTTAAGTGTAAAGATTAATAAAAATGAAATTTAGAGAACATGCAAGCAAAGGCTTTGAATGTCAGTGATTGGTTAAATGAAGTGATCCTATGTGCTCTTGCTAAGACCTGTGTTTTCCTCAAGGCCCTTTGAAAAAATACATACTCATTCCAGTTGCTAAGTGGTATAAAATTTACATATCTTATATATGGCATACAGATTGTATGCTTTTTCTTAGTCATTTTTGTACCAAATAAAAATTTTTGGCAAAAAAAGCTTAAACTTTTAGAGTTCTTTCTACGTGTGTGTGTGTGTGTGTGTGTGTGTGTGTGTTCATTCACCTTTACTGTTTCAAATACTCCAGGAAAGAAAACCTTAAAGGTAGGAGAGAAGGATAATTAGAAAAGCACAAGGAATTTGAGAATCTTAGCTCAATCTACTAATATGGCCAGCAGTCTCTGATACTCTTAGTTAAGCCAAGATTTCATGTTTCTTGATTTTTCAAATGGATTTCTGACAAGGGACACAGACTCTAGACCAGCAGTTCACCATCAACCCTTAGGGGCCTACACTTAAGCATCCCATTTCGTAAAGACTTCACATTTGTCTCCAAAGGTCTCATTTTTTTCATGTTCCCCAAGCCTGAAAGGTGATTCCCTTTCTGTAGGGAACCATGCCCAACTCATCCAGGGTGAGAATATCAAATGCAAAAAGTCCATTTTTGCTAGAGGCATTCCATTTTAAAAAGATGTGCTTCCTCAGAGCCAGTAACAGAACATGCAAAGCCAGAGTGTGTTCAGTGCAACAGCGTGAGGCTAAATAAAAGGTGGGGTGGGGAGGACACTGCCCAGCTAGTCCCAATTTCAACAAAGTAGGAAATTAGAAATGTCACAGTCTGAGCATTGCTGCAGGGGTGTGCGGCAGAGATGGTTAAAAGCGAGGTTGTGAACAGCCCACATAACAGATAATTCATGTTAGGGACATTTTTCTTTGATCATTTTTGGCCAAGACAAGTGTAGTAAAGTAAACAAAGAGCAGAAGAGGTACATCGGATTTGTGGGTTTGTATCGGATTCTAAAGTTAAACAGAGGAAGTAGGGACTCCTAAAAACGGCCTTACAAATAGGACTTGAATGGAAATATTTGGAACTAGCAGCTACTGCTTGAATGTGTTGGGTAGCAGGGCACTGGTCCATGACTAAGTCTAGTTTTTCTTTAAATATGGATACAAAGCACTACCATCTCTCCATAAAGAGATGCAAGGGTGAAAATTGCACAGCTTCTCCTTTAGAGAAGCTTCCAGGTCCCTTTCCTAGCATATGACTCTAATCCTCTGCACGTGTAATTGTAAAAATACCCAAATCTAGTAGTCACCAAAGGGTAGGTGTTATGTGAGAAGCTTCCAAAACTCTTAGCAGCTGAATCTCAATGAATTAAGGGCATCATACACAAGCTGTTCATTCAAGTTCAGCATGTACACTGAGCCCAAGGAAAAATGTTAAACATCGGTTACAGGGTGATCATGAATAATTTTCTGCCTTGGAATAAGCAAGCATTGTACTAGGCCGAAAAGGGTATTTACGTGTAGAGCAGGAGACACCAGGTGCAGGTCAGGAAAAAGTGTCAGGAAGGAAAACTTCCATACAGAATCTAGTTTAAAATTCAACTTCTTAAGACATTTGACATATGAAGTATGTTTGTTCTTTTTATTATTTTTCCAAAGTTTTTCAGATATACTTCTATGTTGCTTTGGAGAAAGGGGAGCCCTATTTGGGATCAAATCAAGAAAAAAGGGCCAAGTCCAAGAAATGCAGTGTTTGATGTCAGGTGTACATGAGCAGAACACAGTCAGATGGAGGAATATCTATGTTAGAGTACACATAGCTTCTCTTAAGAGAGGTGAGCAAGAGTTCTGAGATGAAGAAATATGGCCACCTGGTTAGGGAAGATCACAGATCCTCTAGTCAGAACAAGGCCATGTTAGTACTGTCAGAGAGTTTGACTTCCCTAGTTGACACAATTCTAAATAGGCCAGGGTTCCACAGCAAGCAAGGTTCAAGGAGTGCAGGCATAAGCTTATCAGACAGCAACAGTAAGAACCCAAAGACTGCAGAAAGCTAAGTAGGAACTAAGGGTCCAGGTGGCCTTTATGTATCTGGACCAAAGAAAGATATTTCAGTGCAGGCTATGGCGTTGTGCTAGTGCCTGCCATCAGAAAGTTATTTCCAAAGAAT
The DNA here is from genome assembly GCF_963383645.1 of Muscardinus avellanarius. Lineage (NCBI taxonomy): Eukaryota > Metazoa > Chordata > Mammalia > Rodentia > Gliridae > Muscardinus > Muscardinus avellanarius. The sequence goes on from NC_137786.1 coordinate 159,798,857, forward strand.
AGCCTTTCTTCTATCATTGGGTGAGGCAAACAAAGCTATTTTAGAGGGCTCAGTGGTAGAATGCTTGACTAGCATATGCTAGGACCTGGGTTCAATTTCCAGTGCTGCACAAAATAAAGTGATTGCTATCTGTAAGGAACTGTAGGTAAAGAGGAAGTGTTTGAAGTATATAAAAATAATGGCCTTTCCAATTCATGTATTTGCCATCAGAATAAAGATTCAGGGGCCGAATTGTGTACCAGATTGTGTGCACACTGGAGAGTATGTAAATCAAGGAGCTGCTGAGTTGAAATCATAGTCTCCTGAGAAGTGCGAAGATATGTGATAAAGCCACAAAGGATTGTGGGTTATTTTCTGTTCCCTTCGTTTTCTTTCCTTTTGACACAGAGAAGGAACATGCTGTGCGTTGGGCTGTTTAAACACAGAACAGCTGAACTTTATTATGTTTCCTTTTAATTACAGCCTTCTTAACTGGGTTATAAGTAGAGCTTCTGTTTCTGGAAGCTGAAGGGAGTCTAGCTACAGAACTGTGTGAGCCATGGTCTCTTTGGGGGCATGAGGAAGTGATTGGCAGATCCTCAAGTGCAAGGGTCCAGGCGTGGGAACAAAACCTTGCTTACTACATAGTTTCTATAAATTCAGTGTGGTAGGAGAAAAATAAATGGGGTTATATTAGAATAAGGTAAATTTGGAACTATGAAAATAAGGACACTATGTTCTTGGGGGGATAGCATGCTGAAACACTATTTCTACTTATTAATAAGCATTCATAGGAACATTCATAATCTATAAGCACTAGGCCAGGATGTTGTATACTTTGTATTTCAGTTTTTTGTATGGGTGCCTGAATGCGCTGTCTGTAAGGGAAACAAATCTTGACCTTTCTTGGAAGAGTCTTAAGTATTGGCCTGGGCAAATTCTGAACTTTAATCTGAGACTATTTCAGATCCATGCTGACATATGCTGTGTGCTTATTCTTAACATTCATCTATAGTTCACTGCTAAGTCTTGAGCATTAAGCCGTATTGTTCTCTCATTACACCTGTATGTTAACTACTTAGATGAGGAGAAAGGGAAGAAAGAGGTGAGAATTTTCATGGCCAAAGATAAATAAGCAAGAAATCCTGGAAGCAAGAATGAAACATCTGAATCTGATAAAGAAAACAATAGGTGTTTAGAGAAGGGGAAAGATGTTGTCAGCAGATTGAAAAAAAAAAAACTGACAGATTGGAAAGATTTTCACAAGTGGGATTTGGTGGAGGAGAGACTGTATCGGTACTGAAAACAACCAGCACCTGGGGAAAGGATTTTACTTCTAAGGTGAAATTAAAGGTTGGAGTTTCAAGATGTTGTTGGCTGGATGTGGGGATGGAAATAAAATTATGTTCTGTTTGGGCATCTAGCCCAGTAAGTTCAATTTGTAAAAGAAGCTTGGCTAGATGTTACCAGATTTACAGGGCAATCTCTGCGATAGAACAGTCCAGACCAGAGAGACAATCCTGAAAGTCTTCATTAAAAGAACTACTTAGTGCACTGAAGCAGGGGATTGGATAGGAAGAGGGCAGCATTTAGAAACATGAAAATGAAGAAACATAGAAACTAATGCCATGTTTCTGGATTTATAGGTGGACAGCCTGACAGGACTCCTTCCAGGGAGGGCTCTCATATATAAACTACGCTTCCTTTCTTGGATCAGTGCAGTTCCCATTTTGTTAAAGATGCCGAGGTTGCTGTGGCTGGGAATACAAATTCACTCATGGGTTAATCTCAAGAGCCTTTGGTAGAATTAACATACTGACTGCCTGAGGCCTCTCACCAGTCACCAGAGGTCTACACAGGAAGCATAATGGTAGCTATCAATAGAAGCATTGGTGGGAGGAAGGAAGAAGGAGACATGGACCTTGATCTTAAGGGTTATGAATGTAGATAGGATAAGCACAAATGGAAACCTGCAACAGCATTAATAATGTGATGTAGAAAGAAAAAACATGCAAGTAAGGTTATGTGCAGTACTACTAGGCACACTTATCTACACACGAACACACATGTAGGTATGCCGAAGAACTGCAATCCTGACCCGGATAACTGGGGTCAGGGGGCTCATCAGAGTGAGCATCAGAGAAATGTGACTTTTAAGATTTCTAACATGGCTTAAACCAAAAGCATCCTGGGTCATGTGGGTGGTAGGTAAGATGTGCTCTGGGTCAGGAGATTGCATGCATGGATCATGTAAAGGAGAGAAGGGGCATGGTCAGGAAGGAGAGGTGCTTGCAAACTAGAATGTGAAGTGGTAGGGAGATAAATAAGTGGCTGATGGAAGGGAACAACTCATTCTACCACTCAGGACAGCATACTGGGCACTCTTTCATCTGTTTAGTTTCTACTGCACTCTTCTCTCAGCTATTTCAAAGACACTATTATTGCTCGTGTTCTTAGAGATCCAGTACCAGGCATACATGCGGATACTGAAATGCATTTTCTGTGACTCTGACAGGCGTGGTAGAGAAGGAATCCCCAAAAGTGGCTGCACAGTCAGCAGACAACTCAGTGATGACATGGAACCCCTTGTTCCACAGGAAGAGGCTGTGTCAGGCATTATCTCAGTAAGCTGAAAATCACTGAGAAGATAAAGTAGTGGAGCATGGATCAGAAGAGGTTTCATTTCAACTGTGTTGCATTTCAAATATGTTAAGCAGAGACAAAGAAGGAATTGAGATGTTGATATGACGATGGTCATGTGCAGGGATGGTGTGACTAATGCCAATTAAGTAAGACAAAGATGTTCTACTGTCATTCCATAACTGAAATGTGGAGAAAACAAGCTCTTTCTTTGGGGTAATTTAGAGGACTCTCTACTGAGGTTTGATTGGGGGCCATGAAGTATTCTTTTTTATTTTGTGCCTCTTTAAAACAGATGTGCAGCATCCTAAATACTTTCCCCAGATCCAGCCATCCTGGAAAGGAGGCAGATTCCTGCCCATCCTGTCCAGTCAGTGACATGTGGAGAGAAATCATTTCCCCAGACCAGCTCTTTCCTGGATTCTCTGCCTCCCACAGAGAAGCGTGGGAAGTCAGCTTAAGCTCAGCACTGTGTCAGATCTGGGCAGGCGCACACTCTCCCCTTTCCCCATTAGCAACAGCCTGTTTTGTTTCCCAGTCCTGGGCACTCATTTCCTCTCCAGCTCCTCTCCCTGCTGGTTTGTGGAGGGCTGCAGTGCTGTGTTGCCCTGCCCTTTTGCAGCCTGGCATGCTTGCTTGCTTTCTTTCAAGGAATTTAAAGGTTGGCTCCCAAGGTTTATCCCGCATGCTCCCATCTGCTTTCTCTATTCAGCTTGTGCAGGAGGCTTACTGGCTATATATCTAGGTTCCATTTCCTGCCCTTCCTTTTGTGGACAGAAGCCAGGGGACTCTCCTGATGGAGCTTTTTGGTCTATGAATGGCACTATTGCTGCAAAACAGAGGGGCTGGAATACATTTTAATTTATTTTTCAATTGGAAAAGGCCCAGTTAAATAAACCAACCTACGAAAAGATAAAAACAAAACAACAAAAAGCCCACATACCTCAAAAGAAAAGGAAAAAATCAAAACAATACCCCCAACCCCAAACCCGATCAAACCTCAAACAAAAGAGTCATTGGATACAAGTAATGCAATAGCTGTTAGAGGCATGTATGAAATCTGTGGGCTGCACTTCAGCCTGTCACAGGCAGTTATGAAAGATGTAATTCAATTTGCTTCAAAAAAAAGAAAAACCATAAAAGGCAGATTGGATAGCTGTATTTTAGCAAATGTGTTTGCACTAAGGGTACCTTCTGTTGAACAGTTCTGCCCACAAGCTGTCTGTAGAATATAGAACATCTCTCGTGCATGCTTGCCACCTTGAAGCAGGGCAGTCGGGAGCAGAAAAAAAAAAGAACAGAATGCAGAAAAAAGGTGAAGAAAAAGAGAGAAATGAAGGACAGCAAGTCTAGTACCATCAATACATTTAGAAATGAGATTAGCCAAGTGTGACAATAGAATTTAAATGACACACAGAAAGACATTAAGATTGCAGTAAATAACATACTATGGAAAATCCAGCCAGAGAGCACTTTCTGTTCAGCTTAGCTACAGAGTCAGAACGAAAGCATAGGTTGATTATTCATTTTACTGGCTCTTTTGCATTCCAGCACTATAAATCTTTTCATCTTAACATTAATTGTTAGTTTTTCTTTTTCTTTTCTTTGTATAATTTGGCTAATTGTTCTAAACAGTTAATCACGTTGCCCAAGAGTGCTCTGGAGGACTTGAACTTACCGACTATGTCAAACCACAGAGGGGTGTTAGCTGGCTGCACAGACACCACCCCCACAATCTCTGTTACTCTATCGCTTTCCATGACTGTGAAGTTATAAAATGGTTCGTCGAAGGTCAACGGTACAGGTGAAGGGGGCGGTTTCTTAATCCACTCAATGTGCAGGCGGGCTGTGGAGGATTTCTGTGGGCGGCCATTGTCCACGGCCTTGATCTATGTACACACAAAGAACATAGGAAGGCGTCTTAGGGCTCTGATTCTGGGGAAGGCTAGATCTGTCGCTCACATAGTGTTGGGCCAAGAGTCAACCTTCAGCTCAAAGCCAGCAAATGGAAGAAAAGAGTGGAGAGCTAGGGAGAGTGGACTCTGGAATGGGGGAGCAGTCTAGTTGGGGGATCACCCCACACTTGCCAGAGGGTGATCTGAACTATCGCCAACTTTCTAGATATGGAAACCTTGAGAAACATATGTTTCACTTACAGTTTATAGTGTTTTATGGGCACAGATGATAGTTTATATGAGCAGAAACAGCTAACTTGATTCCTCAGAGCATGCCCCCAAACCTCACCTCTGGTGGTGAGACATGAAAGGGGATAAGATGCGCTGTGAATCCTAAGTGTGAATGATATGTGTGTATGTGTGTGTGCACACATTGTCCTCTTTTGCAGCCCCTTCTCTCTACTTTATTCTGGAGGTGCACTCTGGTTACACAGGGCTCTGGAACAGTGATGGCCCAGGCATGGAGAAGCCTGCAGCCTTGGCCTAACTGCCTGTGGGGGCCCTTTACTTATGGACATCATGGAGGAGTGAGGAAGAACTCTCTTGGTGGCAGCAGTGGCTCCAAGAAGCTATGGTGTCCTAAACTCAAAGAGTCCAGTGAGTAACAGAAAACCAAAAGTAAATAGATAAAATAAGTGTTTAAAAAAGGATTTCAAATACTGTGTTTAAAGGTAATATTTATGAGCCAGGTATGATGGAACATGCCTATAAACCCCACTACTTGGGAGGCTGAGACAAATGAATCATGGGTTTGAGGCCAGTCTCAGCAACTTAGGGAGAAGTTTTGCAACTTAGTGAGACTGTGCTTTAAAATAAAAAGAAAAAATAAGGTTGGGGGTTGAGAATAGCTCAGGGGTAGAATGCCCCTGAGTTCAATCTCCAATATGGGTTCAACCTCCAATATCACACACACACACACACACACACACACACACACACACACACACACATTCAATGAGCAGAAAACACTAGCAACACAAAAACAAAAATAAGTAAATATGTAAAATAAAAATACAATGAATTTTATGGGCACACAACCAATAGTGATGGCCTCTGAAAACAGCAGCAACTCAAAGCACCCTCATGCTATATATGTTCGTGGATGATGACATTGCCTAGAAAATCTCTCTAGAATGGAGATGATACATACCTTAAATCAAGATCTCTAGGAGCTGAGACAGATATGAGTACAAATGGTTTGTGAGGGGCATGCTCTAAGGAGAAAGGGAGTAAAATCAGGGTGGACAGGGAAACGTGCTAAGCAGGGATGTGGAGGTAGCTGGCCCAGGATTTCACTTGGAGCTCTGAATCATGATACATTTGGATCCATCTGCAGCAAGCAGGTTGGACTTTTGTATTTGTGTCTCAGTAAGTTCCTGGCTGTGGGCTGCTGGAGTGTGGGTAGAAGTCTGGAAAATCTTGGGTCAAGAATCAGCCAAGGATGGTGGTCTGGATATGGGGAAAGCCATGAGCCCTTAGCATCCAGCCCTCACAGCAGGCATAGGACTAGTTTGGTAAAGGAAATCTGGGCAGGGTACCCAAAGTATCTATTAGAGTCTATCCAGTTCTAAAAGCTTCTCAAGCTACAAGTGTCATATAGCCTAATTTCACACCTCAGAGTAAAAACAGATCAAGGGACTCAGACCATCCTTTAACATAATAAAGGACTGTCTATAGCAGAAAAGGCTAAGGACAAAGAAAAGGGTGGTGGATGGCACCATTCCTAACAGTTCTTGGAACCTTCAAAAATGGTTACCACTTGTAAGGATGACCAGTCTCATATACCAGAAGTATAAGCAGTTCATACCTAAAGCGGTTGGGGTGGGGGAAGCACATTAAGTGCACTAGATTTGGGAATTCAAGTTTCTACTTGAGATCACACTTTTGTTTTTCATTTTCTAACTTAATGAAAAATTTAGTCATTATTTACTTGAGTTTTCCACTTTTGACAAAATAAACACAGCTGTTATTTGTTTTTCACAAATCACCCAGCTAAATTCATGTTCTATCACATTGTCAACAATTACAAAAGTTTCTCTTTGGGGGAGTCTTGTGAACATGGCGAGGGATATGTTGAATGGTAGGTGGGATATGTCACTTTGCTATTCCTCTGCCCTCAGTTTGGATCTATGTTCTCTGAAAAATGTTCCTTGAAAGTGATTTAGGGCTCCAAGCAATACACATGAAAAAGAAAGTAACCCTACTCCCATCAGTGTTGCTGGAATTCAGATGACCTTACCGTTAAGATGTCATAACTCCCTGCTGTAAATTGCTTTCTGGAAGAGACCATGCCAGTTTTAGGGTCAATAAAGAACTTTCCATCATCATTCCCATCCACAATACTGTAGGAGATTTCTGCATTGGGGCCCTCATCTCTGTCAAATGCAAAAGCCCTGTAGATGGGTTCTCCCCTCTTCTTTCGGTCACGTTCTGGCAGCTTGATCTGGTAGACCTTCTCAGGGAACTGGGGCTTGTTGTCATTTTCATCCAGAACCTGAACCACCACCCAAATGGTTGATTGTTTTGGAGAAGGACCACCATCAGTCACAGTCACCTGAATTTGGAAAGAGAAAGCATGATGCAATTAGAAAGATAAATGATATTTTTACCAACCCTCCCATAGCCATGCCACAGAGATGAATTTTGTGCACTAGGGTACCCAAACTTTCTTATTTCTATGCTTTATACCATATGTGTAACATTTTCATTGTTCAAGGTTATGGTTAGATATAGAATGGCCCCTTGAAGAGCTCATAAATTGGTGTTTGGAGCTGATGTAATTGAGTCAGGAGGATTGTAATCACAGAAGTGGATAAATCCATTATAATGTATGGTACCTGGTACCTGAGTGGTACCTGGTAAACTGGTAAGTTGTGGCTGGAGTTGTGTCCCTGGGGGTGGAGTCTTAGGGTTTATATAAAGGATTCCTCTTGGCCCTGCTTGCTTTCTTGCTTCTGGCCTTTGTGATGTGAGGTGTACAGTCCATGTACTCTCCCTCTGCCTCCGGCCAATGTGCCCTGAGATCCGTGGCTCCCAGCCTCACATGGCCTGAGTTCAAAACCATAAAAAAATCTTCTTTCCTCTAAGTTATGTGATCAGATATTTAGAATGTGGCTGCAAGAATTGTGATGGATACGTTTACCCATAAAAGGGAAGAATGTCCCAAACTCAGTAATGAAAATCATGTTGAAAGACTAGTAGTTCATTCCTGCTGAAATACCAAATTATCATAGGTTTGTGTCTTTTAAAAACATAAATATATTTCCCATAGTTGTAGAGGGTAGAAAAAAACAAAATAAAGGTAACAGTGGTGTTTGGGGAGGACCAATTCCTCTGAGCTATGTCCTCACATGGTAGAAAGGTCTAACTGGCTTAGTGAAAAAAAATTTTTAGTCTATAAGGATGATAATTTCATTCATGAGGGAAGAGACTTCATCACCTATTAATTCCTAAAATCCCACCTTCTAATACCATCACGCTGTAAATTAGGTTTCAGTCTATGAATCTGAGAAGCTACAGGGGCAAGGAGTGCAAACATCAAACCATAACAAGGACTTGTTGTGGTATAGAGAAGAAGAAATAGGACTGACTTTATAAAATATGCTACTTTATATAGTCATAGAAAATCTAAACTATGTACCCCCCAAGAGATACAAAAGAGAATAAAACTATTTCCCATGGATGTTTCTTCTAATCCATGGAAAATGCTATAACCATCCAAATTCAGTTAGTATTCACTTTTTTCTTCTTTTATATCTTGCAATTAACCAATTGTATTCTTTCAAAACTCCTATGTTGAAGCTTTAAAAGACCCCCCCATGTCACTGTATTGGAGATGGAGCATTTAGGGTAGTGATTAAGGTTAAGTGAGGTCACAAAGGTGGAGCCCTGACATGACAGAATGGAGTCCTTATAAAAGGAAAGCCATTGGACATGCCATTTCTTTATGCCATGGAAGTACAAGCCAGGAAGGGATCCCTTACCAGAAGCTAACCCCTCCACATCCCTAGTGCAATAGTATTAAAAAGTGGGGTCTTTAGGTGGCAATTAACTTATGAGGGTTACATGAATGTAATTAGTGCCCTTATTAGCCAGTCGCGGAGAGTGAAGGGTCATATGTTTTATCTCATATGTGAAATACTTTCATTGACATTATGTGCATATGTAGAAACATCAATGCCAATCTCTGTGTCATGTAATGGGATGGGGGAGTAAAAAGGGGGATGGGGGAGTAAAAAGGAAGCTGGGGGAAAGCTCACCACGTGCTGTGTGCATGTATGTCACTATCACTGTGAACTACATTATGATGTGAGGCTGTAATGCACCAATAAAATTATTCCGAAAATAAAAGAGGCTAAGAAGACTCGTGGTCCCTGTTTGCCATGTGAGAATATAACCAGAAGGTACCATCCATGAAAAATAGGTCCTTACCAGATACTATGTTTGTTGTTGCTTTGACCTTGGACTTTTCAGCCTCTAGAACTTTAAGCAACAAATATCCGCTTATGAATTATTCAGTCTAAGGTATTTTGTTAATCACCTGAACAGACTTAAATACTCCAGAACTGTGAGAAAAGAATGTCAAGCCACCCAGTCCTTAGCATTTTATTATAGCAATGTGAGTCGAATAGCACACATCTTCATGTGAAATTTGCAATTTTTAAATTGTCACCATTAGTTGGGCTTGGTGGTGCACGCTTGTAATCACAGCATTTGGGAGGCTGAAACAGGAGGATCACAGGTTCACAGACAGCCTCAGCTACTTAGTGAGGACTCCCGCAACTTATTGAGACCCTATTTCAAAATAAAGAATAAAAAATGGGGCTAGGGGTGTAGCTTGGAGGTAGAATGTCACTGGGTTCAATCCTCAGTTCTTAAAAAAAATTGTCACTATCACTCTGAACTTCATTATGATGTTAGACTACATCGCGAATATGAAAGTATATAAAAATAAAACACAGCCGGGCGTGGTGGCACACACTTGTAATCCCTGCACTTGGGAAATGGAGACAGGAGGATTGCACTGGTTTGAAGCCAGCCCTGCTGGCTTAAGAGACCCTGTTTCCAAAAGTAAAAAAGTATAAAATAGGTCTGGGAGTATAGCCTGGAGGCAGAAGGGCTTTCAGGAACCCCAGTACCAAAAAATAAAATAAAATAAAAATTAAAAAAAACCACAAATTGCCAATGAACAAAAGGAAAACCATAAAACAGGCTTCACAACTTAGGTGTCTGAATTTAAGTAAAGGTATGTGTCAGTCACTAAACAATTTTTTTTTTCCTGATCTGGGAAACAGGATGACATTGGATGCCCCTTCCCTGGTCTCTGTGATGCCAGTCTCACATCTGTGGAAGTTGAGAGAAAGGAAAGTAATGAAGAGCACATAATAATTTTCATGGGAGATATAAACAGCCTTTAGGTGTAAATAATTTTCTTGTTGGTCATGGTGATAGTAATCACTTTAATATTAATACTTAGTGTGTATGTGGTATGACACGGTTTATAAGGCAGACGTTTATGCATTATCTTCTCCACCTTCCAAAACATCCTCTTCAGTAAGTGGAACAGGTTTATTCCTATTTTTCTGATGTGAAGTCAGAGCTTAGTGATCTGTAGTTAAAGTGTTGAACTTTTGGTTCATTCTAATATTCTGTTTAGACACAAAATATAAGAAAAGCCTATATTTAACCTTTAAACTATTACCTTGAGTAAGATAGTTTATCATTTAAATATAAGTGTTTGGAGGCTAGAAGGAACGTAAAAGTGCACTCAGCATCAGTAGAGAATAATAATGAATCAGTGTGTCTGGCCAGCCACTTTTTTTTTTTTTTTTTTACCTAATAAAGAAATCTGACGAGTATAACTGAAAGAAAGAAAAAAAAAAGAGGCCAAAATGTGGAAAAACAAAAGTTTTTTTTTTTTCAAAATAAAACCACAATCTAGTTTCTCTTACAATCTGTCTAGAAGGGTAGCTTTAATAGATGCAAGATAATTTTTCATAGGAGTTCTTGCTTTCTTTAAAAAAAAATCAATCAAGTTTCCTCCAAGGTTATTTTGCCAATTGGTTTGTTGTGTTTCACAAAAGAACTACTCAGGACCAATATGTGCCAGGGTTAGATTGTGACTTGAGCTATTTTCTAGACATGCTGAGTTCTGAAAGAGGCACGTTCTGCTGTTGCTGAACACAAATGTTATACTCCCAGGTGAGCTATGTTGACCAAAACACATTGATTTCTTGGCTGTTCAACCACACTGCCTCTCTTTTGTTCATGAACAGCCTCTTTCCAAATCCAGGCAGCTCTCACAGTCTTCCCCAATGCTTGAAACCACCTTCTCTCTGCTTGTCAATAAGTACCCTGCAATGGGCTCTGAGGCCAGGTGGCTGCTGAGGAAAGAGATACTGCTCACTGGCAGATCCTGCTGCTTACAAAAATGCTCTAATGGAGCAGCCTGGATGTACAAGACCATGTCCTCAAGGCATCTGCTTGCAAGAGGAAAGTATGGCAGCTGCATGGGTTTATGAGGAAACTATTTAGCACTGGCAGCAGAGTCACCTACATCACCACCTCACCTCAAGCATCCTACTCCCTGACTCCTTAGGGGAAGCACAAGGGCATCCTTCAGGTGCTAACATACCCTATACTGGAGTGCTCTCCCTATCCCTTGACTTGTCCTTTAGGCCCAGCTGACATGTCACTTCCTCAGGGTGCCACCTGTGGCTTTACAGGTAAAGTGACAATGCATATCTGTGTATGCATATAGTACTAAGGATTGAACCCAGGGGAATTCTACCTCCAAGGTATACCTCAGCCCATTTTAATTTTGGTTTTGAGATAGGGTCCTCCTAAGATGTTGGGACTTTCCCTGAACATGCAATTCTCCTGTCTAATGATCCCAACTACTGGGATTACAGACCCGCACCACCATAAACGGCTGATTATGTACTTTTAAATACTTGTCTATTGTGGCCCTTACTATTGTGGAAATTCATTAAGTATAAGATTCCCCACCTAAGTTGGTTCATTGCTTAAGGGCAAAGACAAACTTTGCCTGTTTTCTTCTTTGCTCCCCTCCTGTGTCCTCACAGAATGTGTTCTACAAATGCTTATTTAATAAATTGGTCTCTAATTCAGGTTTTAATTGTACATTCTCTTTAGACAACACAACCTCACCTTGTAAAACATTATGAGATCATTTTGGGCCCTTTGCGAAATAGCCCAAACTGTCTTTCCTACATTTTGTCAATTATATCTGCCTTCTTTCTCATGGCTCTAATTACTACTACATATGTTGATAATTTTTCAATGTGTATCTCTTGTCACTGTTTGCCAAATCAGCATGTTTGATTATTTGTGAATAATCCACTTTTTGGAATTCTCATATATACCCCAGCACCCCAAAGAAAACTACATTAAATCATTGCCCTCATTCTCCTCCTTTTTTAATGGTCTGATTGAGTGACAGCCGTGCCCACTCACACACTGGCACACACCAGAATTCTGGACATGCACCTAACTAATCCCTCTGACTAACTGTCCATGTCTAGTCAAACTTGTAGGCCAGCAAGTAGCTCATGTGCCCCCCCCACACACACACACCATTTTTTTCTGCCACATTGCCTGGGGTTGGGCTCATTCTCATCTTGCTTGGATGGTCTGGACCATCTTGATCCTTTTCTTCCTGTGTCCAAATTTTGCTTTTGCTGCAAAGTGTTATTTTTTTTGTTAAAAAATCGGATAATGCCATTGACCTACATAACAAGGGGCTCCTTGAGGACAAGGCTCTGGCTGGCTTCGATTACCATTACGCACTCTCTGTCTCTTTCCCACCTTTGTGTTCAGTTATATAGTTAGCCTGCAACATCCCTCTCTGCCATGCTCTCAGGCCTCTATTTCTTCACAAAGACATTTGTCACCGAGGGCTGCTCTATCCTGGAAATATACCTGGGTCATTCCAGAAGCCTCAGTTCAAAGACTTCTGGGGTGCCACTCCCTCCCTCCTGTAGATGGATGTGGGTGTCATTGCCATGCTCCCACTCTGCCTTATCATAGTTCTAGGATACTAATTTTTATCCTGCATTTTAAGTGTCTCATTGCTTTTTGATCTCCATTCAGTCATTTCAGACTGTCAGGAACTTGAGTTCAGGAACTGTCTCTTGCTCATTGTTATGTTCTGGCACCTGGTATAGCTCTAAGTGCCAAATTAATGCTGTCAATGAAGTCAAGAACTAATTTACCTAAAACTCCTCACTATGATAATAAATAAAAGGAGCTTTCCAACACTGAAGGGTCTCTGTACATTAGGATTTAGATATGAAATGTCCTCCAGAGAAGCTCATGTGTTAGCAATGCACAGCCATGTTCAGAGGTGAAATGATTGAGCCAGGGCTATGACCTTATTAGTGGATTAAGCCACTGACAGATTAATCATTTGAAGAAACTTAGTGCATGGTAACTGTAGGCAGGTAGGACATGGCTAGCAGAGGTGGGTCATTAGGGACATGGCCTTGAGGACTTGTCTTTTCTCTCTCTCTGTCTCTCTCTGTCTCTCTCTCTCTCCCTTCCTCTCCCCACCCTCCCTTCCCCCCTTTCCGCTTCCCAGAGCAGTTTTCCTCTGTCATGCCTGCCACCATATTGTTTTTCCTTTGGAGCCAGCTTACCAAGGACTGAACTTCTGAAACCATGAACCGAATAAGCCTTTCCTTCTCTAAGTTGTTTTATTTATTTATTTATTTATTTATTTATTTATTTATTTATTTAGTCAGGTTGTTTTATTTGTTTTTCAAGTATTTTAGTTACAAAGACAGAATAGATAGCTAATGCTCTGGAAGAACAGAACATAAAATCTCCCAAGTGCTTCTAACTGTATGATTCTATGAGTGGGAGTCAGGTGCAGGTGAGTACAGTTTTAAAAATCTACTCTAGAGTTTTTAGCTACTTTATACCACTGAGAACACTACCAGGTGCGAGATTATGCAAATAATTTTAGCCAATTCTCAAAAATTGTGCTCACCTTTGTGGACATTTATACACAATCTACTGAAATGATGGACTCATGTGCTTGGCTACTTCAGGACACAACGTGCTACTCGAAGGCAAGGACTGTCTTTTCAACTCATTCCTACAACCTAGTGTTCTTTCCATCTGTGGTTGCTTAAGTATGTTACTAACCTCAAATTTTAATTTCCATTATTATTTCTCTAAATCCTCTCACCTCCCCTGCTAAGTTTGTACCTGGAATACTGGAGTAGCAGTGCTGGAGATTCAAGCAAAACTAACTGAAAAATATCTCCCTTATCTCCTCTTCTGTATCATTTTAAATTAATGATGCAAGAAATGAGCCATTGTTTAGCACTGACACATGCATACTATTGCTCTGCCACAACCTGACAAGAGAGTATGGCCATGCTAACCAATATTTTCTGCTCTCATAGGTAATCAATAATCAGGGGTCCTAACAATTAATCAAAAGCCTGAAAGATTAACTATTTTTTTTTTAGGCGCTAACAGCTAACACCTAACAAAGGGAACACAAATAGTTCAGTGCCACTGAAAAGATGGGGAAGCCTATTTTATTCCTTTTTGATGCCTTTGTGGCCTGCAAATGTACCCAACATGGGGCCCCATGGATTGTGATGGTACACTTATAAAAAGGACAGGTTTGAAGTCTATTTCTGGAGATGCAAGAAATTTGTAGGACAAAAATATTTGAATGTTGAGAAATCTGTATTTATGGCACCTGGTAGAAGGTCATCTTTCTTATTCACCCACATTATGATGTATTTATTCTCCTTGTCTCTCTTCCTCCAGTAGAATTTAAATATATAAGCTGCCTGATAGCATAGTATTTTAATTTTGTCTCCTGCATTTATTTGTAGTTATCATAAGAGTATTTAATGTATATCATTTTCAATAAAATAATAAAAAGTATAAAATGCATACCAGAGTTCACAGATTTAATACAAATAGAATGTAGCTCATTTTATTAATAAGTTTTATCTTAATTACTTGTTAAAATGATGATTTGGGGGACATGTTAGGATAAATAAAACATATATATAAGTTATAAAAGAATATATTCAATATTTCTGACCTGGACAATTCAAATCTAACACTCTTCAACTTTCACCAAAAATGGCTATTCCTAGGATATTGTATTTAAAGTTGTAAACTTTGTTGCAGAGATTACATACACTCACCTTGTTTTATATTTGTCCTTGATACTTTGCCATTATTTGATACTATACATTTCATTTAGGTGTTTACTTACTATGCATCTGCCTCCATTAGAATATGAGGTCCATAAAACACGGATCTTCATCTATTCAGTTCATAGCTTTACCCCTAGCATGTACCATAGTACTTAGAATATAGTAAGCTTTCAATACATTCTTACTGAATGAATTAAATATATCAAGTCCCTTTTAGGTTAAAAACTCTTTTTGAGGCAAATTGCAAAATAAACCATCAAACCAACCAACCCAATTCAACCACCCACCTTCATAATTGTTAGCACATTTACCCTTTCCCCAGGCTCCAAATCCTCGGTTCCATTCAAGTTTAGTAGGAAGAACTCAGTGCCTCATGAAGTAGCCACCGGTTGTTTAATAGTTTTAATTTTCATAAAACCCTTCTTTTTTAAAAAATTTTAATTGGTGCAATGTAATCATACAACATAATGGTATAAAGAAAATACTTTTGTAGATATACATGCACACATCGCCCAGTTAGCCCCTACCTGATCCCCACCCCGTTCCCTCCCCATCCCACCTTCCCATGCTTGGCTTAGTGGTTGACATCTAGTTTTATAGCAATTTATCTAATATTAACAATGAAAATCTCACATACCAAGCTTTTGATGACTTAAAGATAACATTTCAATATTTCTTTTTGCTTTCTTTCTTACCAGAGAATATTTTTTCTTTTTTTTTTTTTTTGGTGAAACTATCATACATTTATTTATTTATTTTTCAGAAAAAAAATCTATCCTGATATGGAATATGGACTCTAGATACCCAAAACAATCTCAAAGAAGAACAAAGCTAGAAGATGTATATTTTCTGATTTCAAACCATATAAAGCTACAATAATTAAAACAGTGTAGTACTGTTCTAAAGGCAGATATATAAACCATTGGAGTTAAATAAAAGCCTAGAGATAAATTCTTCCATATATTGTCAAGTTATTTTTGATAAGGTTTCCACGAACATTTGGTGGAGGAAATACTAATCTTTTAACTAAATATTGTTGAAAAATATTAATTACATGAAAAAGAATAAAATTTGACCCTTACCTAACACATATACAAATATTAACTTAAGATAGATAAAAGACCTAAATATAAATCTTAATACTATAAACTTTTAGAAGAAAGTCTGGGTCATAAAACCTCACAACATTGAAATTGGCAGTGATTTCTTGGATATGATTTCAATGGCACAGGCAACAAAAGGGTAAAAAAACTCCCTAAAAAATAAAAAATATTGTATATCCAAAGACAATGTAAACAGAGTTAAAAGTTACTGATAGAATGGGATAGAATATTTCCAAATGCTATATCTGAAGGTATATTAATATTCCAACTAGAAATCCTAAAAATTAGCAACAATAAAAGCAAACAATACAATTTAGAGATAGGTAAAAGACTAACATAAATAATGAATCTCCACAGATAACCAATCTTAGTTGTCTGTTGGATGGAAAATCTTGTTTCTCTGGTTCTGGTGTGTGTTACCTATTTCTTCTTTGTAGTTAATCTCTTTGAGTATTTTCTCTAGCGCTGGTTTTGAAGACATAAATTCCTTCAGTTTCTGTTTGTCATGGAAGCTTCTTATTTCTCCATCTAATTTGATAGAAAGTTTTGCTGGGTAGGAAATTTTTGGCTGGAAGTTGTTTTCTTTCAGAGTTTGGAATATGTTACTCTAAGCCCTTCTAGCTCTCATGACTTGGTTTGGGAAGTCTGGAGTGATTCTAATTGGTTTGCCTCTGAATGTCACTTGGCCCTTTGTTTTTGTTGCCTTTAAGATTCTCTGCTTGGCTTCCACATTGGTCATATTGACAATTATGTGGCGTGGGGATCCTCTTCTCCAATCCTGTCTAAAGGGAGTTCTATAAATTTCTTGGACCTGTGTATCGACCTTTTGCTCTACGTTTGGAAAATTTTCTGCTATTACTTCCTTGAAAAGATTGTTGATCCCTTTGGTTTCACCTTCTTTTCCCTCCTCTATTCCAATTATTCTTAGGTTAGCTCTCTTAAAATGGGCCCATATTTCTTCAATGTCAGATTCCTGCTGTCGGATTTTTTTTCTAAATTAAAAACTATGTGTTCATTTTTTGAATGATCATCTTCTAAGAGTGAGATTCTATTCTCCATGTGATTTAATCGGTTGTTTGTACTTTGAATTGAGGCCTTTACTTCATTAATTGCATCCTTTATCTCTCTTGGGCTCTCTCTGAATTCTTTTCGAAACACCTCTATTATTTCTACAGTTATTTTCCTGATTTGATCTTCTAGAAATCTCTGAATTTCTGTTTTATTGGGTTCTGATGTTGTGGGGTTGTGGGCATTCACTGCTCCATTGTTATTCCTCTTTCCCATGATTTCGAAGGCTTGTGCCTTCTCTGGGTTCTTCACTTGGGTCACTACGACTTCACTTAAGGTGCTCTGGATCTCGAGTCTGTGGTATCTCAGTCACCACTACTCCTGTACTGGGTTGTATTGCAGAGTCTCAGACCCTGGGAGTCAATCGAGGCTGCTTTTGACCATGGGGGTTGCCAGGTTGGGCGTTCTCCTATGGTGTGATATCTCTGCCTGTAGGGGTGCTGAGCCCAGCCTCTGGGAGCTAGATGCTCCCTGCGCCGAGAAATCTGCCAAATTCCTCCCGCAGTGGCTGATCCGCAGCCGCTCACCTCGGCTCGCTGTCCGCTGCTCTTCTCTGGAGCCTGGTGGGCTGTTGAGTTTGTTGGTCTGGTGCCGTCCGGTGAATTCGCCGCTGCCTCCAGCAGTAAGGTGCTGCTGCCGTGTCCTCTGGCATGAGGCAGGCTTATCTCCTCTCTAGTTCTGAGCTCCCTTATGAGTTCCCCTCCTCTCTGGAGCCTCGTGCTGCAAGGGAAAATGGCGCCCACCGCTTCTTGCTGCAACTCCAGCTGCAGCACTGCGGTATGCTTCCTGGTGTCTTGTTTTTCCAGCCCTCTTTTTCTCTGTCCCTTAAAATTACATTTTTTGTTTCTCTGTTGATGGTATTTTCTGGCTATGAAAGGCACTGATTTTGTGGTAATAGAGATTGGTTGTTAGTGGGGCTCCTAAGCCCTGCTTTTCTCCGTCGCCATCTTCCTGGAAGTCGTGACTAATCAAACCCTTCTTTTTTTAAAAAATGTATTTTTTTTCAACCTAGGTGTCCATCAACAGATAAATGGATTACAAAATTACAGGAAATACACACAATAGAATTCTACACAGCAATATAGAAGAACAAAATTATGTCATTCGTAAGAAGATGGAAGTACCTGGAGAACATTATGTTAAGTAAGATTAGCCAAGCACAGAAAGAGAAGGGACATATGTTTTCTCTAATATGCTCAAGACAGGGAGTATTAGGGATACCAGAAGGACTCTAGACAATGGAAAAGAAACCTCAGCGAAGCCAGGAAGTAAGGGTAGTGGAGGAAGAAGGTTTAGATTTATTAATGGAAAAGCTACATGTGACTGTGTGTATACATGTGAATATACCATTTTTAACCTGGACACTCAGTATCAAGAGGGAGGGACATGGGGAACTGGTGGGGGGGCACCAAGTACAGTGTGAATAATTGCCATTGTCAACAGTATCCATATTATGAGGGGAGACTATAGTGCAATAAAAATTAGTAAATAAAATATAAAATATTTTAAAATGGCAAATAAAAATTGAATATGTAATTGAAAATGTCCACATTCCTAATAACTCCCAACCCACCCTGCCCAGTCCCTGCCTACCACCATTCTACTCTTTTAAAACTTCTATACTCATGAAAACCTGAAAGATATTTGAGAATCCTTAAACTGAAAACCTCTAATTCTTATAATTATTACTAAAACTAATTTATATCATTATTACTCATCATACTGCTTATGTCTTTCAGGATGTTTTCTCAAATACCTGCTTCCTTCTTAAAATATGATGGCCCACTCAGAGCAATAGCATACATAGTACCTTAGTCAGAGCTGGGCAAAAAGCCTCCACTGTCCAGGAGGCCAGCTCCCATCTATGGACTCAGTTCCTGGCTGTGCTTGTTTTGAGGCGGCAGTCATGTGACACAGCTCTTGAGAATGAAAGAAGTAAACCACTTGGGTCTTACCCTATACAAAGAAACTACAAGTGGATGTTTTTTTGGGGGCCCAAAGTGCAAAGTTTTATATTTGTCCTTGAATGTCATCTTTTGAAAATTGTAGTTCACTATTCTAGGCTGTTGGGATAATAATAACAGGCACCACGTGTTACTAGTTTCCCATGCATAAAGTACTCACTGTGAAAGAACTAGCCCTTATGTTGTCTTCTTATTATTATTGTCAATTATTATTATTATTATTATTATTATTATTATTATTATTATTTATGGCACTAGGCATTGAACCCAGGGGCATCCTGCCTCCAAGCTACACCTCCAGATTTTATTTTTTATTTAGAAGCAGGGACTTGCTAAATTGCTTAACCCTAACCCTTGAATCTGTGATCCTGTCTCAGCCTTCCAAGTAATGGGATTATAGGGGCCTGCCACTATGCCTGGTGAGATGGATACTATTATTACATCCATCAGACAAGCAAGAAAAATTAACTCAAGAGCTTGCATACACCTCATAAATGGTCAAGTTTTTTTTTTTATTTTAAATTCTGACAGCTTGGTTTTAAACCAGGGGTGGTACATATCTGTATTCCCAGTACTTGGTAGGCTGGGATAGGCTCTCAGGTTTGAGGCCACCCTCAGCAACTTAGAAAGACCCTCAGCAACTTAGCAAGACTATGTTTCAAGATGAAAAGGGCTTAGGGTGCAGCTCAGAGGTAGAATATGATGGCCCACTCGGGTTTAATCACTAACATAAAAAATAGTCCAGATGTTAGCAGACTGTAACCCTATTGCCCAAATCTAGCAGCTTCGTAAATAAAACTTTTATCAGGATAAGGCTATGACCATCCATTAACATACGATTTGTGGCTGTTTTCCTGCTGCAAAGGTATGGTTGAGTAGCTGAACATAGATTATAGGGGCCACAAAGCCTAAGATATTTACTATTTGGCCCTTCACAGAAGAAAAATTGCTGACCCCTGGTCTACACCATTAGGTTACGCTGCCTCTTTGGTTATAACGGTTGACCATCTCTAATCTGAACATCTGAAATAAGAAATGATACACAATTTGAAACTTCTTGATCTATGACATGACATCACAAATGGGAAATCTCATCCCAGACCTACCTAATGCAAAGGGATGCAGTCAAAATACAGGCATACTAGAAATATTATATGAAATTATCTCAAGCTATGTGTATAAGTTATGTAGAAAATATAAAGGAATTTTTTGTTTATACTTGGGTCCCATCTCTAAAATATCTCATTATGTATATGAAAATATTCCCAAGCCTGAAAAAAATACTTCTGGTCTCAAGCATTTTAGACAAAGGATACTCAACTTGCATGGATGTTGCTTATATACCAGCTTTTCCCAAGCCTCTGCTTGGTTATATTCATAAAACTATCATTGTTTTCCAGAGAACCCTGTAAGATCTTGCCATTTCTTTTTTCTCTTTTTTCTTTTTACTGGTACTGAGGATTGAACTCAGAGGCATTCTATCTCCAAGCCACACCCCCGCCCTATCTTACTTTTAATTTGAAACAGAGTCTCAACAAAGTTGCTGAGGATATTGCAAAATTGCTGAGACTGACTTTGAACCTGGGATCCTCCTGTCCCAGCCTCCCAAGGACTAGGATTACAGGCCTTTGCCATCACACCCAGCCATTGCCATTTCTCTTCCATGGCTATGGACCAGGAGGCTCTGATGTTAAGTAACTTACACAAGGCCACTTAGCTGGTTAGTGACAGGATGCGGGTCTCCACTCAAGTGTTGGCGTCACCGCTCTTGTTCTTTTCCCTACTCTGTACACTGATGGAGCAGCATCTGCCAACCATCTGTTCAAAACTCACTTCCCAAGTATGACTCTGGATCCACGTCATGTTCTTGGTTGTGCTTCTAGAAGCCTTTCTCCCTACTTTTTAAATTAGGACCATCTTTGGCTGTCTCCAGTCTTTGGGTGCCAGATTGTGGGACAACACTGCAACTTCGTTCAGCACCCCTAGTCTTGAGACCCAAATTTATTGAATGAAGTTGAATTTTTATCTACTGTTTTGTTGCTTTGGTACATCTTCAGTAACTTCTTACAAAATTTGCTCTGCCCTTTTGGGCACAAAAGTAATTTTACCTTATCTTAGAAATAACTGGTAGGGGTGGGGGAGATACCATGGTCTTCGTTTCTAGGTGTTATCTCTTATTTATCAGAAACTCCCTGTTGGCCCTATATAGAGACTCTTCTAAGGTACAGAGAAGTAAAGGAAATTGAGATTCAACCTGCTCTGAAGTCTGTAGTACTAACTACCACCTATAGTGCCTCTTACAAAAATGCTCATTCAACCAGTGGCCATGGCTATATCCTCTTCCTTTGAACACAGTTCAAACATATCCTTTCATTGGCCTCAGCATGTCATTTCAGAATATTCTGGGAAAGGAGGACAAATATGTGGCTTGTGGGTTGTGATCACTCCAGCCTACCAGCTATACCTGGAAGCCACAGTACATTGTGGTTTTCTGTTTATACTGAGGATGGAATGTAGCCTCAGACTTTTCCAAGATGGAGTTCTCTGCACAGCTGTCAATACCAATCAGTGCACCACTCTCCAGGCTGAAACTCTTCATGCTATGTGTAATACTCCAAACACAGCAGTCTTAGTCATCATTGCCTTCTTCCTGTCCTGGCAATACCTTTTCTTCCCTTGGACTCTATGCCTTCATTCTGATAGCCATGAGCTAGTTTAACACTTACTACTCTCCTAAAAAAGACGAAGCTTTTGTTTTCTTTTTTCTTTATCAAAAGTCTCAGGGCCTAGACAGCAGGTTCTGAACAAGGAAGAAGTCTAAAGATAAAGCCATTTAAATTAAGGCAGAACAACCAAACACACTTGGCAAGTAGGTTTCAGATGTGCTAAAGAATGATCCTTGGGTAGAGGAATGTTGTATATATGGAGGGACCATTAGATTAGTCACCTCTAGCCTTTCCATTTTTCTAAAGACATTGTGCAAATATCACTGTCTGTATGCATCACAATGAGTAAAAACTTGGAAAAAAAAACTATGATAAGTTACTAATCATGTTCATATGTTACCCTTTTTGTGAATCTGATTACATTTACAAAATGGACCTATAAGGGTTGATGGATAAACAAGACACACTTTTCACAGGAAGATCTTTACATGCTGTGGCTACTGAAAATTAATACTGGTGAGGGTGCCCATATATTTTCACAATTTATGTACAAGACCAATTATAGATAGTACAGCTTTTACAATTTATATGTGATTAGCACACACAGGTATGGTGATGGATGGAGAGACCCACTCTGAATATTTTCCTACTTTCACACTGTTATAATATGCACACAAAAAACTTCAGGTTAAAGGGGAACTGCTTTTCCTTACCTCTATTATATTGAGGATAATCTCAGATATTAAAATAACTCAAAGTAAATGGGAGCTTAAATATCATTCTGGTTCAATTCTCTCCTTTCAATGAGGAAACTGAGATTCAGATAGATGAGCTTCTTAGTCAGACATCATATTATTAGAAGTGACCTCCATCTTTTTACAAAATCGGCCCCACAAGTACAAGCTAGCTTCAAATGCAGCATGTATTCATAAACTTGCATAAATTCCAGGTGTGTGTGTGTGTGTGTGTGTGTGTGTGTGTGTGTGTGTGTGGTGTGCATGTATGTTGTGTGTATGTATTGTTTTGTTTTTAAATATTTCAGAGGTTTTAATTTAGATATATTCCTGAGTGCTAAGGGCTTTAAAAACTGAACTACTTTAGTTCTGTTTACTCTCTACTTTTTATCTTCAAAATGTTTCACAAACATTAAACACTTAATTCTCCCAAGATAACAAAGAGGTTGAAAGCAACTTTATCTCCTCTTCACAGGTGGAAAAACAGAGAATGACCTTCTTGAAGAATACTCAGGAGTGGCTCTAAAGGCTGGGGCTGAAATACAGAGCTTTCAGCCTATGAGCTCAGACTATTGCATTCCTGGGAAGACAAGTGCTTTCTGCCATTTCTGTTAAAAAAAAAAAAAACTATAAGCAAACAGTAAATTAAAGGGTAGGTCTCAAAGGAGCAGAAGCTCTTGTAGATAAACTTTCTGAAAGGTGAAATCATTGAACTAAAGCTAACCTGCACTATGCCCCCTCACACACACCTTTTCCATGAGAAAAAAGGCTGCATTAAATCATCTGCTCCCAGTTTCATGACATGTGATTTCTCTTATTGACTATAATTTGGCATGAAGAAACCATGTGGAGAAGGGAGATGTTACAGTCACTCCTTACTCTGCTTTCTCCATTCTCTGTGGCAACTTTCTAGGTTCAGCTGAAGAATATCTCCTCTGTGGACTTTAGAAGATGCACATCTCTGCTGATATTTAATGAAATATGTATATATATATATATATATATATATGTGTGTGTGTATAAAAGTGTGTATATAAAAGTATGTATATGTGTATATAAAATATATGTGTATATAAAATATGTGTTTATATGTGTATATATAAAAGTATATATAAAAGTGTGTATATGTGTGTACAAATATATAAATATAAACATAAGTATAAATATAAATACATATTTGTGTGGTACTGAGGATTGAATCCAGGGGCATTCTATCTCCAAGTTATATACCTGCAGCCCTATTTTTTCTAAAGAAACAGATTCTCACTAAATTGCGGAGGCTGGTTATGAACCTGCAGTGTCCTGTCTCAGTCTCCCAAGTACTGGTATTACAGGCATGCACCACCATGCCTGGCATGCCTGTGTGTACCTGTGTGCATGTTTGTGTGTACGTGTGTGTGTGTGTGTGTGTGTGTGTGTGTAATTTATTCTATGTATATAGAAAATAAATTTATAGAACGGTTTTCATTTGAAATTAGGGAAAGAAAGAGCAATAAAAGACAAAAGAAAATAAAGGAAGAAAGGGAGAAAGGAAGAGAAGACAGGAAGATATAGGAAAATAGGCAAAAAGGATCCAAGGAAGGAGTGAGATAGGGAAGAAAAGATAAGGAAAGAAGGAAATAAAAAGGACAGGCAGGTAATTTTTTGGGGAGAGATGGAGCTAGAGGCATGGGACAGGTTTCTGAGGAGAATAGAGTATATTCTTTATTCTTTTTCCTTCAAGGAAGGACATTTACATGGAAACAAGAAAATCCATTCATTAACTTATATGATCACCAATTTGGGGGGGAATAGGTGAGAAAAATCTGTACTTCATTTCAGAAAGCTCATTTTTTCTTAAAAAGTTATTATTGAAGGAAAGAACATTAACATGAAGGTGTTTCAACTGGAAATACTCCATGACACTTTGTATCAGGGAATATAATCCTTGTGGGCCACAGAGTTACACTATTTCTTTTTACCCAAAGATGCTATAATATTGAGAAACTCCAGGACAAAATCAGCTCATAATCTATCCAGAGACCCATCCCATTACATATGGTATGTCTTCTGCAGGGCTTAGATTCTCACAAGTTTATGAGCTATTCCAGTCTAGCATATTGTTAGCATATAGCTGATTCTTAATAAATATTTCTTGGTTGAATGAATGTGTGAACTTGGCATTTCAGAACAATGAAGACATCTTTCCTTGCCATGCTCTTATCCAGCAACTGAGAAATGCAGGTCTTCTTCTTCTTCTTCTTCTTCTTCTTCTTCTTCTTCTTCTTCTTCTTCTTCTTCTTCTTCTTCTTCTTCTTCTTCTTCTTTTTTATTAGAAAGATCCTTGTCCTTGACCAATTCACTTTGGCAGTGATTGCCAATATTACAGCTTTGTCCAAATCTCTTCTTTGCACTTCAGGAAATAAAGTATTTCCCAGCCTGATGTCTCTTAATATTTTTCCCCCTTTTTCTTTCTCTTCCCCCTGCAGAGCTACTAATCTCATCACATTTCCATTTCTTTACAGGCTCATCATTTTCTATTCATAAAACTTGCCTGATTCTAATCTTCTCTATCAGCAGGAACTAAACACCTCCTCAAAGTTTCTTTAGAAGAATGGTGATTACCACCCATGTGCTAACTCTCCCTTTCAAACAGATGGGTCTAATCTATGTGCTCACATGTGTGCAGTTAAGAGGTTCTGCCATGAACCAAGATGTGACATCATGTTAGCTGTAGGACTCAGCCTCCTTGCACTATTTCACAATTCCCCTAACATTAAAGTCTTAGTTGATAAACTATTCCATATTCTTCTTTCTGTGAAACAAAATCCTACAGGAATAAAAGCCAAAGAAAATGTATACTAGTAGTTTCCCTTCTATTTCATAGAGCTGGACTTCAAACTTTGTCTTACTTTTATCTTGGCAGATTCTCATACTTTGGCTCCACTGATGGTCTTATATGGGGTTAAGTATTAATGCCTCCACCAGGCAACATAACATTTTGGCTTTTCTTTCTGTAGTCAAGACTTAATGCAAGTGTTAGGGTCCTGCTTTAATTACTGGCTTAGGAAATCCAGTGTTTCTCCTCTCAACAATTCAACACAGTTTTGCAGGACAACTTAGCAGGTCACTTAAGACCTTGTCAGCCTAAAAATATAAATTTGGAACTAACGACTAAAAGAAATTAGACACAAGTCTGTATGATAGCACATGTGGCCTAAGGTAAAGGTCATGAACTGGTGGCCCTGAGATATACTTTTACTTGACTCATACAGTATATTAGAAAAATAACTCCCAACCTTTAAAATAAGAGAGATTTCATATAAAATTTTAAATTCCAGGATTCTCCTGAAAAAAAAAAAAATCAGAACTACTGGTGTACCACTCTCTACTGTGTCTCTACCCCTGCAGATACATTGGTAATCATTCTTCATCATGGTTGTGAAAAAGTTTTTCTTAGAATAGAGAAATGCTTCTCACTACTCATGTTCCCATCAAAAATGGTTATAAAATATAGATGGAGAAGAATGCATATTTAAAGATGAATAGAAGGGAGCATATTTCTTTTTGCAAAGGAAGGACTTTCCTGTAATTGAATATGCAAATGCTAAGCCTGCTACACTCTTCACTTATTTATAATGCTTGAATGGAATCTGTAGGCATTAAGTTTGTAACCCTTGGTCCAAGGTCTTGGTAAGAATCTATCCAGAGTGATAGTGTATATATTTTAATGTGTGATAAAGGCAAAACCTTAGTTCTTGGCAGAGCCATTCAGAGCAGCAGGGCTGCACATTCATCATTCCCTCCCCAGAGATCAGTATTTCAGATATAGTTAAAAAAAAAGAAATTTGAAGGAAATTTAAAACATCTTTACCCATACAATGATTTAGATTGGAATATGAGTCATCTTGGAAACTTCTCTTGCTTCTGCTCAGCATCTCGTCAGTCATTAACTAGAGATGGAGCCAGCTATGAATTAGATAGGTATCTTTCCTCAGCATGGCTGCAGCCCTACACCTAGTTTCAGCTCTGCACCTGTGTGTGCAGCTTGGCAATAAAGAATGTGGGCCATGCCGGGCGTTGGTGGCGCACGCTTGTAATCCCCATGCTTGGGAAGCAGAGACAGGAGGATCACACAGTTTTGAAACCAGCCTCACTGGCTTAAGAGACCCTGTTTCCAAATAAATATATAAAAACTAGGTGTCTGGGAGTGTAGCCCAGAGATAGAAGGGTTTCCAGGAACGCCAGTACCACACACACAAAACAATTTCTAAGTATGCAGACAATCAGATCACTCAATTCAATACACATTTACCAGTACCTGTGATGCACAGTGTTTTAGACACCAGGTATATAGTAGTAAGCACAATGGGTTCCCATCCTCTGAAGATCTCATTTGTTCTCATTTTATTTCAACACTGAGTATCTGCTTCAAAGCTCTTACAATCCTGTTGGGTTCCCACTACATAGAATTTCCTTTACTCCCATATTCTTATAGTTCTTACAAAATCTGAGGCCTGATGCACCTGTTTGTTTCTATATGATACCCTTTTGAGACCATATTCAGATAGAATTACCCTTGTTTCATGCCTCACTTAACTCTGCCCCAATACTAACATGCACCCCAATATCATAGCTAAGTGTTTTATATCTGTCCTCTTTAACATACATTCAACTAACTCATAAGCTCATTGGGGATGAAGACAGTGTCGTATCAACCACTGGGATGTCAGCAACCAGAACAATGTCCTTACACCTCGTAGATGCTGAACTAATACCACTGCCTTTTAGTCCTCATTAGAGGGATCAGGAAGGAGGCTCTGCATCAGTGTAGAAATTATTTACCCTGTTTTGTCTTCCTACTTCTAATGGCATGTTACTTTAATTTTGAGTCATAGCAAGATTCTTAGATTGCAAATAAATTAGGTATACATTCTGTTGGTTAAAAACAAACATTATTCATTATCACATTAATAGAACCATTAAAAGCCTGTGCACTCTTGTATTCATCCCATAACAGGTTGTATTTATTGTTTACACATAATAAAATCAACATCCTTGGGGAAATATGTCTCAGGATACAACAACTAAGGGAGAAAGATGGCTCATCTTGTATGCTTATAGTATGTTGATTACTTTCATAAAGATGACAGGGATTATATATAAGTTTTAAATAATGTTTAACTCAGTAGACTTAAGTAGATTCAGGTAGACAAATTGAAAGGTAAACATTACTATCACTATCCAATGCTGTGAATGTATCTGTATCCAGAAAACTTAGTACACATGTATTTATATGAATTAGTTCTTGACTTCCAGAAAAATGTCAGATATGAAGCCAGTACCAGCTCTAAACTGTTCTTCCTCTGGGTTCCTTTAGAATTCAAGCTCATTTCCATCAAACTTCCAAGAAGCCTGTTTAAAACGGTCTGTCTCCCACACAGATCTGTGAGTACCTTGAGGGCAGGAACACTATCTTTCATCTTTTCATTCCCAGGGTATAGGGTGGAACATGTAAAGGAAATGTATGAAAGAAGTAAACTGCCAAGGATAGGAAGCTCACACATGAAAGATATTAACAATAACAGTAACTCCTTGTATCCAGAAAATAAAACCAATCACAAGTGTAAAATATAAAACTGACCAGTTGAATGAAAAGTCTGAAAATGTTAATACTTTAGTAAAGAATATAAACAAAAAATCATGTGTTTTAGTATCTTCTTTGTTATAAACTTGTGATATTTGTTTGTTTGTTTTGTGGTACTTGAGATTGATCCCAGGGGCACTTTACCACTGAGCTATATCCCCAACCCTTTTTATATTTTATTTTGAGACAGGGTCTTGCTGAGTTTCCCAAGCTAGTCTTCAACTTGCAATATTCCTGCCTCAGGCTCCAGAGTAGCTGGGATTATAAGTGTGCACCACCATATCCAGCAAATCTTGAAGATTTGAAATTATAATATTAAAAAATGCACATTTTTAAGGTATTATAATATTTTAAAAATTCCCATAAACATATCAAAGTCAATTTCTAAGTCAAACATAAGAAGGTAGTAGGGGTAAGGGAATGGGGTGGGAATTGGGGAAGGGCTAAATGAGTGATGTATGTGTGTATGCCTTTACCATCTTGTACCCCACTAAGATGTATGACAACAATGCACCAATAGAAAAAGAAAAATTAAAAAATTAAAAATTTTCCTTATAGTGAAAGGAGGCACATTTATCTTTTGACCATCAAATCACATGGACTCAGAAATTCCTAAAATAATAATTATTTTCTTAACTAAAATTTCTACTCCTCTTCCAGTCAACCCTCATCTCCTTAAATTCCACCTAATGCCTGAGAATAATTACTCACTTTTTCTTTTTGGTCAGCAGAGGTAAGAAAAAACACCCTTATCATTAAGCCCCAGACAGGCCCCATCATCAGGCCTAAGTAATGTGAAAACAGTGGCTGGTGAACTTTCTGCCCATGTCAAAGGCAAACTACATTAAAAGTGCTAAATCATGAAAGATAAATGAGAGTCGCACTGCCTCAGGAGTTAATTAAAAATGTATAGCTTACTGCATATCTGTAAACTCTAGAAATAGTTGTTTGCCTAGCCAAAAACATTAAAAAGACATTTGAAAAGAAATATTTCTCGTAAGTACTCAGTTTCTTTGCCTAATGAAAAGTAGATTTTACAAATGATCTTTTTAAATCTTGAACTTAATTCTCAGAGTGTTATAATGATGTTTAAAGTTAGTTCCCTACAATGAGCTGCATTAACTTAGGCCAGAGTCATCGCTGGGTAGAACTGATATGGCCTCATGGCTCTGTTTGCAAAATAAGGCATGGCATTGCCAAGGCTGTGCTACCTTCTCTACTTTCTTCTATTCTTCTCAGAAGGTCAGACCCACAAGTACTCATGTGTGAAGCCTTCTGAAATCCCTGGTGGGAGAAAAGTGAGCAATGAATAATGAATGTGTTTCTGTAAGAACTCTATTTAGTGGGTAGCCAAAGCTATTTTTACTTTATGGCGAAAACACTTTGGGAGGAATATTCCCAAACCACATTACAAAATGTGTGAGAAGCAGCAGCCAAACACTAGTAAGAGTTAACACCACTGTGTATGTTCATGGAAGGTTGTTATTTGCTCCAGTTGTCCTAAAAAGTCTCATTCTAGACCAAGACATTTTTTTTTTTTTTTGGTGGTACTGGGGTTCCTGGAAGCCCTTCTTCCTCCGGGCTACACTCCCAGACCTATTTTATATTTTTGAAACAGGGTCTCTTACGCCAGCGCAGCTGGCTTCGAACCTGCGCGATCCTCCTGTCTCCGCCTCCCAAGCGCCGGGATTACAAGCGTGCGCCACCACACCCGGCTAGACCAAGACATTTAACTTTGAAAATAAGCATTTTTTTCTTTATGGCTTTCTCAAATAACTGTATCAGGATTCTAGATCAAGGAAGGAAAAAAATCACCAAAATATATAGAGGACATCTGGAGAAACCTTGTAGTATGGCAGTAAGAGGGATTGGCTTATGAAACAGCACTAAATTATTTTGTACTTTTACTGATGCAATGTAATTATACATCATAATGAGAGTCAAAGTGAAAAACACATGCATGCGCACACCATCTGATATATTTCCCTTTGTATACCTGTGCATGTCCCACTCTCCTTTTCTCCCTCTCTATACATATTAGTGAGATTGGTAGTAAAACCTTCTTGTGTGGATATAAACTTATTTAAACTGTTCCCTTCCTCAATTTCCATTTTCCCTTTTCCCCAGTCCCATCAATTATTCTGTTTTCTCTCCTCATTTGAATGAAGCCCCTTTTGCTTCCCATTTTTGTTCTCCAAGTTGATTAGATTTTTACTAGAATGAACACCCCAACAGGAAACTTGTGGTTAGTATAATTATTGAATAGATTTAAGAAAAAGAGGATGCCTCTAGACCATAATGAGTTACTAGTTTTAATGTTCCAATGAACAGGTCCATTACTATAGAATGTAGCTTCACAGCCTTTCCTGGAAATCTCCAGAAATTACACAGGGAAAAAAATTCAGAAGGTATCAGGACATGACCTTGGGGGCAGCTGAAGCCTACCTGGCACATATGAATGGCTGTTATACAGGTTCTGGGCCTTTGGATTTGAAACCTGACAGTCAGGGACCCAGCATACATCACTGCAGACCAGGGCAGGCTGATAATGAGACTTCCTGGGCTCTCATACAGCTTCTCCCTGGACACACTTAGGATCCCTGAGCCAGCTCAAGTCTCAGTGGTCTTTCCTGATGCTCTTGCATTTGATGGGTCACTTTTGAAAACCACAGAGTGGTAAGGATTCATAATATTCTGCATTTGTAGCAGCACTAATGATATTGAGACTACCTCACTCACATAACCCTTTCAGAGTACTTGACTATCTGCAGCCTCATTTGGTTCTCCCAATGACTTCACTGGGAAAGTTTTAAACAATATGAATTCCATTTGATAGCAAAAAAAAAAAAAAAAAAAAAAAAAAAAAAAAAAAAAAAGCCCCGGCAAGGTCAAAAGCTTTGTCAAGAATTGCTCAACTCCTAGGTGACACTGTATTCTCAACAGACTTAGCACTCTGTGAAATCCAGTCTGATGCTATAAAACCCTTGCAAACTTAGATGGTACCAGCTCAAATTCACATATACTCCTAGAAAATAATCAGCTAAAAGTAATTGATGCATAGGTGAGAAAATAGCATGTCTTTATCCATGAAAATAGTGTATAGTTGGTACCAGAAAATATTGAATTCACTCTTCTTGACCTGTAATATGTATTGTGTGTTCAGTAGCTACTCTTTGATGATCTGCAATGTAAATGCTCTATGGTGGGGGAGACATGATAATAAACTAAAATACCATCTCTGCCCCAAAGAAGCTTCCAGCCTTGAGAAGGTGACAGTCATGCTTATAATTAATAAAAAAGATGGAGGAAATAGAGAAAAAGGTTCTGTACATGGGCTGCATATGAATGCTTAATGGTCAATGATGCTGTATTACCATTTAAATGCCCCTCTTGTGTCCTCCTGTTTTAAAGAAATACCCTTTATTTTTGGGAAATCAAATATTCCCCAAAAGAAATCTGTATTATTGAGTTCTGTTTTGATAAGGTGATTATGAAACTGCCTCCAACTGGGATGTGTTAAAATCTATCAGGAGTGATGCATTATATTGTGTTGGATGGCTGCCCAGAGGATTTCTCAATGTCCTGTTTATCCTTTAGACCTGTACTCTTCCCCAAATGCTATGGAACAAAAGGTCATAGGTTTTACACATCCTTTATAAATGTAAGCATAATAAGTTTATAGGACAGAGAGCTAACTTGCTCTGATTCTGCCCACTACCCTGACACCCTGCCTCACTGTGAACAAGGAAATTATTAGCTCTCGTTAGTTTTGGAGGCTGTTTTAGAAATAAGAGGGAGCCAGGCTGGTACAATGATGCACACTTGGAATCCCAGCACTTGGAGGCTGTGAAGGATTGCAGGTTCAGTGTGAGGTAACTTGGTGAGACTTTCTTTCAAAATAAAAATGGAAATAAAAGAGAGCTGGGGATATAGCTCAGAGGTAGAAATCCCCTGGGATCAATCTCTAGTACCACAATAAATGAATAAATGAATTAATTAATTAATGAGAAGTAAAAATTAAAAAGAAATAAGAGGGATCCATATTCTGGATGATACAACACCCAAGACAGGAGGGGCAAAGAACAGGTTTTCATGACAACCTTTTTCATAGCTAAATTCCTGACACTGCATGGCTCCTGGACTCATGTGAGTTTAATAAAATATATATTTGTTGAATCAAAATAGAAATTATTCTTCTCACATTATAGTAATTAATTCTACTGAATTAAAAAACTGATTAAAATATATGAAAACTGCTTATTTTTTATATTTCTATGCAAAAAATGAAAAAGGTCAATTCTTACCTAGTGGCTAGATCATTAATTACTGTTTTTCACACATCTTTATATGTGTTCCATTATGAACATACTCACATACACACAGTTACACATATGTGCATAGTGATGCATATATGCACACCCTCCACTGTGGTTGAGGAAGCTGCTTTGGATTTCTAACCTGCCTACTGATGGCTGTAGATAGGAATTAGGATCAAATTACTTGCATCCCAGGCCACTCCATTATAACAGAACAAAATGCTCTTTGCTATTCCTAGACCATAAGTACCATGGCTACACAGAAAACCTTGATGATAATGAAAGGACTCCAGATGAATGGAAATCAGAGACTAAGATTGGGGCTGGTATATCCTTTGTTACAAAGTGTAATCAGTAGACCAGGAAGATTATTCAAAATTCCAATTTCTTTCCTCTTCACTGACAGTACACTTCATCTTCTGCTTTTCCAAACATTTTGAATTGTGACTGTGGATTCTCTGGGGTATTACTGTTTCATTCTCCTGAAAGTTGCAATTAAACACACTCTAAGTAGATGTCACCTTGCCACCTCTTTGGAAAGGCATAAGAGGAAAAAATTAGCCATCACAGAAAAAGAATTCCTAGTTAAGGCTCTTTCTTCTTTCTTAACCACAGTCTGTTGTATCTTTATGGCAACAAAGGTCTGTAATCAGTCTGGTTCCAGCTTTTTAAAGACATCCGTAAGAGGGGCAGGGTGGGAGGATTGTATCTCCTTTTTACACATATGAAAGGAGGAAAAAAGACAAAAGACCACTCTAGAAGTGACTGAAATTGCATCCAAGTGACAGATCTTTTAAATATATGGATCAGACTCTGAGTCTAGCTCAGATACTAGGAATCTCTTATTTTCAAAAGAGAGTAAATGTTATATTTATTTATGGCTCTCTAAAGGTGAAATTTGTATAATACACTGTATGGGTACCTAAATGAGGCCTGACAACTTTCTGAAGAGTTTGATGTGACAGTGCTAATGCATTGCATGGGATTCAGAGAAGGTGTAGATCCATTAAAACTATTCTTTTCTCTCTCTTATAATGGTCTGATCAAACATGTCAAGGGTCAATTGGAATTATTTATTTTCTATTACTTAACAGTTCTGCCTCCAAATGCCATTCTTCTACTCCATTTCACCCTTTTACAGTGTAATTGGGTCCTACAGAATCAATACAGTCATTTTCATGGCTATTTGAACAAAGTCTGGTGGTCTGTGGGTGAGGAATTAGGTTTTCTCTGTAAAAGGTGCACTGCTGGGCATGGTGAGCATCTGGCAGAGCTTGGGACATGAAGGTCATTATCAGAATGATTTCTCAAAGCTGGTGAGCTGGGACACATCTAGGTTTAGACAACTTTCTGGTGCTTCTCATAGACAGCTTTAGATGGGAATGAGAAATGTCTGAGTCAGCACAAACAAATCAGTTGAAAATAATGATGAAAATTTTCTAGGTATGACAGAACATACATATAATCTCAGTAGTTTGGGGGCTGAAACAGGAAGATAACAGGTTTGAGACGAGCATGAGCAACTTAGGAAGACTTCTAGGAAATTATTTTAGACCCTGTTACAAAATAAAAATGAAACTCTTTCGTGATCTGCAAGGGCGATTCATTTCCCAAATAGGAATTGTGCCTAAGCTCAAGTAGTACCACACACAGTGCCTTTAAAGAGCTATTTGTATGATGGAAGAGAGAGAGAGAGAGAGAGAGAGAGAGAGAGAGAGAGAGAGAGACGAGCGCACGCTTGAGAGAGAAGAAGAAGAAGAAGAAGAAGAAGAAGAAGAAGAAGAAGAAGAAGAGGAGGAGGAGGAGGAGGAGGAGGAGGAGGAGGAGGAGGAGGAGGAGGAGGAGGAGAAAGAGAAGAGAAGAGAAGAGAAGAGAAGAGAAGAGAAGAGAAGAGAAGAGAAGAGAAGAGAAGAGAAGAGAAAGAAGAGAAGAGAAGAGAGAAGAGAGTGCTTCGGACCAGATAGGCTTGAGTGAGAATTCTGTTTATTTCATTGCTTCTGAGCTATACAATTGTGAGCCAGTTTAAATTATGCGTCAATAGTGCTATCCATTCTATGGAGATTTTACAAGAATTAAGTAAAATAGCATGTTAATTATTCATCACATATGTATAAAGTACACACACTTGATAAGAATGAAGTTATGAAGTGGGGATTTGAAGACAAATGACCCTCTATTTCTGTGTTCCAAGGGATATTATGTAAGAATCCAACACAGTACTTTGCATGTAGCCAATGTGCAATATATGTACGTTCTTATTTTTACTGAATCATTGTAAATTACATTTTTTTAAAATTGTTAATCCATTTTGGAAGCAGAACACTATTATCATTGGTTCCTATCTATCGATCTGTCAATTTGCCTACTTTTCTCTGTCTATATCCGTAAGTTTAATACATACACATCTAGAATGAACAAAGGATTTAGTATTCAGTGGGCCTCTGAATTGGCTAAGAAGTTGGGAACAAAAGCAGTATAAATAATGATTTTCATGACAGTGGCCTCACAGAATGGTCTTAATGCAAACGACTTTGTCCTGAGACAGTGACATCATCTTCCAGGAAAGGCCCCTGTGCAGTCTGCCATTATTCTCTCAGAATTGAAATTCAGTTTCACAATCTGAAAATGGCTATGATTAGCCCCCTAGTGACCTGAAAGTGTTCATGATACTTCCCAAATTGTCAAGCCAAGGACCTAGGAGAAGAGTATAGGAGCTGGAAAAATCAAGTTGTCATTCAGCATCTGGTTGGGTCAGCTATGCTTGCTCTAAGTTAGAGGTGATCTGTTCAGATCCCACAGGAAGGGATCATGCTTAATTATCCACCAAGTTTGTTAATTCTACCACCTAAGTCTACTTAATAGCCATCCTTCTCCATCCACTTCCTTAGTTTGAGTCCTAGTTTATTCTTGCTTGGATAAGAATAACCTCCTGGGCCTCATGATTGGTCTCTTTTATCTGGTCTTACTTTGTTTATAATTCCTATACCAGACTCCCTTTGCATGTTCAGAGATCAACCTGCAAAACATCTATGATCATTTATTCAGCGATATTTTCAGCATGACTTTCCAGCAAACGTGTAGCATGACTTATCTTCTTGTATCTCTTCACAGATGAACCTCATTTCTTCTTTTTGCAATATATGCCCCATGTTTCTTTTTCTCTCCTCATACCTGGTGAATAACTACCTTCATTCACCTTCATTTTTAAGTACTTATAATGCTCCAAATAAATAAGTACATTGTTTTTATTATTAGGATGACCAAGTGACATTCTCACATTTAATTTTCAAAACAAATATTACTTAGCCTTTAGGGTTTAGTTCATATGTTATTACACTGTTTTTACCCTGCTGCCCTAGCCAAGGTCACTTCTGCTTCTTCTAGTGCTTTTCAGGCCTTTGCTACAGACTTTTGTTTGACTTCTTCTCCATACTCATTGTGATTATTTTCTTGACTTGCCCAATATGAACTTGCTATATCTCTAGTATCTAATACAGTGTCCAACACATTTGAGACATTAAGACAGGTGGGGATCCATTGCACCAGGTGATACAAATCAAACCACAGTTGTTTCTCTTTCTCCTCCAGAGATTTGTTCAGAAGAGGTAGACAGATTCTAAAACACTGGGTCTAGTTATTAGGAACTCTTACCATAATTTAACTAATGATGTTCACCTATGTATTAAAACATCAGGGGTTTAATTTAGTAGTAAAATATGTGCTTAGCATGTGCAAAGCCCTGGGTTCAATTCCTAACATCCCCAAACAAAATGTAACAAATAGAGCATCAAACAATGTTAGGGATCCTGAGAGCCTTGACACAGCTTCCAAAGGTGCCAACTGATCACAGGTAGTTGCTGTCGATTCAGGGACACTTGGCTTCCTAGGGAGTAGTGTGTATTAAATAGATGGCTTCTTGCAAAGAAATGTATACTTAAAATTCTCTTCTGTTCATTTGTTAATGGAAAATCAGACTAAAGCAAGTAATTAACATTTGAAAAACCTATTTAAAATGGAGATAAAGAACATCAAAAATATTTATGTACTCCTAAAACAATCATTTCTATTTAGAGGATTCCTAAGTTTGTACCCCCAGCTTCAATTTCTTGCATGATCTTTTTACCTTATACATCCAAGGTTGTAATGGGAAGTTCTACCTCCTTTTTTGGCTCCTGTGCATTTAAAAATATAATGTACCAAATGCAACTCCCTTTTTTTCTTTTAAAAAACACCTGTCTTTTTGACTCAGGGAACACTATTCTTTCATTTACCTAAGCTCATATAGTTGTAGGCTCTCCCTTTTCTTTTATACTGTTGGTTCCTTTTTCCAAAGTTGGCTATTCATCTTTTCATTTCTGGTGCAACTGGCTCTCTCCTAGATCTGGCCCTTATCATTTGATAATTAAGTACTAATAACTTATCTGGTAATCAAGTCTCATGTCTTATTCTTACGTAGGACACTGTACACATGGTATTAAAATACATCACATTGTGGATAAAAGATTAAACTGTAAATTCTATCCAAACATTGATTATTCAAATTGGTCTTACCTACTCAAATTGATTCCTTGAATTTCCAACACAGGTTTCGAGATATCAAAACTAGGATATTACAGTCCACTTGTCTTTGTACCAAACCTCCCAGAACACAGAATTATTTTATTAATTTATTAAATGGCCACTGAACACTCCATTTCCTACACTGGCGCCTACTTGTATCCAAACTCACCAATAAGGTACAGTCTCTTTTGTCACTGTGAACAAATTACCAGACAATGATAACTTACAGAAGGAAAGGTTTATTTGGGCTATACTTTCAGAAGTTTCATGGTTGGCTGGCTCTAAGGCAGAAAATCATGGCAGCAGGAAAATAGTGGAGAAAAACTGCTTGACTTATGGCAGCCAGATCAGGGAGAGCAAAAGGAAGGGCCCAGGGACATATATAGTCTCCAAGGCCACGACCCCAATGACCTACCTCCTAGAGCCATACCCCACCTGCCTAGAGTTACCATCTAGCAAATATATTTGAATTATCATTCCTGATTCAACTACTTATCCTCTAAATATTATTGCCTTGGCATCCCATGAGCTTTTAGGAGGGACCCCATATCTGAACCATAACAGTATACAAAGCCTGTTAATAACCAACTTAGTGTCTCAACAAACACTACTCTTCTACCCCCTCCTCTGTCCCTGTCTCCTTCCCTATGCCATGTCCTCTCGGTAAACTAACTGCCCCACGCTGTTCTCTATGTCTGAACACCTGCTAAAATTCTTTCTGGGTCTAACTATCAATAATTTTTAAAATTAAATTCAGTGGTTGCCCTTCAGGGAAGCTCCTTCATCACCCCTACCTCCTCCAGCTCACGTGCTGCTCTATGATCCCTTTTATGGCACTTATTAAACTCCCCCAGAAGAGTTGTTACTATACATCTTCTCCTTACCAAGCCAGGATCTGTTTGAGGATATAAATAGAATTTTATTCATCTTTGTGTCCCTGGACACATAGCAGACACTCAAAATGTCCCTGCTGAATGAGTGAGTGAGTGAGTGAACAGGTGAGTTAACAGATGAAAAGCTAAGCCCCTTTTCACTTATGGGAGCACAAGTTGAACCATTTACTTCCACAAGCTCCTTTCTATGACCCAAATCTTATTTTGATCTTTCTATGAATAGATTCTTATAGAATTCTGACATTCTCTGTGCTATAATTATATCACACATCACCTTAACTCAAGTTTTGCCTCCTCATTCCTGAAAGACCTCATACCTTTCTGGCAATGTTAATATCATAACCTAATGAGAAATAATGGGCAAATTGATAAATGAATCAAATGGTTGAAAAAATAGATTCTAAGATGCCAAAAATAAAAGCAGTGAGGAGAGTAAAACAGAAGTCAGAGTGATTCTGGGAATGTGATGGGAAACTATAGGCTATGGGAGTTTATGATCTATAGCAATGTGAAACTCTAAACCATACCATTAAAGTCACTCATTCCACAAACACTCATCAAGTGATTTTTATTTTTTTTTTCTTTTACAATTTTTTTATTGAACATAAATAGTATACATTTACACTATATTTGGTGCCCTCCCCCCCGCCCACATTTCCCCCCCCACACACACACCAATGGTTGTCCAGGTTAACCATGTCTTATTCATAATTTTACACATGTTCAAGTGTAGACCCTTATTAATCGAGACCGGCCTTCCTCCTCTCCTATCTTACCATCCAAACTTAGCTAGTATTTCCCCTTCAATATCTGGAGTCCCTCTGGTATCCTTTGTGTTTCCTAGTTTGGGCATATTAGAGGAAACATATGTATCTTCTTCTTCTGTGCTTGGCTGATCTCACTTAACATAATGTTCTCCAGGGCTTTCCATCTTCTTTCAAATGATATAATTTTGTTCTTCTTTATGGCTGAATAGAATTCCATTGTGTGTATTTCCCATAGTTTTGCTATCCATTCATCTGTTGATGGTGATCTGGGTTGGTTCCATATTTTGGCTATTACAAATTGTGCTGCTATGAACATAGGTATGCATATGTTGCTGTAGTTCTCTGAATTCAACTCCTTTGGAAAGATACCCAGGAGTGGTATAGCTGGATCATATGGTGGATCTATTCCCACCTTTCTTAGGAATCTCCACACAGATCTCCATAGTGGTAGAACTAGTTTGCATTCCCACCAACAGTGTAAAAGAGTTCCTCTTTCCCCACATCCTCGCCAGCATTTGTTGTTATTTGATTTCTTTATGCTTGCTACTCTGACTGGGGCTAGATGGAATCTCAGTGTAGTTTTGATTTGCATCTCCCTGATGGCCAGTGATGAAGAACATCTTTTCATGTATCTATTAGCCCTTTGTATCTCTTCTTTTGTGAAGTGTCTATTTAGTTCATTTGCCCATTTCTTGATTGGGTTGTTTGTTTTGCTAGTGTAGAGTCTTTTGAGCTCTTTGTATACTCTGGATATTAGCCCCCTATCAGAATGGTGGCTGGTAAAGATCCTTTCCCATTCTGTAGGCTTCCTCTTTAGGTTATTGATAGTTTCCTTTGATGAGAAGAAACTTTTTAGTTTGATGTTATCCCACTTGTTTATTCTTGCTTTAATTTCCTGAGCTTTGGAGGTTTTGTTGAGAAAGTTACTGCCTGTGCCAATATGTTGTAGTGTTGAACCTATGCTTTCCTCTACTAGCTTCACAGTCTCAGGTCTAATTTCTAAGTCTTTGATCCATCTTGAGTTGATTCCTGTGTTTGGTGAGATATAGGGGTTTAGATTCATCTTTTTACAAATGGTTAGCCAGTTCTCCCAGCACCACTTGTTGAAAAGGCTGTCTTTTCTCCAGCGTATGTGTTTGGCCCCTTTGTCAAAGATTAATTGACTAAAGATGTGTGGGTTTGTTTCTGTATCTTCTATTCTAATCCACTGGTCAGTATATCTGTTTTTGTGCCAGTACCATGCTGTTTTTACTACTATTGCTCTATAGTATAGTTTGAAGTCTGGGATTGTAATGCCTCCTGCGTGTTTCTTGTTATTGAGAATTGCTTTGGCTATTCTAGGTCTTTTCTTTCTCCATATGAAATTCATGATTGATTTTTCTAGGTCTCTGAAGAATGTCACTGGTATTTTAATGGGAATTGCATTGAACCTATAGATCAGTTTTGGCAGAATGGCCATTTTGATGATATTTATTCTGCCTATCCATGAGCACGGGAGATCTTTCCATCTTCCAAGGTCTTCTTCAATTTCTTTCTTTAATGTTTTATAGTTTTTGTTGTAGAGGTCTTTTACATCTTGGGTTAGGTTTATTCCTAGGTATTTTATTGGTTTTGAGGTTATAGTGAATGGAATTGTTGTTTTTATTTCTTTCATTGTGGATTCGTTGTTGGCATAAAGAAAAGCCACTGATTTCTTTAGGTTGATTTTGTAACCTGCGACTTTGCTGAATTTGTCAAT
Organism: Muscardinus avellanarius; assembly: GCF_963383645.1. NCBI lineage: Eukaryota > Metazoa > Chordata > Mammalia > Rodentia > Gliridae > Muscardinus > Muscardinus avellanarius. The sequence continues at coordinate 159,839,074 of NC_137786.1, forward strand.
CAGGTCCAGAAGTCTTTTGGTTGAGTTCTTTGGGTCTTCCAGATAAAGGATCATGTCATCTGCGAATAAGGATAATTTTAATTCCTCTCTTCCTATGTGAATTCCTTTGATTTCCTTCTCTTGTCTGATTGCTGCAGCAAGAGTCTCAAGGACTATATTGAAAAGGAGTGGTGATAGTGGGCATCCTTGTCTTGTTCCTGACTGTAGCGGAAATTCTTGCAGTTTTTCCCCATTCAATATAATGTTGGCTTTGGGTTTGCAGTATATTGCCTTAATGATGTTGAAGTACTTTCCTTCTATCCCAATTTTTTGCAGTGTTTTTAACATAAATGGGTGTTGGATTTTGTCGAATGCTTTTTCAGCATCTATTGCTATGATGATGTGGTTTTTGTTCTTGGTTCTATTTATGTGGTGAATAACATGTATTGATTTGCGTATGTTGAACCAGCCTTGTTTTTCTGGGATGAAACCGACTTGGTCATGATGTATTATTTTCTTGATATAGTTTTGAATGCGTATAGCTAGTATTTTGTTTAGAATTTTTGCATCTATGTTCATTAAGGATATTGGTCTGTAGTTTTCCTTTCTTGAGGTATCTTTATTTGGTTTGGGGATTAATGTGATACTGGCCTCATAGAAGGAATTTGGAAGAGTTCCATCTCTTTCAATTTCCCGGAACATGTTATGCAGTATTGGTATTAGTTGTTCACTGAAGGTTTTGTAGAATTCAGCTGGGAACCCATCTGGGCCTGGGCTTTTCTTTGGTGGAAGAATTTTTATTGCCATTTCTATTTCTTTGGTTGTTATTGGTTGGTTTAGGCTTGCTATGTCCTCTTGGCTAAGTGTAGGAAGGTTAACTGTGCTTAGAAATCTATCAATTTCTTCCAGGTTTTCAAGTCTATTGGAGTATAAATTTTTAAAGTAGTTTCTGATAATATTTTGAATTTCTTCACTATCTGTGGTGATATCTCCTTTTTCATTTCTAATTTTGATAATTTGAGTTGATTCTCTTTTTCTTTTGGTTAGGTTGGCCAGGGGTTTATCAATTCTATTAATCTTTTCAAAGAACCAACTTTTTGTTTTATTGATTCTCTGAATTGTTTTTTTGTTCTCTATTTCATTTATTTCTGCTCTAATTTTGATGATTTCTTGCCTTCTGCTGGCTTTGGGAATAGACTGTTGCAGAATTTCTAGATCCTTGAGCTGTGTCATTAGGTTCTTTACTTGGTGGTTCTCCGTCCTTTTTATGTGGGCACTCAATGCAATAAACTTTCCTCTTAGTACTGTCTTCATGGTGTCCCATAGGTTTTGGTAGGTTGTGTCTCTGTTTTCGTTTGTTTCCATAAATTTCTTTATTTCTTCCCTAATTTCTGCTCTTACCCATTCGTCATTCAATAGTGTATCATTCATTCTCCATGAATTTGAATACTTTCTTTCGAGTTTCCTGTTGTTGATTTCTACTTTTATTCCGTTGTGGTCTGAAAAGATGCAAGGAATTATATTACATTTTTTGAATTTGCTGGTATTTTCTTTGTGTCCCAGGATGTGATCAATTTTGGAGAAGGTTCCATGGGCTGCTGAGAAGAAAGTGTATTCTGTAGTTCCTGGTTGAAATACTCTGAAAATGTCTATTAGGTCCAATTGGTTTATGGTTTCCCTTAGTTCTAAAACGTCTTTACTCATCTTTTGCCTTGAAGATCGATCCAGTGGTGTGAGAGGCGTATTAAAGTCTCCCAGAATTATTGTATTTGGGTCTACTTGGGATCTTATGTCCAGAAGGGTTTGTTTTACAAATGTGGTTGCACCCATATTTGGGGCATAAATATTTACTATCATTATATCTTCTTGGTATAGTGTTCCTTTTAGTAAAAGGAGGTGCCCTGATTTGTCTCTTTTGATGTGTTTTAGTTTAAAGTCTGTTTTGTTGGATATTAGGGTTGCTACCCCTGCTCTTTTTTGGTCACTGGTGGCATGGTATATCTTTTTCCATCCTTTCACCTTCAGCCTGTGAATGTCTTTGGCTGTGAGGTGTGTTTCTTGCAGACAGCATATATTTGGATTATGTTTCCTAATCCACATTGCCAATCTATGTCTTTTGATTGGTGAGTTAAGTCCTTTGACATTAAGAGATATTATTGATATATGATTTTTGTTTTCTGCCATTTTGTGTTCTGTCTACTCTTGGGTGGTGTGATCTTTCTTCTTTACTTAAGTGGCCCACTTATTAACTTCCTCTCTTCTCTGATTCTGAAGTCTGCTTCTTTTTTCTTCCTTATGGTTTATTTCTTTAAGAATTTTCTCTAGTGTTGGCTTTGAATTCATGAATTTTTTGAGATTCTGTTTATCGTGAAAGACTTTGGATTCACCATTGATCTTGAATAGTAGTTTTGCTGGGTAGATGAGCCTTGGTTGGAAGTTATTTTCTTCCAGGGTCTGAATCACGTCATACCAGTCTCTCCTAGCATTCAAGACCTGGGTTGTATAGTCTGGGGTGATTCTTATTGTTTTGCCTCTATATGTCACCCGTCCTTTTGTTCTCACTGCTTTTAAGATTCCTTCCTTGGCCTCTATATTGGTCATTTTGGTTATTATGTGGCGTGGAGTGGTCTTTCTTTGGTCCTGTCTCAGTGGAGTTCTGTATGCCTCCTGGACTTGAAGATCGAAGTCTCTTTCCAAATTTGGAAAATTCTCTGAGATTATTTCCTTGAAGATATTACAGATGCCCTTGGTCTGTACCTCTATCCCTTCCTCAATGCCTATTATCCGTAGATTAGGGCGCTTCATATTATCCCATAATTGCTGGATGTTTAGGTTTTGTTGCTGTAAAGATTTCTGTATATCGCTGACTGTGTTTTCGGTTTGGGATGTACTGTCTTCTAATATTGATATTCTGTTTTCCATTTCATCTAATCTTCCAGAGTTTCTTTCAATTGCTGTCTTCATTTCACTTATTGCCTCTTTCATTTCATTCCAGACCTCTTTCTGATTCTTTTTTAGTGTTTCTAATTCACCTTTAACCTCCTCTATACTTGTTTTGAATCCTTTCATCATATTGAACAACAAGATTCTGAACTCCCCTTCTTGCATTTCTAGTAGGTCAGTATTCGTGATTTCTGCTGTCTCTTCGTAATTCCTGGTTCTCATATTTGTAGCGTTCTCTGTCCTGTTTTTCTGGTTTCTACCCATCGTTCTTGAGTATTATGCTTAGTCAAATCTTAATATTAGGAGTTGGGGTATCGGCTAGTCAGCAGAGCCTTTCCAGTGTTGAGGGTGGGTGATGTGGGAGGAGCTGGGGTGATTAGTAAAGGAGTCAGATTAGGTAGAGGATATGTTTAGGTTGAGAAAGACTTTGAGTATCGTAAGGTGAAATCTTGCTAGGAATGAGAGAGAGTTAACTACTAGGACTCTTGTCATTCGTGGAGTAATTATGAATGTAAGAGATACTTAGAGTATTAGACCAGGAGGTATATTATGTGGAAAAGTTTTGGGGGGGAAAAGTATGTAGGGTTAGTGTGGGAAGGTTTGTAAATAGGGGTGATGGAAGGAGCAGACAGACACAAAAAAAGAATAGAAAAAAAAAATCCACACAAGATACCAAGACTATTATGTAATCCTAGAAATAGGGAGGAAGACCAATCAAAGGAGGAGAATGAAAACAAAGGAAGGAAAGAGGAAGAAAGAGGACAAAAGAACAAGAATAAAATAAAAGGAGCTAGCAGCTGTGTGAAATAAAAAAATAAGGCAAACTATCCAATATATATATATAAAAAACAACATGTGAAAGTAAGAGAAGTATGGGTTGAAAGAAAAAAAAATAACACAGCAATAACCATACCAAAACAAAAGCACTGTAAAAGCAATATAAAACAAAACATCCACATTAAAAGTAAAATAAACAGTCCTCCTTATTTACGCATATGGGGTCAGGCCTATATAATATGTGCGTATGTGATTGCTTTAGTAACTTTCATAATACCATCCAATGTCTCTTAGTTTTCTTTGTACTCTATTTTTTTTATCTTCTTAGGTCACTCTGGGTGTTTGGACACCTTCTCTCCTTTAGCTGCTTTAGGTTTATGTGTCCGTATGTCTGGTTTCACTTTTATTTGATTCTGTACAATTCACAGGTTCTGCGAAATTCTAACCTGTGGTCAGTACCTCTGCACTCACCACCCTAGACTCCAGCCTGTGCTTCCCTACGACACGGGTGGAGCATGGCCAAGGTATAATTAGAACCTCCCCCTGAGGTCCTGTGCAGATATTGTGGCCCGATGGATTTTCCTGTGTCTCTGGAAATTCCAGCTGGGTTAGCCGGTGTGGTCCCAAGATGTACCCTGGGCAAATGGGTGCTGGTTCCTGGGTGCCCACGCTTGCTGCCAGAGCTCTGCCTATTCCAAGGGTGCAGGCTGGGTGTGCTGCTTTTACTGGACCCAGGAGTGAGTGGATGCAGCTGTCTGTTGCTGCTGGTATGCTCTTCCAAGGTGTATTGAGCTGAGTTCTCCTTCTCGCTTAGAATTAAGCCTCTGGCTAGCAGGAGGGTGGGAACACCCAGCGGTGGGCCAGGAGTGCAGGATAGGTGCTCAAGGATCCAGTGCGTGGTGCCCAGTAAAGACCTCTGCCTCCCGCGGGACGTAGAAACTGGGGGTGCCCCAAGGAGATTTCCGGTTTACACAGGGCTTTCGCAGCCTTGAAGGCAGTCTCTGGCAAGGTGGCAGGGGGGGGGCTAGCCACCCAGGTAGGCTCCAATTTAGTGGAGAGAGTGGGACAGGCAATGACTGCTAGCAGGGAACCGGGGCGCCAACAAGGTGCGCAGAGGGGAGTGCTCGGGTCTGAGGCTTGGGCGTGCTGGGGGGTTGGAGTGCAGCGCACACTAGGGTCCACACTTCCCGTTGCCCGCGGGTACCTGTCTTCCTTGGTTCAGGATTCGTGGGAGTCTCTATGCTGTTGTGATCCAGTCGCTGGTGGGTACACAGAATTCTGACGTGGGAGCTGCTCGCTGTTTTCAGTCCCGGATTATCTTGCTGCGGGACTAACGGGGCTATCGGGCAGGCAGCTCCGCGGGCCCGCGAAAGCCATCAAGTGATTTTTATATGATGTGACTATGCTATGCCATAATTGAATTTACTGAGGACACTAAAACATTGCTCTTAAGTTATTTAAAAACAAAACAAAATAGCTGTTGTACTAGAGATGTAAAGGCAGGATGCAAATGAAGGCACAACTAATGGTGCACTTGGGGGGTCTTCTTACTCTCTTAAATGCATTTTATCCAAAGAAATGAATTCAAGGCTTCACCAAAATCCTTAAAGACCAGACAGCAAAACATTTTCACTACCCTATATGGATTAAATAAAAGCCATTTGTTATGTAAATGTTATAAAAAAAACTAAGAATGAATCTTAATTATTTGAATAGAGCTGCTTATTTTAGTTCAAGTATATGATTTTAAAAGTATGTACCTGTTTGCCCTTTAGTGGGAAAAGAGCTCAGAACATCTATAAGATAGAAATGGAAGATGGGTGCTACTGATACGCTGGCATTTATCAACATGAGCACTATTGACATTGTGGCTCATTTAATGCTTTGCTGCAGGGGACTGCCCCGTGCACAGTAGAATGTTTAGTAGCATCTTTGGCCTCTACCCAATAAGTAGATGTATATCCTCTGTATAATGACAACCAAAAATGTCTTCAGACATTACCAAATGTCCCTTGGGCAAAGTGGCCCCAGTCATGAACTGTGCAACTCTATGTACAAAATCAATCAGTCATAAACTCTGCAATACTTTGAAAATATTTCTAGATTTGAGAGTAACTGGAAAGTAAAATATCAATTAACTTCCTTGTGTATTTTCCATATTCAATAACAAAATGCCACATTTAAGAATCACAGATAAAGAGGGTTGTACTAAGGGACATTCTAATGATACCACAAACATTCTAAAGGACTGTGCTTCAATATGCAAGTGGATGGGTGAAGAAGGGCAGTTAAAAATCAAAATGACTTAGAACCACATTTTGAAGTGAAAGTTCAACTTCCCAGAAAGAAACTATTTTGCTCATTTCAGAGAAACTGCATTAGTTCTTGGGCATAGGAAGATATATGATAAACTAGCATGGTGAAAGGTTATTTTCAAAATCTACATTATGGAAAATTGTTCTTTATGGTACTTGACTAGGATAGTCTCAAGATATAAATGGGCATTTTTTTCAAAAGTTTCTAGAAATAACAACTGACTAGAACTAGACAGAATTTTGACAAATGTTAATTAACATGCTAATAAACAATTCTGAAACTTCTAGAAAGCCTACCTGGAAAGTGGGATTGAATGAGCAAAGTTCTCTTCATCCAGCACACAAAAAAATAGACAAACATTCATTTTGCAAGGAATACCATCAGACTCAAAGCAATTTAAGTCATGTGCAAATCAGTAGAATTGGAATCAAGAAATAAAGAACTGTGGCTCTATTCTTTCCTATACGAAGCCCTGGATGCAGTCCCTCTAAAGCTAGGTGTCCTTACCCTTCAAATGAAGAAATACTATCAACCTTATAGGGCTATGACTAAGATAATGTAGGTAAAAGTAATCAGGAACTTTAAAACCCAATAAAAACGCATTACTTTTAATTGATTTTTACATGTGTAATAGATTTGTGTGTGGTACTAGAGATTGAACTGGGGCGCATTCTCTCTCTGAGACACACTCCAGCTCCATTTTATTTTTTATTTGGAAACAGCGTCTTGCTAAGTTACGGAGGCCTCAATAAGTGCCTGAGGCTGGCCTCAGACCTGTGATACTCCTTTCTTAACCTTCCAAATACCTGGATGACAGGCATGCACGACAACTTCGGTTCATGTGATATATTTTTAATGCAGGATACCATAAAATCAGAAAAATGAAATATAAAAAAAATCTTATAACCCAAATAGTCACTCAGAGTTCACCATAGAATCTCACAGATTCAGAGGAAGGAACTCTCCAGCAGTACCAAGAGTATTTAGGTTAAGTGGATATTTAAATAAGTTCTTTAACTTAATTTTTAAAAGTGAATTGACTGGTTAATTCTTCTACCCATCTAACTTTATCATCTTAGTGTTTTCTTTTTATTAAAATTTCAGTCTAGTTATATGTGGATCTAAATATATAGCAACAATATCCCCACCAACTGACATTTATTAAGGGTTTTGCATTTTCCCATCAGTTTGTTGGTATATATACAACTAAGAAAGCAACATTTCAGTCAGGAATGGTGACACGTGCCTATAATAGCAATAAGTACTTTGGTGATTGCTAGCCTTGGCAACTTAGTGAGGCCCTCAGCAACTTAGCAAGACCCTATTTTAAAGTAAAATATAAAGTAGGGCTGGAGGTGTAGCTCAGAGATAGCATGCCCCTGGGTTCACTAACCAGTACTACAAAAACAAAAATAAAAAACAAACAAAAAAGGAAAGAAAGCAACATTTAAACACATAGGGAGAAAAATAACTACTTTACCTCCTCAAACAAATAAACACAACAGAACACCTTAGTTTCAACATAAAGGGTGTTTGGAACCATTTTCTCTAAATTCTGATCCTTAACAAAAACAATGTAACTTGTGTGTGGTAGGTTGAATGATGGCTCCAAAGATATGAAATCCAGATCTCTGGAACTTATAAACCTATAAACGTTACCTTATTTGGAAAAAGTATCTTTCCAAATGTGAGTAAGGATCTTAGGATAAGAAGATCATCCTGGATTATCTTGGTGGACCCTAGATTTCCTTATGAGAGAAACAGAGGGAGGTTACATGTGGAAGAGGGGTAGATGGAGTTTGGAGAGATTCCTCCACAAGTCAAGGATGCTGAGAAGCACCTGGAGCTGGAAGAGGCAAGTGACAACTTGCTCCCCAGAGCTTCCAGAGAAAGCCTGGCCCTACGCACACCTTAATTTTGGCCCAGTGAGATTGATGTTGAACTTCTGGCCTCTGAGAGTGTGAGAGGATGAATTCTTCATGTTTTAAGCCAGCAAGTTGTTGGTTTTCTGTTTTATTGTAGCCCTAGGAAACAAATATGAGCTGATTAAACAAGCCAAACCCAGGCTGCGCCCTTTATGATAGCAGAGCAGTTCTTCTGCAGTCTGAAATTCCTTGTAAATATTGAAAGTAAAAACCTTTTTCTTTTCTTAAGGCTTGACCCTGATTTTTTTAACATATTTCTTAATTTCTTAATCATATTGTACATACACTTTCATCTTTGGTATCTCAATTATCTTTTTATGAAATTATAAATATTCAGAAATTTTAATTATATCGATAGCTTGTCTTCTAGTATTCGTTAAGGAAAAACACTGGTGATCTCAACTCTAGAATCTGGCAATCCTTAGATTTCTTTAAAAAACATAAAGAATGTAATCTCTAAATCATCAAGGCAATGTAAAATCACTTGCTGGAGCCAAGCGCGGTGGTGCACACCTGTCATCTCAGTACTTGGGAGGCTGAGACAGAAGGATTGCAGGTTGCAGCAGGCCTCTGCAACCTTGTGAGGCCTGCTGCAACTTAGTGAGACCTTCTTTTATTTATTTATGTGTGTATGTATGTATGTATGTAAGTATGTATGTATGTATTTGGGATGGAACCTAGGGGCATTCTACTACTGAGCTACACTCCCAGCCCTATTTTTTATTCTTTATTTTTTGAAACAGAGTCTTACTGAGTTGCAAAGGGCCTCACTAAGTACCTGAGGCTGTCCTTGAACACCAATCCTCCTGTTTCAGCCTCCCAAATGCTGGGATTACAAGATTGCACCACCACACTTGGTTCGGGACCCTGTTTTAAAATAAAAAATAAGGCTGAGACTATAACTCAGAGGTAGAATGCCTCTGAATTCAATCCCCACTGCTGCTGCTGCTGCTGCTGCTGCTGCTGCTACTTCGACTACTACTACTACGACGACGACTACTCACACACAGAACAATAACAATAACAAAAACACTCTCTGGGAAATGTCAGACGTAGTCCATCTGTAGAGAGGTGTAGGAATGCTGCAGATGGCCAGCATGTTCTCTCTACAGCTGAGAACCCCAGGACGAGCAGTAGGTGACAGAGGACTGCAGCAAGAATAAGAATGAAGAAAAGACAGGGTGAAGGAATGAGGGAAACCAGCCTCACTGGAGGCAAGGACCACTGGTAACAGGAGTGGTATTCAGGTAGAATTAGCATCATGGGACATCCACAGAGAGTAACTTGTGAGAAGTTTAAGATGCTGTCTGGAAGGCAAGAATCATCTCTATGTCTTGTGAAAAAGACACAAGGCAACCTTGCAAGAGGAGTCTCCACTGTGTAGACAGTCTCCTATCCAGTGACTGTAGGCACTTGATATGTATCTTTTAAATGAATCTTTGATTATCTAGTTTGTTCTCTGAGGGCAACAAATATCACAAAAAACCAACTTGCTAAAAAAATCAATATGTTGAAATAAGCAATATACAAACCAACCAGTTTTCCAGAAGCTTATTTGCCAAAAATCAATGTGCTAAATTTACCAAAACATTTCTTTCCTGTAACTGTTTATGAAGTTAATGGGAACTCATATTAGTCTGGGTAGTTTTCACACCTTTTAAAGACTTTAGGGAAGCTTTAGATGACTGTTTTTTTCATTTTGTCTTAAGAGCAGTTTTTAGGGAATGTTCATTTTATTGAGTTGGGATTCATAGCATGATTTAGACTTCTACTGAAGAGATTTAATAGTAAGATAAATTTGATAGTGGCCTCCCTCTATAGAATAATCCCTTCCTTACTTTCTCTCGATTGCTTTAGATAGTTTGACTTTTCATGTTGAATCCATCTTCCCACTAGTTTCAAGTTGACATATTCCAGATACTAGATAGTAACAAAGTAGCTTATAATTTGAAATGGGATGGCTTTGGCCATTTCAAATTTCTTTAATTTTTTACTATTTTAAAGCTTATCCATTTTTATATTTGCAACCATAGTGACTTATTAATCTTTGGGGTTTTTGGTAACTAACTTGTTAACTTATATCATATCCTATGTGAAAAAGTTGTTTCAAGCACCTGAGTATCTTTCATTCTCTAAACATCATTTAAAATATTTTTGGTCTTAATGATTTTACCATTCTTTTACCAATAAATTAAAGGTCATATAAATTTAAGATCTAAAGTATGAGTATTTCATTCCATTTCCAGGACACTGTGTTTTTTTTTTTAAAAACAGCTTTATTGAGGATAATTAACATACCATAAAGTTCATTCATTTGAAGTATGCAATTAAAGGACATAAAAAATTTACTGGCTGTAGACAAAGGTCCTAGATGCTGACATAGCTAATGTTGAGCATTGGTGGAGTTAAGAAAGGTTTATTAGGCAGTCCCTGAGCATTCTGTTTGACACTCTAAGGAGGAGTCCCTGTCTTAAGAACAATTGGCAGTTGGATGATCTCACATTTACATACGGTTGTGAGGTCATATTTGGCATTTTTCTTCCTCCTCCTCTTTTCCTCCTCTTCCTCCTCCTCCCCTCCTCTCCTCCTCATTCTCCTTCTTGCTTGTTTGCTTGTTTTTTTTTTTTTTTTGTACTAAAGATTAAACCCAAGGGTTTCTACTTCTGAGCTGCACCCTCAGCTCTGTTTAATTTTGTTTTGAAACAAGGTGTTCCTAAATTATTTGGCTCTGGCTTTGAACCCGCAATGCTCCTGCCTCAGCCTCCAAAGTACTGTGATTACAGGTATGTGCTACTGCACTCAGCTGTGCTAATTTTTTTTATAATGGGTAGCTTAAGCAAGATTGTAGTAGGATTTATACATTTGTTTTCTAATATTAGTTAATAGAGTTTAGGTTCTTTCCCCATTCTTATCTGTATTCATGTAAGTGATTTCATCCATTCCCAAGCTTTTACTACTGCTATGAGAAAAGTTCTAACTGGCAAATAACCAGAATCAAAATGTCAGACATAATGTAGTTGGTTCTGAAATATCATTTGTGAACTAAACACACTGTAATGTTAATCCGATCTTGTGTTCCCTAAACTTCTCTGGCTTTGGGCTCCTATTTAATTATGTGTAGTTTAGGAATACAAAGCAATTTTTATGCTATATAAATCTAATGCAAAAGCCTTAAGTAAAATTTAAACAGTTTTAGCAAAAGTTGCTGATATTTTTACCCACTTCCAGGAGGTGATTAATTAAAAGTTTATTATACATGTAATGTTGTGACTGTGCATATTTAATAACACCCAGGGACAAATCATCTTAATCATGAGACTTGCTTTAATTAAAATGGAAGAAATAAGCTAGATTGCTATAGCAAATTATGAAAATGGCTACCAAATTTTGCAGCCCCTCCTATCAATAGGCAGATTCTACTGCCCTACTCTTTGAATGTGGGCTGCTTGGTGGCTTGCTTTACTCAATGAATACAGTCTAAATGACATGGGAAAATCTAAATCCTGAGCCTCAGGGGGCTTTGTGGTTTCTGTTTTTCTGTTCTTGAAATCGGAGAGCTTTCTAATGTTACTCTAGAGGATGGGGAGGCACATGGAGGAGAATCTAGTGCCTTAGAGGACAGACTGTCAGCTGCCAGACACAGGAGAAATTTATCCTGGGTCATCAACAAGCTTTATTGTCAGTGGACTACAACCTCTTGAAAAAAAAAAAAACTCACCTAGGATCTCTTAAACCAACTTAACTTAAACCAACAACCAGCAGCCCACAGTATTGTGAGCTAAATATTGTGTAAGTGGTGGTTGGTGTAAGCCACCAAGTATTATTACCACACAATAGATAAAGAATATAATTATGTTTTAAATTTTATGCTTTTGACTCTCAAAAACACACCCCCATCACAATAGAACTCAATGAATACCTGCTGGTTGCCATGAACATCAAGGAGGCTGGGTCTGCCTCTCATGAGGTGTAGCCATAGTCACAGACAAGGCACAACTTTCAGAAAATTCCGTAGGCAGTGGGTATTTGCACCTTTAATATTACATATGCTGTTTGCTTTTAATGAGGTTTTACTAAGACCACTGCTGCCTTTATAAGCATATATAAATTACACCATTATTTTACTCCTTTACCAAGACACAGCATAAATTATCATTTTGATCAAGATACAACTTATACACCATAAAGTTCCACCTATTTAAAAATTGACAAATCATTTCTAGTAAATTATTATAGAGTTGTGCTATGGTTGCCATAATCTTATTTAAATTATTTTCATCATCCAAAAAGGATGGAAAGCTGGGCATGGTGGCACACGCTTGTAATCCCAGTATTCGTGAGGCTGAGACTGGAGGATGGTGGTTTTTACGGCCAGCCTCAGCTACTTAGTGAGGCCCTCCACAACATAGTGAGACCCTATTTCAAAATAAACAATAAAGAATAGGGCAGGGGGTGTAACTTGGAGGTCTAATGCCCCTGGGTTCCATCCCTAGACCCTCAAAAAAAAAAAAAAAAAAGGATGGGAATTGGGTAAGAGCTAATTGGATGATGCGTGCATGTATCTTGTACCCCATTAAGATGTATGACTACAATGCACCAATAAAAAATTAAAAAGGACATAGCTTTTTCCCCTCATATTTTTATTACTGATAGTTGGTAAGACTTTTTGACCTCCTATTTTATTTTGTAAAACGTATTTTTGCATTAGCCTGATTTGTCCATATTGCAACATATGCTCTGTGCATTTTAGACTAAAATCAGACTAGAATCCAGGGATATTATATAAAAATTCTCAGAGGATAATAACCATTGAGTTCAAAGGCTATCTGCATTAAAATAATTTTTAGTAGATTTTGGATCTGAAACATCAGTGTAGTTTAATAATAATTCATTAAAACAAAAGAAATTAAGCAAATTTAGATGGCTATTAGTATACTTCAAATTACTATTAAATATAGATAATTATTTTCCAGAAGATAGAGTATGAAATATAGAAATGAAGATGAAGAAAATAGAATAAGTGAAGAGTTGATGATATGCTTCAGACGTCTAAAAATATTAAGAAACATTTTTTAGCACTCTTTTATCCAGTATAAAATACTGTTGAACTTAAAGTCTTTCACCAAATGCAGCACAGGCCATTATCTTAAGACATGTTTTTCAACAAAAGTATATCTTCAATTGTATGATTTTTTAAAAGGGAAAGGAAATTGATTCATTTTATAGAGATTAAATATATACCCCATCTTATTGTGCCCATCTATTCCCCAAAGAAAAGGTTAACTGCGTTAGATTTTTAAAGCATTTTAAATTATGGGTTAAAACGACTGTATTAATAGTGACTTCTTGTTTCATTTTCAGTGTATTAAGCTCTAGGTAAAAGAAGATAATCAATTCCTGAGATTCAAAGATATTAAACTGCTCCTGAAGATCAATCAGTAATTATTCCACAGTAGTTTTGGGGGCCTCAGGGTGAGGCATTATATTAAGCAGTGAAAGGACAGAGATACAAATCAACCTCTTACGCTACCTAGAAGACATGCTTTCAGTTAGCTCTGAAAAGTATATGTGTACCAAATTCTGGATGCCTAGAGCCTACAGTTTTGGTCGCAAGTGACATTAATAAAGTCTCTATGATATAGGAAAAAACCAGGGAGAGCTACACAAAAAACATTAATTAACCCAGAAATGTGCTCTGGGAGACATTATGAATAATACCCAGCCCCAGGTGAGGCAACCTGACAGCAGTACTTGGGGCTTTTCTGCTCTTTATGGTGTTTTTTTTGTTTGTTTTTTACAGTAATCATTCAATTTATTACTTCCTAATATCATATATACTTCCAAAGTTCAAGGGAATTTATAGCAAAAATACCTATATAGTCGCAGTTAAAAGATAAGAACTAAGAGTTAAAAGATAAGAACTGGGGGTATGGTGAGGATAAGAAAGATATGAGAAAATACAGGGTAAAGAAAAAATATGAGAAAATAAAGGGAAAGGGAGGCTACTGTGATTTAGCACAACGGTTTATTCCATAATTGGCTAACCACCTCATCTAATATGGGAGGAAAACAATGTGCCCAATTCTAGACTCTGACTCTGAGATGCTTTTTCATGGGTCTTTTGTAGGATACAGACAATGTTCTGAGCATTGTTTTTATAAAATATTCAGAGACATATGCACATGATTGTATAGTATAACAAGATTAATAAAAGTCAAGAACCTAATGCTATAAAAAATTACATGGGCTGGGCGTGGTGATGCACGCATGTAATCCCCATGCTTGGGAGGCAGAGACAGGAGGATTGCGTAGGTTCGAAGCTAGCCTCTCTAGCTTAAGAGACCCTGTTTCAAAAAAAAGAAAAAAGAAAAAAAAAATATATATATATGGATATGTCTGGGAGTGTAGCCCAGAGGTAGAAGGGCTTCCAGGAACCCCAGTACCACCAATAAGTAAGTAAATAAATAAATAAATAAATAAATAAATGAAAAATTGCATGGAAATCCAGAGTAACTCAATTCATGTATATGGTATTCTGAGAATCAGAGTTGAAACAAGGATATAGCTCAAGGCACTGAGATGAACTGAAGGCTCACATTTTATAGCCACTCCTCTGGCTATCAACTGATAGGAGATGTAGAGAAGGAATCCAAACTTAAGATCAGCAGAATCAATTGTAGCCACAACTATTCTAGTGAGACTCTAATTATTAGGATTGGATATGGCAAAACTAATGTTCACTAGCAGAAGTTAATTTTTTATACAAACATTTGCTGAGCATGTACTATGTACCAAGCACTAATCTAGAAGCTGGAGAATTGATGGGAACACTTGGTCCTAGCCATTACTGAGCTTACAACCTGGGAGAAGTGGAGAGAGTAGAAAAATCAACAATAAATAAGAAAAGAAAAACAATAACAAAAAACGATGATTTCAGATACTAAGTACTTGGAATAAAGACTAACAAAGAGTAGACTATTTTTGAGTTGTATTACTGCTAGCTCATAGGCCCAACCATTTTTCCTTTCTTATATGCCTGACATGTGGGCATGCTAATAAGGTCCAAGTACTTTATCCTTTGGTACAGGTAGCTAGTTAAGTACATGCTATTTCCAGGCTAAGCGCTGGAGCCCTGATTCAACTCCACTCCCCACACTATATAACCCGAAGACAATCTCATTATCCTACTTTCTGAAGCCATTTTTAAACCAACTATAGGAGTTATCCTTGCTCTCTCCAGAAAGCATGTACAAGTAATAAACCCTTTCATTTTCTCTTAGTGGTGTATGGGGCATCATGAGTCTTGACTTCTGAACCAAAAAGTTTTGATGGGGAGTTTTTCTCAACTCCCCTCTCCAGGGAGTGAACACATCATGAAAACAGGTCAGTGGCTCAGGATTACAAGTATCATGATGTCATAAGCAAGATTTCTTGGGGTCAAGCCTCAGGAATTGCACATTGTCACTTTTACTGTATGCTGATGGCCACCATAGTCATGTGGCCAGACCAAGCACAAAAGGTAAGGAAATAATCTCCTGTACTTGATAAGAAGAGCTGTAAAAATCTGTGGCCACTTTTACAATTCACAATGACTGGCTGGCTGAATCCAGTTGACAGCAACCAGTTTATCCCTTTTCATTATGAGTAAACTATCTTAGTTAAGATGGTGACTGATAATTGTGTCCTGATGAAGTTTTTTTCTGTTCTCTAAAGGTGGGGATTAGGCTCTCAATGGGTCATGTTTTATTCCCCTCATGTTCTCATCACACTGAGCACAGAAGCTATGTATCCTACGCTTCCAAGGAATGGCTGTAGAAGTGAACTAAAAATCAGTTTTAAGTTATGCACAATGTAATAGCTAAAGACCAGGAGTATAAGAAGTGAAACTGGCCTGTCACAAACTTTTTAAAAATAAAACCCTCCATATACGTTCATATATCTTCTCATATAATATCTACTTTTTTTTTTAGCTATTCCAAACATAGCAGTTTTAAGCTGAGGTTTCTTGGCAGGTGGGTGTCAAAGCCATCCCAGATATTTCTGACATCCTAATCACATAATTAATCACCTGATCTGTAGGAGGGTGAGTCATGATGAACCTCCTGACAGATCTATGAGGATGGATAAAACTACTCACTCACCTTTGGAAGTACGGTGCACACAGCCACAATCATGGATACACTTAGGTAAAAAGCTGAATTGGGTTTTCCATTGGAAGGCAAACAGGTTTCATGGTAGATATGGTACTTTTGCTAGTTCTAAAAATGTTTCTCTGCTTTTGGATTCATTGAGGAAATCACTTATTGAATATGTTAATATTTATCAAATATGTTAGATATTAGTGATAATGTAAAATATGTTTTTTTCCTTTGCCTTAGAAAGAGAATTAATACTTGATACTTTGTTATAGACAAGACATTCTGTCTTTCTCTCTACATTTTCTTTTTACATAGCTCTTAAAACAGCCAAAAGCTGGTCACTACTATGCCTCTTGATAGCTGAGGACATCGAAATTACCATGAGGTAAGAATTTGCTCTAGATCATTCAACCAGTATATGGCTTCACACCCTGGATCTACAATCAGAATCTTTTTACCAATACCATTGAGTATTAACCTGCAACAATGGGTTTCTTCCATTCATGCAAATGTTCCTTGAGCTGTTATTCTCTGTAGGAAGATTAAACAACTACCAAAAATCATAAAAAAAACTCTGTTTCTCCCCCACATGAATTTCTAGATCCTATCTCTACATCATAGCAATTTGGTTGAGAAAATATGTTTACCATAGGCTCAGAAACAATAGAGCCAACTGACCATGGACTCCCACTCAGAAACCATGAAACAAAATACATCCTTCCTCCTTCACTTGATTTTTTCAGATAGTTTTGTCATAGGGACTAAAAGATGACTGACAGAGAATGGTGGTACACACTTGTAATCCAAGTATTTGGAAGGCTAGGACAAAAGGATCCCATGTTTGAGGACAGCCTCAGCAATTTGGTGAGACTCTTAGCAACCTAGTAGGTCCCTGTTTCAAAACAAAAAATAATAAAAGTTCTGAGGATATAGCTCAGAGGTAGAATGCCCCAAGTGCCATAATGAATGAATGAATTAATTAATTAATGAATGAATATCTGACTGATATAATTTTTCTAGAACATATTCACATAAAGCTTCTTTTCTATGCTGAAAACTAAAGTGCAAGACAAAGGACGATCAATCCTGAAGGCAGTATTGATTTTTATTGTGCCTATTTAAGAAAGTAATTAAGAAGGTAAACAGATGTACAGATGGCTGTATTACTTCATTTAAAGAGAGGAAGTAGCTGGATGTGATGGCATATGCCTGTAATCCCATTTGGGGGGGGCTGAAACAGGAGGGTTGCAGGTTTGAGGTCAACCTCAGCACTTAGGTAGACCTGGTTTCAAAACAAAACAAAAATAAAATAAAATAAACCTAAGGGAGTAGCTCAGAGATATAATATCCCTAAATTCAACCCCCAGTACCACAAAAAGTAAAAATAAAAAGAAGAAATAGCAATGAAGCCAACCGAACTTATGATGTTTCTGCAGGTTTATTACTGAATGTCAGCTCCTGCCCTCCGTGGGACAATCCTGTTCAGTCACAGAGTTTTGCCCACCCAATTGCCCATACCACTTTTATCTTGCTGGTACCCCAGATGTGGTTAGGTTGCAATAGCCTCAAACCTAGATCTACCTCCTCTCAAATGGCTAGCCTGATCTCAATCTCACTCCAACTCCCAAGTCCCTTTTACTAAATAATTATCTTTGTGTGACTTTCATAATGCCACCATTATGCTCAAAAACCTCCCATGGCTCTCTATTCACCCACAGTATCTACCACTGAGCTACATTCCCAGTTGCACTTCTTCCTTTACCTAGTTGAAGCTATCTTAGCCGTCCTCCTCTTCTGCTTTTCAGTTCCTGCTACCCTTGTCCACCAGGCTGCTCTGTCACTGTCTTCCAGGATGCCTTATCCATCCCTTTTCATGTCTGATTGAATCATGAATGTTCTCTTCTTTTACATGGTTTCTCTTCTAATCTGATGCCCAAGTCATTCCTTCTCCTTGACAGCCCCACTTTTAACCTCACAGCACATACAAGTTACTTCTTATAATCAGGCACAAAATTGTATTATGTACAGCTTTATAGTTAGTGTTTCCTTTGTATTATTCACATTTTCTCAACTACATTAGGAGATAACCTTGAATGGAGTTACCATGATTTTATATGGTGGAAGTGTTCATGTGTGTGTGCATGTATATGCACTTAGGTATATGTCTACAATTTATTTTTTATCAATCCTTGGCTGCTAAACTGAACCTCATACAAAATGATTGTATATTTGCATGAATGATAATTTACATTGATTTAATAGCAATTTAAATATTATCAGATAATTATATTTCTTGAAAAGTTACATTTTTAAAAGTAAGCTAGTTGCTTTAAAATCCCCAAATGAAGTACAAGAAAAAGGTAAAGGATTTTGTCTAGTATTACAAATAGTTTTATCTTTAGAGAAGCATTCTGATAGCCATGTGTGGTGGCATATGCCTGTAATCCCAATACTTGGGAAGCTGAGACAGGAGGAGTGCAGGTTTGAGACCAGTCTCAGAAATTTAGTGAGACTCTCAGCAACCTAGCAAGACCCTGTACCAAAATAAAAAATAAAAAGTGCTAGAGGTATAGCTTGAAGATAGAATGTCTCTGGATTCAATCAATGGTAACACACACATTGGTAACACTGGAGTTTCTAGAGCATCTTGGTATGTCTCTTTATGAATCATTTATCTATTCTACTCGGTAGTTCCATGGTACCACAAGATACCAAGAATTGTGTCAGTACCAAGGACAATACTGGTATTAAAACTATCTATAGCTAGTTTGTATTAAGGCAAGAAAAAAATTCAGTTGCTTCAAAAAATCTGAGAAATTATTACTTTCTAGGAGAAAATGTATAGGACCTGCCAGATATTCCAAAGTCTAGTGATAACTAAATTAGGCTGAAGGACAAACTGGGATGGCTGGCTTAAATACTTGTTCCAGGTCTTTTTCATTTCTATTTCAATCTCTGTTATGAATCTCAGCTTGACTGTAGTTGGTCAGAGCTATTTAATTGCCATAGGTATACTCAAAATTTCCCTATTTTTGTTTTGTGTGTGTTAGGGAATTATGATGTGAATGGCTTAGAGTATAGAGACTGGAAAAGCCAATGGCTTAGAGTATAGAGACTGGAAAAGCCAGTTAACTGAGCCTCCAGATCTTAGTGTGGTAAGGAAAGTTCCTCTGATTTTTAATGAATTATTGGATAACTCAATGGCTTTCCTCCAAAAAATGTTCTGCTGGAGTAGAGTCTTACATGGGTCATTACACAGAATGAGGATTAAATTAAAATTCCCTTCACCTAGTAGACAGACATTGTGACGGTCAAAAGCTGTGAAAGTACTAAATAAATTCTGAGCAATATTATTACCACTGCATATTTATTGAGTTCAACAGGATGCTAAGTACTATAAAGACAGATAATACAGTCTATACAAAAAAAGCAACAGCAATAGTCTTATAAGAACTCTCCCATTGATCTGCTTTAGAAAAAGACACTATAACTAGACTTGTTAGGAACAGTCTCTTTTCAAAAGTATCCTCAAGGTTCTCTCTGCCTTTGTTTGATTTGAAAATGGCCGATTTTGTACAGTTACAAGTTGTGAATGTGGCCAAGTCTCCCAATTTCAAAATTACCATAAGAATGCTTCAGGCATTAAGCTGAAGAACTTCATCCCCTTGCGACAGAAAATTACAGGGGTTTTCTGGGAAATATTGAGTTGGTTGTAAAATATGATATACATACCATTATGTTTTTGATTCAGCTAGGAAAATACACATTTTCAAAATATTAATATTGGCTTTTTTAAACTAGCCTTCAAAATACAGAAAATATATATATATATATATATATATATATATATATATATATATATATATATATATTGAATCCCAAAAGAATGTAAGTAGTTTAGGTTTAAAGGGCAACTATTGAAAATGAAAGCATAAAATAAATTTCCTATTTTTAAACAAATCCTGACACAAATAGAGGATAAGTTGAAGTTCAGTATACCTAATATGTATGTGTAAGAACCGATATTCATGTGGATGAGCACAAAGAATAACTTTGCATATATGGAAACTAATTGAGTTTCAGAATCTTGACTTTCTTTATTCAAATGCCAGCCCATCAGGGTTAAGGGAAAAAAATTAAGCACTTTAGAGAAAATGGGTTATAAACTGTCATTGTTGAGTTTAGTCTTCTGACAACTTTGAAAGTAACTACAATGTAATTTCCCAAGTTGGTAGCTAAAATAATGGAACATCTGGATGCCATTGAAATGTATGACAATCAAAGAGAGAACAGAAAAGCAGCGGGAACAAAAGCTTTCCCCTTTGCTTATAGTTCTTTCTGGTTTTGAACTCCTATTCCAAACTTCAGTTATGGCAGTCAAGGCAGCTCTCTTCCCAAGACTCACCTTCCACTCAAGATCACAAGTCTAGTTCTGGGCCTACTTATCATCCCTAGCAGCTGTATTTTCCACTGCTTTGCCCCTTGATCTGCTACGTCAGCCCTCATGCCTGGACACCTGTGTGCAGTGGAAGCAGTGTGTAGTGTGATATGTAAATTGGTCAGAGTGCTGATTTCAACCTCGTATGCATGGGCTAGCTTTGAAAATGTAGTATCTCCAGATAACACCATTTATTAAGCAACTGCAGAACCATGAATTCAATCCTTCTGGGGGCAAGCAACCCTACTGCAGATGGCATAATGAACTGAACTGTAGGGGATTCAGGTAACATTGGTCTTACTACCAAGAGGCAATCTCAAAGACAGTGCCTCCTACTATGGTTTATCAAGTAACTTTGTCATTTGTTCGGTGTGTATCCTTTCATATTGATGTCCTTGGAAATATTTGGGCACAGGCATGAAGAGCTAAAGTTCCTTCTGGATAAGAACAAATTGTAGAGTTAAGGTGAGATATGTCTTCTCCTTTTTTTTTAACATAATAAAGTGGAGGAGGAAAGTACACTTTTTCAATTCAATTCAGCCAATACTTATTTAGAGTCTAAGTATAAACTCAGTACCAGGAAAAAAATAGTCTTTAAGGACTTTGTAATCTATGGTCTCACAACAGACTCATATACTTACCCTCACATATTTACCCTCATCTGTTTACCCTCACAAAGGAATATTTCATAAAAACATATTTTTCTTGCCCTCTCTTACTGAAACCACATCTCAAGGTTGTCTGAAAGTGGAGTTTTACTGAGGGCAGAGATGACTTATTCTTGGCACACACATTAGAGTCTTTCCAGAGACCCTATTACCAAACAGCTCTGAGTTGGGGCTGATGAGAATGTGTGATGGGAGCCCAGGGCTGCTCTTCTTTCCACTGGCTCTCCTTGCATCATCTGCTGGGATTTTGCTTTTAAACTCAGGAAGGCATATGTGCCCTCTCAAAGACATGTCAAGCCTCAGTTACAGTTTGGCTTGGATCCCTTCCCTCTCTTTGCACTATAATTTGTCACCAATGGAGAATGTAGACAGCCATGCCAAGTGAGAACCTCGCTTGCATGCCCACATTTGGCAAATGTTTACCCTGATCTTTCATTGGGATTTAAATATTCCATCTTCTAGACTAGATGACTACTAAGGTACTATTTCACTTTGAAATTTTATCATTTTGTAGGATTTATTTCTACTTTTAGAAAAAGATGCTTAAAATATATCATTTTACTTTCAAAGACAAAATGTCACAAGGTAGAATATTAATTGACACTGGAAGAGAGAAGGAAGTGGCTCATATTTGTGGGTAAACTGATTAGATGGCTAAGGTTACATATTTAGGTTATATATTCAGGTGCCTAATATAATTTTTAATGGCATGAGTTAATATGCTGTAGTCTTTTTCCAAATGATTTAGAGATATTTGTGAAAAAAATTTACTTGAGCTGAATATTTCTTTCTTTCTTTCAATAAGTGAATGCTATAAAGTAGGGTAGTGTACTTCTGGCCAAGGGAGATATCTCTGTTTATATTTGTATGCAGTCTAGTCAAGCATCTGAAACAATATGCTAAATTACATTAAATAATGCATAGGATCTTTTTTGAACTGACCCACAGACAGAAGGGAAGGTAAGTAAAAAGCCCCAGAGTGGGTACTGGATCAACACTATAGAAGTACAAATGGATGGGGAGGCTGAACTATATCCATGCAGTCCTATAGAGAAAGTATTAGATGTCCCCCTACTTAAGGTTATTACCAACCCTAACAAAGACTGCTGTTTAAGGAGATGACAGGCAAAAAACAAAGTATTGAAGGTAAAATATTAATACAAAATCCCCACAATAGATTAATAAATTATGAATATTATAAACAATATGTATAGTATTATTAAAATCTTATGACAGATTCTATGTAGCATAATAGGTAATATATGTGCATATACACACAAATGCAAAAAATTGGTCTGAAAGGTTATATATCCAAACATAAAAATGATCATCATTACTTGAGGAAATTGTGGGTGCTAATCGAACTTTTCTTATTTGCTTATCTTTATGTCTATTTCTCTGTTACTCTCTGCCTTATTTTTCTATTTTTTTTACAGTAAACATTATTTTCTGTTTCTTATATATCATAGTTACATGTTTCTAATCTTACTGTTAGCAATTGTACTTTAAAAAATTCTACAGTAGGCACTGTGGAATTTCTCTTAGAAGGATTTGGAACAGATTGTTGTACTTGTTTCCCTCTCAGAGGTATGCGTACACATGCTTTAAATCATAGGAAATTGGGTTCAGTCTTCCTTACATGTTGATGTCCTTGTGGTATGACAGGAACTTTTAAATGACTTGCTCCTGGAAGCATTATTTTTGGGGATGAGTAAATGGTTTTGTACCTGTATCAGAGTACATATCATGGGTCTGTCACGGCCTTGCACAGGGAGATTTGTCATGCTTCATCCAGAAATAGAGCAAGCATGCCCTGGCTACTGCTGATAGAGACAGAAATCTCCTGTTGTAAAAATGCTGAATACAGATACATTGTGTTCTCTAGCTAAAAACAAACAAGAGAATCTCTAATTCTATACCATGAAAACCTGGCTGCTGCTGTTATAGCCCTCTGTTGGCATGACTACAATGTCGCTTTGATTTAATGCAGCCATTTTTACTTTTCTTCTACCTAATGAGAAAAAATCCTTATGACTTTACTTCGTAATCAAGGCACATAAAAAGGTGAGACTTTGCCAAACTTATCCTCAGTGACAAGGAGTCTGCCCTGCACCAGTGAAGAGTAAAACCCAGTCATTGATACACTTGGGAGTAAAACGCTGCTTTTTCAGCATATAATTTTAAAACAAAACAAATCTGAGAGCAGTGGCAGTGCACACTTGTAATTGCAGTATTTGAGACACAGACAAAGGAAGATCACAGGTTCAAGGCCAGCCTTGGCAACTCAGCAAGACCTTGTTTCAAAGTTAAAAAGAAAAAAATTGTTGTGGGTGGGAAGCGGAGACAGGAGGATCACGCAGGTTCGAAGCCAGCTGCGTTGGCTTAGGAGACCCTGTTTCCAAATAAAAATATATATAAAAAAATAGGTCTGGGAATGTAGCCTGGAGGTAGAAGGGCTTCCAGGAACCCCAGTACCACCACCACCAAAAAGAAAAAAAAAAAATCGTTGTGGGGAATGCCTCTGCATTCGATTCCTAATACTGATGAATAAATAAACAAATGAATAATAAAAACAGAACAAGAAGGAATGAGGCCCCTCTCTGTATGGAGAACATTGGAAGACATTCTGGGTGGGTCAGAAGTCTACTGTATATCCTCTGGTTGCATAAACTATTGACCGTTTTTCTATTTTATTTGAAAGTAGCCATCCAAGAGTAGATTCTGTCTCAATAACATAAGAAAAATATACATTAACACAGAGTAATTTTGATTTATTGGCATCTTTAAGAATATAGAGTGGCATGCCAGGAATTATTACATAGTGCTTTATGAGAAATCTAAGATTTTCCTTTTGATTTATGTATTTATGACCTTCTGGGGATGATAGATTCCAGGTAGGTAAATATGATTTAGGAACTACTTTTAGGCTCCAAATGAAGCTGGAGTTGGCCGGCAGCCTCCATGCTGCCTGTGCTGCCCTGGGGTGAAGCCCTTCCCCAGCCTCCGTGTTAGATGGCCCTCCTGGCACCCTGTGAACCCTTCAGCTCGACACCTGTTTTGCAAGCTCAGTCTACTTTCTGTGGACCTCTGGGAACTACAAACCCCTGAACCCTGAAAAGCATGGGCTATCTGGTTGTGAATTACCTAGAGCCCACACTTCCTGTTAATCACCATTACTTGAGTGCATACTTTGTCCTGGGCATCGTTCTAGGTACTAGTGGTACAAAGAAGTATACTCCTCAGCTCTGGCCCTCCCTCTTATTGGTGTCCTTTATCTAAAATAGGGCCAGAAAAGGAAAGGATAAAAAACCTCCATGGAGTGTATCCTGTATCTGGTTAACAGAGTGGAGAATGGCCTGAAAAAGGGGTGGCACTTGAACTTATTAAAGACAATGATTTGTGAATTATGGTATCTACTGCTGGATATTAACCATGCTGTGGATGACTTCCGCTGAAAGTCCACTGAATACCCAGTTTATTATTTCCAAACAATTGAGGTTTGACATCAGAATGAAACACACACACCCCAAAAATCCCTTTATATTTTTAAATATTAAAAATACTTAGTTCAGTAATGACTACATACAATGTAATGCCTCAAAGGGGCTACTATTTCAGGAGAAAACTCAGGAGTTGGTAACAAGAGTGGGTAAGCTGAGAGACAGTTGGCCTAGGGAAAATAGCTAGCTGTCTCATCCTAGTCTCAGGAGACTAATTTACTGAGCTCCTAGATTCTTGAGAATGCTACTGCTCTGCCATCTGAGCCTTAGTCCCAATCTCAGGTTCTGGCTTAGGAAGAAAGAGAGACTGCAGATCCAGCAAAAGGGCCCCAGCAACCTTCTGTAGAGCCACTTCAGACTCCTGCTTGACACATTAGCCTATCTTGGGAGAATGAACTATTGAATTTACATGGTCACAGGCCATGTATATGAGGTAGAGAGATGCAATCTGGAAAATATCTGAGACATTAGGAAACATTAGAAAAGAAAGGAATTATTATTCTTTTGAGTATATACCAGGTTCTCTGGGCATGTCAATAGACACTATCTTATTAAAGGTCCATAAGTAATCTGGGCGTGGTGGTACATACCTATGATTCCAGTAGTTGGGAGGCTGAGATAGGAAAATTGCAGACTGGAGATGAGCCCCAGCAACTCTGTGAGGATCTCAGCAACTTAGTGAGACCTTCTTTCAAAATTTTAAAACTAAAAAAAAGAGGGCTGGGGATAATACTCATGAGTTTAATCCCCAGTACGATACATGTGTGTTATGCACACACACACACACACACACACACACACACACACACACCATAAGTATATTCAACAACCATGAGCCAAACTATCAACACAATGCATGGTATGATGCCGTAAGTGCTCTTAATTCCCTAAGAAGACTGCTTCAGGAATCACATAGTAGAAATTTTAAGCTTCTAATCATAATGAGCACATATTAAACACTTAATATGTACATTACACATGCAGCGTGCCAATCCTGTGAAGAAGGCATTATCACTGTTCCAGTTTTGCAGGTGAGGAAAGTGAAATGTGGATTAAGTAATTTGGCTCAAGTTCACACAGCTAATAAGTGGCCCAGTCTGTCTGTCTCCAAGCCCTGTGTGTTCAAAAACTCAATGCCGGTAGTGCAAGATCAGTTTATATAAATTTTAAAGGCCTTCTACCATTAGGACATTGTTTCATAAGAAATGTTATATTTTTAGAACGTTGGATTTAATAATTATGTAAAATGCATACAGCAGTATATTAAAATAAATAGCTTTATTTATTGCAGGTTTCCCCAATTTTGTAGGAACTTATGGTATTTATCTTAGCTTTGATATTTAGGGCTCTCCTGCCTCACTGTCTTCCCTTGATTTTTGAAACAGAGTCTCACTAAGTTGCTGCGGTTGGCCTCAAACTCTCATGCCTTTCTCAGCCCCCCCCCCCAGTACTGGGATTATGGGGTGGGCCACCACTCTGGGCTTCATTTTCATTATAGTGTTCTTCATCTTTATGCTGACAACCATCTCAGCATTTCACTAAACCAGCTTGCCACAAAGTAGATGAGGTTGGTAGCCTCTAATCTGACACAAAAGCAAGTCTCTTGAAAGGTCCTGGAACACAGCTCATTTGAACAAAGCTCCGTATGGTAGGCAGGAAGCAAACCAATGGAGATTTTCCTGATTATTAATAGAAGCACTTGAGTTGAATCTCCTGTTCTAAACCTGCTGCCATTACAGTTTAAAATTTTCCCACTGACAGACCTAGAGTGCTCACCTGGGTCATATACATCTGGTGTCAGGTATGGGCACTGGTGGTTTCTGAAAGGCCAAATGAAATTAGTTTGGACAGACCATTTTGAAGCTCAGAGATTGCAGTGCATAAGACAAACTAGGAAAGCCACACAAAGGAAAGAGAGAGCAAAGAAGCCACAGAAGCAAAGGGCAGAGGGTCAGTTTACCACCACTGCCTTGGGAAAGAAGTCATTGGGGCTTCCTGCATGTGTGATTGGTAGATGAGAGCCTCTAAGATTGTGCAGACTACGGAGGAAATCCAAACCTCCTCTGAGAAGGATAATCCATTTGTATGAGACTTTTAGGGTAAGGGGTTCCCATCTCCACTTACAAACCCCAAGAATATAACCAAGGCTTGGGGATGTCACAGCTGCTCGCCCTGGAAGACTCAAAGGAAGCAACAACATAGCACCACATTCGGAAACCATTCACAAGTGAAAACAAAGCAGAGCCTCAGCTCCCCACAGCCTGTGTGCACAGCTCAACAAGCTGTGACCTGCCTGGAGCAATTATCTGCTGCACAGCATGGGTGAGCAGAGCAGCCAAAGCCGGTTCATTTCCATTTCCAGGCTGAGCCCCTGGATAGAAGGACCTCCCCAGGTCCAAGTGAACAGGTCTCATACTTCTGCTCTCCTAATTAGTGTTCAGATTTAAAGGGGAACAAAACAAATGCAACCTTTCACAAATTGGTAAATTAGAGATGTTTATATGTGGAATCAAAGATTTATTCGAGATAGCTTGCTTACTACATTTAAGTGTTTGCATGCGGATTATTAACTTGGAGGCTAACCATGGGCACAGATGAGCAAACTTAAAAAACCAAGAACGACTGCCAGCAGGAAGCAGAGCAGACAAGATGCCCACACAGAACTATGGCATTTAAGGGCCCATGCTAGCCCTTCTCTTCCTCTGTTCAGATAGAGACAGATGTGAAGATGGCACTCAGCTGAGACACAAACAAAGTCCTCACGTGGTATCATTTCCAAACTCAACAGGCCTGCCAGGATGCAGCCAGGGACTCCTTTCTTATGATTTCTCCTTTTGTTCAAAAGGGCACATTTTGAAAAGATGTAGGGTGAATAGAAGACAAGAAACGACTTCCATTCTATGTGTGAATTACTTCATTGTGAGAGGATTGAAAATAATGAGGCAAATAAGAGGGGAAAAAACTCACTGTCACATAATATAAAATGAGCTCCTTAGGTTACAGTGCTAAAATAATGAAATCCTCAACACTTAATATAAGAGACATTTGGCACGTGGATATGATTTTATTTTATTTTCTCATTTTGCAAAATATGCCTTTCTGATGATATTGGGCCTGCCTGCTTCCATGCCTGCCACTGGCTAAGTCCCACTGCACTTTCCCACCCGCCCTCACTGGCATGTGTGACATTCCTTGGAATCACCTGCTAAGTTTTGTGGGCACCTTGCAATGTGAGTATACTTACTCTGAGATTTGCTATTTGCTTTGAAAAGTTTGCTTGTATGAGCTAGATTCCATATTTTTTCTTTGGTTGATTGAGTAAATGAAGTGGTGTGGTATATCTGCAATTTGCCCTGCTGGGAAGATCTCAAAAAGAATCATTCTTAAGGGCCTATACCAACCTGGAATGTTTTGTAGGATTGAAAATGACTCCTGCCTTATAGGAACATCCATCATGACCTGTACCATTACCATCACCATCACTGCTATCATCGCCATCACCAAAACCATCACCACCACCACCATCGTTATCATCATCACCAATACCACCACCACCAACATTAATACTTTGTTTGTCTAGACTTCAGTGACAAAGGCCATCCCTGACTAGCCTATGGATACATTTTTGGGGCATTGTCTTAATGTTCAATAACATTTTAAGATAACATATTTATGTCTATACCATAACATAATTGCCTTAAGAATAACAAAATTTAGAAAAATCTATAGCTAGGAAAGGTGTTTGTTCTTGGACAAGAATACTTTTTATGAAAAAAAAAAGACCAAAATTTCCAGGAAGGTGGGCTAAACAGCCTTGCTGAGAAATAGAGGAAGGAGGCTGGTAGGAAGGCAGGGCTGGAGGGTAAGAAAGCAGGTAGGAGCCAGTGTTTGCCACAAGAGGGGCTTCGGTGTAGAATTCTGACTTGGGAAATACTTTTCTCTTGATATGTAGCATGAAACGTGAAAATCATAATATTTACATAAAAGCTTTATTTCCCTGCCCTGAAATGGTCGTTGCTACTGTTCTTTAGTACAGCTTGATGCATTTGAATAGCCTCCTGAGGTATCGGTGTGCAGAGGGGTTAGAAGCAGGTCAATAAATGAAGTGTGGCTGCCATATTAGCTTGTTGGAGCTGTCATAATAAAGGACAACAGACCAGTGGCTTAAGCCACAGAAATGTATTTTTCCATAATTCTGTAGGCTAAAAGCCTGAGATCAAAGTATTAACAGGACTGGGCTTTTTTTTGGTGGGGGTGGTACTGGGGTTCCTGGAAACCCTTTTCCCTCCTGTCTACACTTGCAGACCTATTTTTCATACTTTTTTATTTCGAAACAGGGTCTTTTAAGCCAGCGGGGCTGGCTTTGAACCTGAGCGATCCTCCTGTCTCCGCCTCCCAAGTGTGGGGATTACAAGCGTGCACCACCACGCCCGGCAGGACTGGGCTTTTATAAGGTCTCTCCTTGCCTTGCAATGGGCTGTCTTTACTCTTGATCTTCCATCTGTAAACAGCTGTGTCCAAACTGCCTCTTTTGATAAGGAGACCAGTCGTGTTGGGTTAAGGCCCATCCTAAAGACCTCATTTTATTTATTTATTTTTTAAATTTTTTTATTGGTGCACTGTATTCATACATCATAATGGGATAAAAATAATACTTTTGTAGACATAAATTCACACATCGCCCAGTTAGCCCCTACCCGATCCCTCCCCATCCCTCCTTCCCATGCTTGGCTTAGTGGTTGGCATCTAGTATTATAGCAATTTATCCAATATTAACGTTGATAATCTCACATAACAGTTTCATTTGTCTGATACCAAGGTTTTGATGACTTAAAGATAACATTTCAATATTTCTTTTTGCTTTCTTTCTTACCAGAGAATATTTCTTTCTTTTTCTTTTTTAAGGTGAAACTATCATATATTTATTTATTTTTCACAAAAAATCTATCCTAATATGGAATATGGACTCTAGATACCCAAAACAATCTCGAAAACTCATTATAATTTACTATTTCTTTGAAGATCTTATTTTCAAGTAAAGTCATATTCTGAAGAGCTAGAGGTCAGGCCCTCAACACGTGGGCTTTGGGGAGGTGCAATCCAGGCCCTGTGTGCTTTGCAGTCACTCCTTGCTGACATCCACGCAGGTGCTTGCATTGTGGACACAGCATCACTTAGAGGGACTTTGTCCTGGAACTCAGGGTGGTGCCCAGCAGAACACAAGCTTTGTCTAGAGCTGGGTGAGCAGAGAAGGGCAGAGGGGCAGCTGAGGAGGAGGTAGGTAGATGATCAAAGAGGAGAAGAGAAAACGTTTTTCTTTCCAGATATTTATATATCTGTTGTTGAGAGTAGGTTGACCTGACACCTGAGCCAGTTCATTATTACAAATTTAAAGTGGGGAGTTTGAGACAGAAGGAGCACAAGTGTGAGGCCAGCATGACTTCATTTAGTGAGACACTGTTTCAGAATAAAAAACTAAAAAGGATGGGGGTATTGTTCAGTGGAAGAACACTCCTCGGTTCATTCACCAGTACCACACACAAAATATGAGAATGGGAACAGATGATTCAAATGGCCATATTTCAATGTGTTAATGGACATTTATGGACATATCTAATCTAAAAAGAGAGGAAGACCTGTACCATGCACTCTATTATGAAATACTTTCTACCCCGGTTTTCTCTCCTCTTGTCTAGATCTTTGTATGATCTATATAATGAGAGAAAAACAGTTTTCACATGAATAAAAAACAATCCTTACATCCCAAAAAGGCAGCTAAGTGAAGTACCTTCTACAGGATCCAGAGTTTGATATTCTAATAAATATTAAGATGAATATCAAAGAAAAATCACCAGTGAGGGAGAAATACTAACTCCGGTAACAATATCTTTGTTCTTGGCCTAATGGCAATCTCAGAAATGGCATTTGATAAAAGCTTTTTAAATATTTTTTATCGGTGCATTGTAGTCATACATTTTAATGGGGTACAAGATGGTGGAGGCATACATGCACACATCGCCTAATTAGCCCTTACTCAATTCCTGCTCCATTTCCTCCCCCTCTCTCCTTCTCATGTTTAGCTTAATGATTGACATTGATATGTTTGTTAAAGTACATCATATGCATTAGAGAATTTCCCTCTTCCCCCCTCCCACCCCCTCAGCTAGGTCTCCTAATTTGCTCATATATAGTATCTCCTTCTTCGACTAGAGTTCCTCCTATGACCCATTTTCTCTCTAGCTTCCGCGTGTTAGGGAAAGCATAGTCAGTTACACACACAAAAGATAAAGCTTTT
This sequence comes from Muscardinus avellanarius, assembly GCF_963383645.1. Lineage (NCBI taxonomy): Eukaryota > Metazoa > Chordata > Mammalia > Rodentia > Gliridae > Muscardinus > Muscardinus avellanarius. The sequence goes on from NC_137786.1 coordinate 159,870,053, forward strand.
AAGAAAGGAAGGAAAAACAGACAGTGAAATCCCAGTGACTTTACTGAAATTGATACAATAAGAATGAGAATGAGTAGCTTAAGGCCCAAGAGGGGAAGGCTGTGGAAAGAGAAAGGGAAAGGCTGGGAATGTGAGAGGTGAGTGGTTGAGTCACAAGGAAGTTATCAGGCATAAATGTGCACAGCACGTTTCTGGAACACAGAAGTTGGGACCAGCTCTTCTGAGGCTGCTGTCTGCTCTCTGCTGCTAGTTTCATGCACCATTTGTTCTCTTTTAAGGGCTTGCTGATACCTGCAGAGTTTTTTAAGGTGGTCAAAAGAGGAGCCTAGAGAGAAAATTCCATTTTTCTTAGAGTTAAATTGTGACAATACAAACTGCTTAATGGATTGAAGTGGGCTGGCGATTCTTTTCCAGCTGAAATTATCATCATTTCAAAAGCAGATGCTTACCACAGTAAAAAAGTGCTAAGGATGTGCACTCACTAAAGAAATCAATTTGCATACTAAGGCAAAAGAAAATGTTATAAAAACTTACTGAAGAGCAGTACTTTTCCCTCCAAAAATAAATCTATAGAAAGAGATGAGAATTGCAGACAGGAAGAAAAAAAACAGACACACGAATTGGATATTACAGAGGATAATGATTAAGCGCTTTAGGACAAACGCTAAATAATATACATTTCTATGAACCTAGTATATCCCCTATTACATATCCCCTTGTAATATGTTTTTACATTATATCAGCTTTGCTATGAAATCTCACCACATTCTTGGGCCTACTTCTAGTTATACATCTATACGCAGCATAATTTCTCATCTGCTGTCTTTATACTGGTTGCTGGGCCTTGTCATCTTTTTTGATTTTCAAATGAAATACTTGCTCTGTTCTCTTTGGTAGACTTTTATCAGAACCATCCAGCCCTGAACAGAGGAGCATTTCAAGATCAAAAGGGAAGCAAAATAATACTCTTTCACCCAGCAAGATAAAGATTCACACACAATTAAGCCAGGACTATAGGATTATTTAAGTAGATATATCTTTTAAGAATAATCAAACTGCTATATGCTATTCAAACTACTGGAGCCAGCAAAGAAAAAGAAAGGGAACTGACAATGCATTTATTTGAAGACCAGGGAGAGAGAGGGGTAGGGGCAGAGGGAGAGGCAAACAATGGTGTGGAGGTTTGTGTGCGTGCCAGGCCCTCTGTATCGTTTTCATATGAAGTAGGCACGATTGTCCCCATTTTGCAGATGGGGAAAAGGGGATTGAAGTTTACTGAAATTTGCAAAGCTCGTGCATATGGAAGGAGGCAGAGGCTCTAGATTCATATTCTGTCTCTAAATTCATGTTCTATTCCATATGTTAATACTGACTCTTCTGTGATCTCATTTGGGAGGAAATAAATATTTTCACTTGCACATTTATTGAATGGAAGTTCCCCGTTTCCCAGGTGCTGAACTAACCTCTATGAACACAGAAGAAAGTAGGGTAATCTGTGTTGAGCCCAACCCCCACTGCTGCTGGACCCTGCACTGACAGATATATCCAGGGAACATTTGAGCTTTAGTTTCACCTATCTTTCATAGAAAGCTTGGGGCAATAATTAGTATCCCACTCTACAGATGAGAGAAAGGAAGTCCAGAGAGGAATGCAGGCTCTGTAAGTAGCACCAAAAGGTAGGCCTGCATTTAATACCTATGCCCATGAAGAGCTTAAACATTTCATAGGTGAGAAAACAATCTATGCTGGTGATTATAAGGAAGAGTCAGTACATTTCTTCCCTATTTCACTGCTGCCTTCTCTCATAATGAAGTGATCAAGGCTAAAGTCACAGCCACCAAACTAAAATGTTAATTCACTATTTCGCCTATGTGCGCTTTATCCTCTGCATCTACATACTGAAACTAGCCTTTCCCCTCCTCTACAATTATAACAGGCTAGCAAGAAACGTACAGGACTTGGAATAAGTGAGCTCAAAACTATATATTTTACATTTTATGATAGGGAGAAAAGTTGGGTGTAATATTTTCACATAACAGACTTGCAAATCAGGCAAGAGCTAACACTTAGAATTCACCAGAAAGCGTAAGCTGTACTTGTGAATTTGCCTACAGTTCTTTGCTGCTCTTGTTGTTTTAGCAAGTCCTTTGGATTCTGATAATGACAACCTTCCTCTGATAGTCACAGATTTAAAGCTGAATGTTTTACAAATCCTTATGGCTCATACACAGTAAAGTATCTTAAACCGTGTACAGACAGAGTACAGTATACACACAACAGCATGCAACTAAAATACCTCCTACTATGGGGAGAGCAAACTACAAACAAATCGTTAAGGTCTTTTTAGTTGTCTTTGCAGGAGGGTATTAGCCAGGTCAGCTTCTAAATGGGTCCTTTCAAGAAGACTCAATTTTATTTTATTAGAAAGGAGAAATATAAAATAGAGCCAAAAGGTTAATATGGGTTTAAGAGGAACATAAGGTTATCCTGGTAATTAAAGACTCTCCAGGAGGTTAATTACCCATGCTCAGCCCTCCCAACTTACAAAATATATGAGCAGTTACAAAATTTTGTGTACAACAAAATTCTCTATCCTGCATTCTCAGTAGTGTGATTTTACTCATTTTTTACCTTGCTAAGTTAAAGCAAGATTCTTTCCATGATCCATTCAGACACAAAACAACGAACGATGTCTTAACTCTCGTAGCAATGTTATAGAGAATAAAATCAGGGTGGCCAAGAAAGTCACAATTTAAAGAATGAGGACAAGACAGTATACATGTGACCAAAAGGAAGGGAGAGAAGGATAGAAGGAGAGAGAAGGGCGCCAAGATTCCATTATCTTTTATAAGCAGGAGATTTACCAAATGTGACAGCAGTGTTTTAGGGGTTCCTGGGAGGATGGGTGATAAGGTATGCTTAAGGGCAGGTTGGCGGACTCAGATGACCTACAGTCTCAAAAATCTCCACTCTGAAACTGTACAGAAAAGCCGACTTTGTGGCCTATTAGAGGAAATCATGATGGGATCTGTATTCGGCAACAATTTCCTTCTTGACCCATTGGCCTGACCCTCAACCAGACTGCCATGGGCTCTCACTTGGGTCTCTCTACAGGCTCCTATACACAGTCTCTCTGGTGTCATTGGTGCCCTGCCTCAGCCTGACTCTGGACTCTGCCATTAACATGGCAATCACATCCTACCCCCACTGAATAGATCTCCACTGAACTCGGGAAAGAATTCAGAATCTTAACTCACTCTAGCCTTCTCTTTATTCTTCCAGCTTGATATTTCTGATGCCTTCTGCTCCTATTCCTTGATAGTCTTCATCACAGGGGCCTTTGCTCTAGCTCTGAAAAAGAATCTTGGCCTCATGTCACCTCCTCATTCGGGTCCTCCTTATTGGACTAATGAATATCACATAACCACCTCTGATCTTTCTGGCCACATCTTGGGACATTTTGGTGGCCTGAGAGAGCTTCTCTTTGAAATTTAGCATTTATTCATCTATCCTGCACCTCCCCGTCTGTCTCCCTGGCAGATACGGTGGCTGCTGGTACCTATACTGAGACCAAAGGTTGCTACCTGGGCTTCTTTTGCATTTTAATCACCTGGGACTACTGTCCTATCTGGAGGGTAGAGATGAAGTTAAATCTATAGGAAGATTCAGGTATTATATCACTGTGTGATAAGATGAAGTTAAATCTATAGGAAGATTCAGGTATTATATCACTGTGTGATAATAATTAAGACCACAATGACTTTAACTATGCTTTCCTGATAACTACTTTGTGCCACACGCTGAAATGGATGTTTTATGTTGATTTTCATTGTCTAACACTATGAGGTTAATTGCTATGTTCCCCTACTTCCCTAGGCAGCTTATAACAAGTGCTGTGAAATTATGTTCTAGATCCTGAACTGTTAGTCCAAAGCTCCAGACTGTCACCTGGTTTTGATTAAGTCTGTAAAGAAGGTACCATCATTAACAATTCTCTGGGGAAGTAAATGCAAGCGCCAGGAAAGCATTCTTGTTTCTCCTCCCTACCAAAGCTCCCTCTCCTGATGATCACATTCTATGCCACACACACTCATGATGTGAGGAGAAGGCAGTAAATAAACTCAGCCGGATCCCTGGTTCACGAGACACCCTCCCTTCCTCCAGCCGGGAGGTAATGGGTGCAACTATACTAGAACACAGCCTCTCCAGGTGTCCTGGATTCTCTTCTGGAAAGGGAAGAAATGCATAAATATAACATCAAGTGTTATTATTCTGGCAAATGCACTCTAATTCCGGACCAGATAGGTACTGCAGCCCATTAGCAGGATTTCGAAAAAAGAATTATTATAATCAGTTTTTGGCAGCCCATAGTTTTTCATCTTTATGAGACAAAAGCAATGCTTTAAAAGGATTACCATAGTGCTGCATGATAATAACAATCTGATCCGATCCTTTATTTTGTATAAGACTTTATGAGATTTTTTTTGTGTGTGTGTGTTACTGGGGTTCCCGGAAACCCTTCTACCTCCGGGCTACAATTTTATATTTTTATTTGGAAACAGGGTCTCTTAGGCCAGAGAGGCTGGCTTCAAACCTGTGCGATCCTCCTGTCTCCACCTCCCAAGTGCAGGGATTACAAGCATGCGCTACCACGCCCAGCAGACTTCATGAGTTTTAAGAAATACTTTAGTACAAAATATCAGGTCTGATCTTAATGCTGATCTTTTGGGGGAATATGGACTAGTAATTATTTGCCATATCTCACAGTGGTAAAAAAAAACAACTGAGGTTCAGGACAATTGAAAAGCATTATCCAAAGTTTCAAGCTAATTATTTTGCCGAGTTCCAAACATGCACCCTTATTCTTAGTCCAGTGTTCTTTATATAGGTCATTAGTGTGGAACTGATTTAAAAGACAAGTCCATGCATGGTGGCACATGCTTGTAATCCCAGTATTTGGGAGGCCGAGACAGGAGGATCCAGGTTTGTGGCCAGCCTCAGATACTTAGTGAGGCCCTTTGCAACCCAGTGAGACCCTATTTTAAAATAAAGAATAAAATATAGGGCTGGGGGTGTAGCTTGGAGGTAGAATGCCCAATGCCCCTGGGTTCTATTCCCAGTACCACAATAAAACAAAATAAAATAAAAAAAATAAAGGACAAAGAGAGAGAAAACAAAGAGATATGGTGGGTGGACTCCAGTAAGTGGGTCTTATAGACAAAATGGAAATTTCAGAAGCATGGGCCCATTATTGGGCCTTAACAAAGCCCAAGTCCTGAGCACTCTCACTACTGGAAACTTGACACCATCACACTTAAATCACAGGGCCATACAACCATGCAGACTTCAACCTTCCCCCAAAAGCGACTCAATACAAATAGAATGTTCTGCAAAGCCCTTTTATATCTATTTTCTCATCCCTTGGTTTATCGTGCTCCCCCCCTCTTTCTCCCAGAAATGATGTTCTTAGGGTTTATATTGCTGCTGGTGGTATCTTAATGAATTATAGGGGTACATTTTATGGTTTCAGATAGAGTCATCTCAGACCATGAATCAATGAGCCTTCTCTCTTTCAAACCCTCTCCCAGCAAAAGAAACAAGGAGAAGAACAGCTCATCTCTGCACTTGCGGTGCTCTGTTCTCTAACCCCAGCCTGCAGCCCTTCCTCCTTTTTACTTCTGAGGTCCTGTAGTTCACTGGGCTCTGCTCTGGAACTTTCTTTTCCAGTTATTGACAAAAGAGTCTGAAGTTAGTTTGGAACCACAGATGTACCTGACTCTCTTTAGCAGAGGTGAAGGCTGTACCACTTATGCTGAGCCCACAGGAGAGCGCTGGGAGGAATGCAACAGAAATCTCTAAATTCTGAACCAATCAGCACAAGAAACGTATCTTCATTTTGAAACCTACTGTTCGAATATATTAGGGCTCTCGTTTGTGATGAAGGTTAGAGGAGGTTAGTGGAAATCGGTTTGAATGAATGCCATTTTGCTTCCACGCACTTACCTCCAGAAAATGTTCTGCCTGCTGTTCTCGGTCCAATTTCCTTGAAGTTGTGGTGATCAGACCTGTGTAGAAATGAGAATATTTGACTTTTAAATATCTGGGGCAGGCAGTTTGCTGAGTGTTGGAAGCAAGTCCATTTAAAGGGAAAGCAAAAGTGACAGTGAGCAGTAACACTCCAATTCCCCGTGACAATTGGAAGGATCTCACAAATCACTCTTAAAACAAAACAGAATTTATGAAGAAAACCCGAAAAAAATGTTTTATAGTCTCACTTGCCACAGTCAGGTATTATTATCTTTAGCAATGTAAGAGCTAAAAATACCATTGTCTTTCTGATAATGAGGCATTTCAAAGAATCATTTACATATGACTGAAATTCTACCATTGTAACCTCATTAAAAAGTTTTAAGTTCTTGAGCAACTATTAGGTTGCTGACACTGATTGGATTCAGGATATGAAATAGCACTTTCTTATTTAATTTTTAATATGCTTATATAATTATTTGTTATACTTAGAGAGAAGGTTATACCTGTAAGAACTACTTGTGCACATAATCATTTCAAATTTAATAACTCATACACACCAAAGATCTCACACCGGAAGTTTATTATTGTGCTTTATGCGCTTAAATCTTTACACAAAATAAGTTCCGCAGGGAAAATATCTCTTTTCCTTTAAAGATGCTTTTCATAAATGAGTCAGCCCTTTGAGTATAAAGACAAAGAAAAGGCAATGAGAAGAAAAACCCTTTAAGGCCTAGTTTATTGCACCAATTTGTCTTTTGCAGGATTTATTATTCTTATTGTCAAATGGCAGTCAGGAGTCAAATTTATTTTCCATTTCTCAATTCTACAATGTCCCTGAAGAGAATCTGAGAGGGGTTATTTTCAGGGTGAATTTTTGTGGAAAAGGTAAAAACACAGGAAATAATACGGGAATCTCACTCCCAGGCCAGGGAGCGCAGGGAAGGAGGAGAAGGTGTTGCGCTGGGGTCTGCAGAGGGCTGCTCGCCTTATGTTTCTGTTCTGTATGCAGTGGTGGGTGGGAGTACATGGGATTTAGAAAAGCAAAGAAGAGGCCACAGGAAATTATCTGGTTATCTATGGACTTAAAATAATATTCCATTCAAGGTATCACCTCTATTCTCCCATGAGAAGGAAACTTGTGTTTCCATGAACAAATGATCTGTTTTTCAATGAATTCATTTGGAATGGGACTCACCTCACCGCTTTGCCCACAGAATTTTCTTTTCTTTTATTGTATTTTTTTGGGGAGTACTGGGGGTTGAACTCAGAGGCATTTTACTTCTGAGTCATAGCCCCGGTCTTTTTCTTAATTTTTATTTTAGGAAAAGGGTCTTGCTAAGCTGCTGAGGACTTGCTAAATTGCTGAGGCTGGTCTCCAATCTGTGACCCTCCTGTCTCAGCCTCCCAAGTACTGGGGTTATTGGCATGTTCCACTGCACCTGTCTTCTCAGATTATATAATACAAAGTGATGTTACGATTTTATGAATACCATGTAGGATAATAAAGTAAAATGAATAAACATATCTAGAACCTAAAATACTTTGTTTTTGTGGTAAGAATATTTTGATATTTATTCTCTTAGCAATTTGGAAATGTACAATACCCTATTATCAACTACGTTCACCATACTGTGTAACACCCACAGATTCTTCATATTTGGCTCAGGTGTTAGCTTTCTCTGAATCTCTAACAGGGTGAGGTACTCACCTGGCGTGCCCAATAATCAGTGCACTCCTCCATCATTAATCCTGGCCCTATACTACAATCTTTTCGCACCTGTCTATAATTTTCTGCTAGAGAAACTGACAGTTATAGGGAGGACCTGCTTTTTAAAATAAGAAAAACACATTGCCGGGCGTGGTGGCGCACGCTTGTAATCCCCACGCTTGGGAGGCTGAGACAGGAGGATCGCACAGGTTCGAAGCCAGTCTCAGCTACTTAGTGAGGCTTTCGGCAGCTTAGTGAGACCCTGTTTCCAAATAAAATATAAAAAAGGTCTGGGAGTATAGCCCAGAGGTAGAAAGCCTCTGGGTTCCACCCCCAGTAACACCAAAAATAATAATAATAATAATAATAAATAAATAAAATAAAACATTTATTGGTGCAATTATAATTGTGCATCATAGTGAGGTTCAAAGTCATACAAACATACATGCACACAGTTCTTGGCATGTTTCCCTTTAGGTCCCCCCACTCCGCCTTCCCTGCCCTGGTACATAAAAGAAAGATTGGTAGTGATGCCTCTGCCTTTTGAGTTCCAATCTTTGGTGCCTACCTAGCTCCCTGTCCAGAAAAACAAACAGGAATCCAACAATGCTCAATTAGAAAATGTTGCTATAGAAGAAATATATTATGTTACACTCTTTAGTTTTGCTGCAAATATAGGGTGTATTTGTTTGGGAATGTGTTGTTTTGTGGGTGCAGAATGTATCTTTGGGTTGGGAAAGTGCATGTGACATGTCTTATATATTTATTTTTAATTTTTATTTTTGCAGGTCTGGGGATGGAACCCAGGGGCATTCAAGCTCCGGGCTACACCCTGCCCTGTGTTTTTATTCTTTATTTTGAAATAGGGCCTCACTAAGTATAGCTGAGGCTGTCTGTAAACCGCGATCCTCAGATCCTCAGGTCCTCAGGTCTCAGCCTTCAGAATGCTGGGATTACAAGCCTGTGCCACCACGCCCAGCTCAGCCACCCAACTCATTTGTATGTATTTAAAAGATAAACAAGGAGAGAGACTAGGAGAATAGTGGAAAAGGGGTGGGGGTGGTAGGTGAGGAGGGTACAAAGGAAGATTGAGAAAGCAAACAGTTCAAAAATGTTATTTCTATACATGAAGGTAGCACTTTCAGTCTCACCGGCATGTACAGGATGCAGAGAGAAATATACCAAGTGGTATGTGCATCTATGTTGGTATCATTTAGAATCCCACTATGTTACGTAATTACAGTGTACCAAAAACAGCATAGAATGTACTTTGTATTAAAAAAAATCAAACCCTGATTGTGGTGGTACACACATGTAATCCCACTACTTGGGAGGCTGAGACAGAAAGATCACAAGTTTGAGGTCAGTTTCAGCAATTTAGCAAGACCCTCTTTCAGAATAAAAAATAAAATAGGCCAGGCGTGGTGGCGCACGCCTGTAACCCCCGCGCTTAGGAGGCAGAGACATGAGCATTGAGAAGGTTCGAAGCCAGCCGCACTGGCTTAAGAGAAACTGTTTCCAAATAAAAAAGTATAAAAAATAGGTCTGGGAGTGTAGCCTGGAGGTAAAAGGGTTTCCAGGAACCCCAGTACCATCAATAATAATAAATAATAATAATAATAATAATAATAATAATAATAATAAATATAGGTTTAAGGGTATAGTTAGGAGGTAGAATATCACTGGGTTCAATTCCTAGTACAAAAATAAATAAATAAATAAATAAATAAATAATAGAGGTAAGAATGTTCACAGAGCTCCTCTGTGTGGAGGGGGCAGTACTGGGCTCTTGTGCATATAAGGAAATGCTGCTGTCAGAGGTCATGGGACAAAGACTGCTGTGGGTGAGTGTCAAGTGACAGGGCCAGTGATTTGCTTGCTGAGTCTTGTCCCTCCACTCCATCCCTCATTTACGGTATCTGATTCTCTTGTGAGAAGGCCTGAGATGGTCCTCTGATTCTAAGAGAAAGGCGCTGTCCCATTCCACTATCCTCTGTTGAATCTCACTGACTTTCTCTCGATGATGTTACTCTTTCTGCAGAGCAGCCACACCTGGGAATGAAGCACACCTCGTTGCCAGAGTGCCTGGGCAGGACCTCTGGGCCTGCGGTGCCTGTGCTCGGAGGGCTGAGGAGGGAGGCAGGGGGTGGGGTGGGGGCAGAGAAGCTGTGTGAGTGCGCTGGAGTGTGAGGTGATAAAGGAGGAATGAAGGAGTATGGATCTCAGATCCATATTGATATAGGTCCCCTGGTTGCTCCAGTAGCTTCTAATGGGGTCTCTTCATTTTCAGGCCTTGCCATTGGATAAGGTCATATGTCAGGGAGGCTCTTTTCAAGTGAGGAGCAGCTGTCTTCTGGCAAGGCAGGGAGCCTTTCACAGAGTCTCTCTGTCTCTTCAGGGGGCATCCTCTGCCAGAGGTCACAGAGGTCACGATGAGATGAGAAATGCTTTTTATAGAGAGGCTGTAAATGGGTGAAAGGCTGTGGGCCTCTACCCTGCTGCTCATCTGTAGCTCTTCCAGGCACAAAGGAGCAGGCACCCCTCTGCCCTCTGTTCCTGGAGGACCCTCCTGTCCTTGCTGCTGTGCCTCGGGGGCCAGGAGGCCACAGCTGTATGTGAAAGAAGTCAGTTGGCCTCCTCTCCTGAAGATATGCAGGGAGATTCTTTAGGAAATTCACAGACTTTCACAATTCTCTTCTCCCATCTGCATCCCTTCACTGGGATGTGTTTAGCACATGTTTATTAGCTGGCAGAGAAAGGGACAGGCTTCCTGAAAAGCCTGAAGCAGCACAGAAGAGTGAGCCTGGAGCTGTGAGAAGCAGACAGCTCCTGTCCAGTTCACACAGGAAGGGCTCAGAAAAGCCTTCACAGCGCTCATCTTTCTGGACTTCTATCTTATTTATTTATTTATTTATTTATTTATTTTTGCAAAAGGCAAAAAAGCAAATTCAAGATATAAGTGGAAATTATTAAGAAAACAGGGATTGAGTGAGAGAAACAGTCTACTAATGGGTACAAGGATTTTGGGAGGAGGGGAGTTATGAGTATCTTTACAACAGGATTATGGTGATGGTCACACAATTAAATTATATATTTTAAATAGGTAAGTATTGTCTTATGTTATATATCCATAAACCTACTAAAAACCAGTACCAAAATCTGCCTTTTAAGTTTTAACAGGACTTTTATGTTTGGAAGAGAGCAGATATTTGGATGAATGAATGGGTAAAATGACATTAAGAATCAGGCAAGAAGAGGAGTTGGGATAAATAGAGTGGCTAAGATTGTTCATGGGAATCTGAAAGATGGAAATAAATGAACTATCTGGGGGGGAGTTAAACATCAATAGTAGTTATGCCCAGTGAAAAAGGAATGTTGCCTTCAAGCTAGAGGTAGTGAGACCAAGAAGGGTTGAAAGCTTTCTTCCTTCTAAAGGTGCCCGCCTGCCCGGGTGAGCTCTGGAGCCTCAGCAGCATGGCCATTCTTTACAGTCAGAAGGCAGCCAGGGAGTCATCCCTCAGAGTCCAGGGGAATTAGTTACAATTACAGATGCTGCGTCTTCATTTTTAACAACATTGTTGTAGCTGAATGCATGTGGGCCTTAGAATGGAGAAGAGGATAAAACAGAGCATTCTCCCTCTTTCACGCTCTGACTCATCGCTGTGGAAGGCAACCCCGTTCTGTAATCTGTTCCCGAGAGAGCCATGCTCATGCTCATACACACACGTAACTGTAGATCCACTGGGCATGGTAAATTGGGGACTGACTTGATGAAATTGAATTTCAAAGATAAATCATAGGCGAGCTTTTGAATGTGGTTTGGAGATATAAACAAACACATCATTTGATATAATTACTTATGCAAACCTCCAATTTAGGCGGGAAATTACACCAGTACTCAGTGAATGATATTCAATAAAGCGGAGGGGGGAACAAATGGCTGGAACTATGTAATTACTTTTAAAAAGGCTGCTTTTTATTTCTTTGTTGGTGACACAGAAGAATCTAATGACCTCTCTCTGACAAATAGCTTAAGTGCAAAAAAGTGGTGGCTGCCTGTTCAAAAGAGAACCCCCAAAAGGCTGTAAGTAGTTATGGTAAGAGAAGTGATACTTGCAGGGATGATATGGTCTCCCTGCTCTTTCTCCCTATGGGTGTCCTGGGTTTCAGCTGGGTCATCCATCGCCATGACACATTTTCTTTAAGTGCTACTTGAAGCAATACTGGTCTTTGCTATTTTAGCACAATTCTCTACTGGAAACTGGGATTGGCATTAAAAAAATACGACTGGGCCGGGTGTGGTGGCACACGTTTGTAATCCCCATGCTTGGGAGGCTGAGACAGGAGGATCACGCAGGTTCAAAGCCAGCCGCGCTGGCTTAAGAGATCCTGTTTCCAAATTAAAAAAAAAAAAAAAACTATATATATATATATATATATATATATATATATATATATATATATATATATAAAATCAGACACTGTCCCAAACAGCCCACATGCGTGATCTCATGTAATCCCATAATAATTCAGGTATCGTATACCCTAAGTACACATATGGCTTAGTCATTTTCTTAACCAGAACTAATGCACGCCTTCAAACCAGCTTTAATTTTTCCTATACCCCTGACATTTCAGAGAAATAAGAATTATTTTTACCTCCTTGATTGGAGGAGACTGAGTTCAATAACTTGTCCCAAGTCACTAATGATGGCCATTGCTCAAGCCCAGGGACTGTAATTTTGAAGCTTCTTCATTATCTCCTCACAGATCTGGGTACTGGCAAAGTCAACTGCATAGTAACTAGGAGACCCGTGTCCCTGTGCCATTTGGTCCATTCCTGGTTAGATCATAGGCAGTCACATCTTCTCAACTAGGGATGTATGAAAGCCTCTTCTCAGCAGGGCGTGGTGGTGCACACTTGTAATCCCCGTGCTTGGGAGGCGAGACAGGAGGATCGCGCTGGTTTGGAGCCAGCCTTGCTGGCTTAAGAGACCCTGTGTCCAAATTAAAAAAAAAAAAAAAGGTCTGGGAGTGTAGCCCAGTGGTAGAAGGGTTTCCAGGAACCCCAGTACCACCAAAAATAAAAAATAAAAAGAAAGAAAGCCTCTTCTCAGTGTGAAGAGGTGGGCTGGGGCAGGGTGGGGCAAGTTGATACAGGAGAGGTAAGCAGCATTTCCCAGGGTTTCTACAGCATGACACAGAGGCAGATGAAGAGCAGCTATAATAGGCAGCTGAGGAAATGTAGCATGATGAATCCAGAATATGATAAAATATTTTAAGGAGATCATCCTTTTTATTCCTTGTCTGCTTTCTCACCTAACTCTGATTCCTTTCAATGGTCCTAAGCCCAGCCTTGCAGGACCTGACCAGTAACCCAATGAGAAACAAGAGGTGCTAAGTTCTGGGTTTTCTTTATGTACAAAATCAACACAAACTAAACATCAATATTCATATTTTTCAGAAGGGGAAAGCAAAAAAAAAACATTAACTATAAATGTGTTCTTTTAAGGAGGGGGAAAACCCCTCAGACTTTAATTATTTTCACAATATCTCTTCCACAAATTCTGACTTCCAGAACCCCTGCTTCCGTCTTTTATTTAGTTTGTTAAAATGTTCCCTGTATGTGTAAGCTAGGGAGAAAAGAGGTCATAGGAGGTACTCTAGACAAAGAAGAATCTACAGATGAGCAAATAATGCTACCCAACTAAGGGGGGGTGGGAGAGGGGAAGAGGGAAATTCCCTAACTACGTGATGTACATTCACCAACATATCAAAGTCAAGCAGTAAACCAAACATGAGAAGGAGAGAGGGGGAGGAAATGCAGAAGACTGGGTAAGGGCTAATTGAGTGATGTGTGCATGTATGCCTCTACCATCTTGCATTTCATTAAGTCCCAGCATTTGGGAGGCAGAGACCAGAGAACTGGGGTTTGGGGATGGCCTCAGCTATTTAGCGAGACCCTTCTCGGTGAGACCTTGTTTCAAAAAATAAAAATGACTAAAAATAGGGTTGAGGGTATGTAGCTTGGAGGTACAGTGCCCCTGGGTCCCATCCTCTGTACCTTAAAAAAAAGATGTATGACTAAAATGCACAAATAAAAAAGAAAAAATGTTCCCTGTAGCCAGGCACGGTTGTTTGCACCTGTAATCCCAGTACTTAGGAGCCTGAGACGGGGAGGATCACCGTTTCAAGACCAGCATCAGCAACTTAGCAAGACCCTCTGTAACTTAGCTGTAAAACTGTACAAACAGCAAAGTGCAGAGGCACAAGCCTGTTATCCCAGTACATGAAATGCCCCCCGAAACTTAGTGAGACCCTGTTTCAAAACAAACAAAAATTCCTGAGAGTGAAGCTTGGAGGTAGAATGCCCCTGAGTTCATGCCTCAGAACCAAAGTGGAAGCTCCTTCATTATTTACACAAGGATGTAAGGCTATAGGCTGAATTTGGAGAACAGTAAAATGGATATAAATTAAATGAGAATTTCAGAATTAGAAGTAAAATTAGAGTTGGAATAAAGACATGTATTAGGTCTGCTTAAAAAAAAATAAAACAACTAAATAAATTGTATTATTCCAGAGGTTCTCAAACTTATTTTGCTTACTGCCCCCTTTTTAGAAAGAAAAAAATTTACTCAGTGTCCCCACAAATATAATTCTACCTCCATTAAATAAAGAAAGTCCCTGTCTACATCCATTAAACAAATAAAATCTATGTCTATCTCCATTAAACAAATAAACAGAAGGCTAGAGTGACAAGTTTGCATCCTTTTATGTGTCTATGTTTCATTCCAGCAGCCCTTTAGGAATACTATAGGCCCCTTTTAGAGCCTATCTTAGACTATAGAACAGATATATAATATTTACTTGGAAATGAAAGAGTAAGCAAGAATAAAAAATACAGAGGAGAAACAATAGCAGTTGTGGGGGACCCTGGCCCCTGGCCCTGTCAGACATACTTATTAAGTAAGAGCTGTTTCATCAGGGATAATGATTTGGAATTGCTCAACTGAGCATCCAGTGCTGCTATTACATTTTCTAACAGAAATCTGACAGGGGAAATCAGCGGTGGAGCTTAAGACTGCAAATTGGACTTTTCTTTACAAATAGGCTTTACAAAGATAATTATTGAAGCTATAAAACTATATAAGCTATCAGATATGGAGGAACAAGCCCTGTAATCTCAGCACATGGGAGTCTAAAACAGAAGGATCACAGGTTCAAGACCAGCCTCAGCAACTTAGTGAAACTCTCAGCAACCTCGTGAGATACCATTTCCAAACAAAAAAATAAAAAGGGCTCAGAGATAAAAATGCCCTTGTGTTCAACCTTCACTACAAGAAAACAAAGAGAGAGAGAGAGAGAGAGAGAGAGAGAGAGAGAGAGAGAGAGAGAGAGGGAGGAGACACAGAGAGAGAAAGAAAAAGAGAAAAAACTATGCAAGCAAGGGTATATTTTAACTAAAGTGTGAAAATGCTGCAGGTCAAATACAGTTTGTATCTGCTGGGTTTTGGTAATAGATAGGCTTCGCTTTCTTTCCTTGCAAGCGGATGGATGGCATTTCCCAATTCTGCCTAACAGCAGGGAAATCTCAAGCAGCACTCTTCTGCCAGAAACACTTTCTCCTTTGGATTCAGGATTCTGCAGCTGCTAAGGTAGCAAAGGGAAAAAGCCAGCTTGTGACAGAAGCGTCCGTGCTGGCACACACCTTGCGCTTTCCCTTCAGGCCTAGCTGACAGATGGAGTTGCCCACAACCTGGAGAGAGAGAGAGAGTTCTGAGGTTTTGACAATCCCTGATCCCTCGCTGTCTACTCATTATAGACTAGATCGATGAGGGGCATCTGGGTCAAGGCACCTTTTCATCAGAGGGAAGGATTTGGTAGGGTCAACAGGGGAGGGAGTAATAAAGACAATGCGGGTGGTGAGGATACTTCCACAGGTCCTCTCCTCATGTAATTCTTTCCTGTACCTGGTAGCCCTGCGACACACACACAGCCATACATGCACACATCCATGCACACATGCACACACAGGCACGATTAGGACCAGTGTTGCCAGAATGCCTGGGCACTCCCCAGCCCCATCTGCTCTTCCCTCAGTTCCTCTGTTTATCACTAATACCTCTCCATTGCACTGAGCCCTCCAGCTCTACTTTCTGATTTGGACTAGATGAGGAAGCATTTATGCACCTGAAGAAGTTTCTGGGCTGTTTAGTTAAACCTTGAATGCCATATTGGCTTTCTTTGGAGAAATTAAGCTACAGATGGCAGGCCAATATTAAGAATGTCATATAAAATGATGCCATCTTTAGGTGCCATTAACATAGCACTGGTGTGTACTCAGATGTGCAATATGGTGCACATCTCCCTCTTCCTCTTTTTGCCAAGTTTTTTTTGCATAATTCCAAATATTGGATGATGAAAGTAAGGAAGCAGAAATGGCTGGCAATCTAAATTTCACATTTGAGATGGGTCCCAGAGATTATGTAGTCTGGGAAGCATCGTGGTACACTGTTAGCAGTATACCAGCCAGTACTTGGGCTCTGGCCTCAGACTGCCTGGCTTCCTGTTCTGGTCCTACAGAGCCAGCTGCATGTCCTTGGGCAAGTTACTTAGCTTCCCTAAATTTCTGCTTCCTCATCTGTGAAATGAAGCTTATTAAATTAAGTAATCAATTTAAAATGCTTAGTTTTGTTCCTGGCACATATTAAATGCCCAAATAATATTACTGTTATTATCAGCCTCAAGACCAGTGCCAGGAGAATCACATGTGTTCAGTGGTCTAAATTTGTTTTCTTCACATCTTGAGATTCCCCTCAAATATTTCTTAATATTTAGGCCCCACAAAATCATAAGATAAGAAAACTGAGGCTCATAGATTAAATAACATTCAAAGATGTGTTGATGAGAAAGCATTCATTTATGCATTGTTACATTTTAACAAGAGTATAGTATAATAGCAGGATGTGGTGGCACATGCCTGTAATCCCAGTATATGAAGGGACGAGACAGGAGAATTGCAGGTTAGAGGACAGCCTCAGCAACTTAGTAAGACTCTCAGCAACCTAAAGAGATCCTGTTTAAAAATAAAAAATAATAAAAAGGGCTGGAGGTATAGCTTGGAGGTAGGATGCCTCTGGATTCAATCCCCAGTGAGTGTGAACACACACATACACACAACACACACACACACACACACACACACACACACACGGTACAGTGTATATCCTTACTACTCAGATTGTGCCATGGATTCACATCCTGAGTTTTACCTATGGTTAGAAATACAGTCTCCTTACAGACCTAGTTGTATGCACATTACACTTTCATAAGCCTGGTTAGAGAATATTGGTGATTTTCAAATGTGGCTGTGCACTTGAATCACCTAAGGAGTTCTAAAAACTACTGACCTCAGGGTCCCAAATTCAGAAATATCGCATTATTTGGTATGGATTGAGATCCACGCATAGGAATTTTTAAAACTATGCTAGGTGATTCTGATAAACAGCCAGGGGTGAGAGCCACTATATAGAGAGCTGTTATCTTTTGGATGATAGGGCTGTGGGTAATTATTTTTTGGCTAATCTCAATGACCTAATTTCCCCACCATGAACAATATTGAACTTTATATTACAAAAGAACTAAAGAGCCAATACATGTAGACTTCTGAAACCTGGTCTCCTGCATGTTCATATATGAATTCCACCAAGTTCTGTTCTGAATCCTCCAGCAAAGGGCTGCAGAGTAGGTGACTGCCATGTCTGTTTTAACTTTAGATCTGACATGTGCTTCCTGTCTTTCCTTACTACTCTGGCTTATCTTAGTTACAGTTTCCCCTCTTTATTCTGGGATTCTTCCATTTATTGCCCACAGCATTCACCCCGCCCTACTCCATCTAGTCCCAGGTAAAACAGCACCTCCCTGGTGATGTTCTCTTTTTTCCACAAAAGCACATTTAGACACAAGTACATTGGGAAGAGCAGAGTAGGAACAACACGAAACCCCATATTTGCTCTCTTAGAGCTAACAATCCAATGACGGAGACAGACATGTGTGAAAGAGTGACAGAGGAAGATGTGGTCTAATGCACACCCTACACAACTCTGTGTGTCTTTCAAGTAAGGAAAGATTAATGCAATAAAAGGTTGCATTTATACTGAACTTTTAATGGCAAATAAGATTCCAGTTAGAGAAGCTAGGAAAGATTAACATGTCAATGTCTGAGATCCGTGGGAGAAAAGTCTGATTGAAAAAAAAAAAAAAGATAAACCTGGGTTTGAATCTTGGCTCTGCTCCTTTTGAACTGCATGGACAAGGAGAAGTCATATAACTACTCTGATCTCAATGTCTCTGAAATGGAAACGGTACTGTTTCTCATGAATTTGGTTAGAAACAATATAGATCCAGGGCTGAGCTTGGAGTCCTGTACTTAGCAAATTCTGTTTCTATAAAAGACAAAGACCAGCACATTACATTTAATTTTGTTTAAAAAAAAAAACCTTAAGAGAATAAGGGTGCTATTTCTATTTACAGAAAGATTGTATCGTCTCTTGATTGGTGACTCTGACAATGTCTGAAAATTTAATAAGCAGGCTACTAGAAGTTGCTGTTTCCTTTTTGTTTGGATGAACACTAGATGTTCTCCCATTCCTACTGTACTCTAAAGGTGTGAAAACAGCCGCCACACTCCCCTCAGAAATCATTTAACTGCAAATGATTTGTTTCTACATCTGTTTTCATGTGACAAGTAAAATCAGGAGGATGGCTAAAGTGCAAATTATTCAAAGAATGTATAAAGTGTTGAAGATGTGTGTGTGCTTTGTAGACACGCGATTCTATATGATCATTTTTACTCTATAATTTATATGAGACCTCTTAGGTAGAGAGCATTGTTTTGAAATCAATTTTAAAAGTTGGGGGAAATATCACTTCTTAAGGAAGGCTTTGAATGGTATTAGACTGATAACACTTTTTTTTTAAGCCACACATTTTCTCATTAATTTTCACATAATTCAAACCTTTCATTTTGTCTTAAATTTATATAAACACTGTAAAACCTCATTATTTTCATCATACCTATCTGAGAATTTGCAATAGTTCTGTGGCTGGTTGTAGTTTACGTTTGTACTACTTATGTACATTAAAAAGACAGAAAGGTCTTTGGGGAATATTTCATATGCTCAAGAACAACTATTTTCAGAAATCTTCAATTTTAACCATCCTACATTTTGATGTAATAATTGGAGATGGCCTATATAACTACTCATTAGAATCTATCCAAGCAAGGTCTTTTGCTTGGCAACACAAAGGAACTGGTAACATTAACCTTATGCATGGATTTGAAAACAGTGAATTATATTTCCTGAAATTTCTGGAATCCACTTTTTTTTTTTTACTGCTATGGGATGTTCCTTAATGAGAGTCTGAATTATTGGTATTTCACCATTTTTCCATTTTGTGGGAAGAAGTACTATCTTTAACAAGAATGTTGAAATTTGTTCCTCATCTTTTATCAACACAGGAACTTTGTCTTCATAAATGATACAATCTTTAGTTTCTTCCTTTGTAATATAGGAGTGGCTTTAAAGGAAAGCAAACCCTTCCTCCCATGAAGTCAAGGTTACACATAATATCTTTTCCCATATAAAAATAAGTAGAACTAAACCAGGAGTTAGAATTATTTGTAACTCTTTGGAAGAGGTGCCATAATACTCCAAAGAGAAAAAGTCATATATCCCTTCTTCTGTTCCTTTGCAGAGTCTTATCAACAACTCTATCGTAAAATTTGTATGTCTTTTTTTCTTAATAGACTATGGGTTCTCCAGTACAAATATGTTTTAATTCATTAGTGTTCATTAAAGAAATCAATCTCTTTCTCTTTCTTTCTTTCTTCCTTTCTTTCTTCCTTCCTTTCTTTCTTTCTTTCTTTCTTTCTTTCTTTCTTTTGTTCGTTCTTTCTTTCTTTCTTTCTCTCTTTCTTTATCTTTCTTTACTTTGCAGTACTGGGGATGGCATTCAGAGGAATTCAACCCCTGAGCTACAGACCCAGCCAAATTTTTTATTTTTTTATTTTGAAACAGGGCTTCACTGATTTGCAAAGGGCCTCACTAAGTAGTAGGTGAGGCTGTTCATGAACCAAGATCCTCTTGTCTCCGCCTCCCAAATGCTGGGATTACAATTGTGTGCCCCTACCCGTGGCTAAATGAATACCTTCTTTTAAGAAGCTATGATTGCTCATTTTCCTATCTGACTTGCTTAGCACAGGGCCTACATATAAAGGGTGATCAACAAGTATTAGTATTTTTAATGAATAAACTATAGTAGCAATATATAATTAAATAAGTAGGTAAGCAATGTATATGGTTATATAAACATCAAATAATAAAATGTGTGTGTGTGTGTGTGTGTGTGTGTGTGTCTGTGTGTCTGTGTGTAACACATGTATACTACCATCCAAAGCTGGTAATGGTCCTTATATGTAAGAATATTCACTTAGCATTTATATTATAACTTGTAAAAATGTCATGCCATTTAGAAAAAGCTTCCAGATAAATTCAAAGTGAAATTAGGTGCTGTGAAAATTACTGTTTTGGGTTTTGAACATAACATGTTGCAGGTTCATAAAAAGTCATGCTTTTTTTGTATCATATGTCAGGGTCTGTAGTCTGTGTGGTTAATTGAGGTTAATAGGGGGAAATGGCAGATTGCCAATGCTAATGAGTTTTTCTTGACTCTTTCTAATATATATTTTATTTCTTTTACTTTCCATTTAACTAAATTATTTTCTAAGAATCTGACACATATAAGCATGGATTAGTAGCCTTTTGGAAAGGCTTAGCTTTCATTTCCCCCAAAAAACATTCAAACACAGGGAGAGGGGAATAACAAGGGGAGATCACAAAAAAGCCCACCTCCAAGTTCTCCAGGTCTGCAGAGCATTCCATAGTGAGTGCCAGAATGGAAGAGTCAAAGGGCCTTGTAGGATCACACTTCCTAGATGAAGACTGATAAATTAATCCTTCTAAAATGGTGCTAAGGGGATACATTAGTCACCTCTTATCTATCAGGTAAGTAGCATTTCAGTTTTTTGCTCAGGATAAGAAAAAAAAAAAGCCTGTCTTTCAAGTCAGAGGATCACTGATAGAGCAGCTGGAAAGAATTGGAAAACAGCAAATACTGGCTCTGTGGGACAGGGGCTAGGAGTGGGGTTGAAGAGAGGCGGGCACCCCTGAAGGCTGACATAGCAACTATCCTTAGATTTTGTTAATTCCATATTTACTCACAAATCAACAGAAATACATATTACTAATTGAGGGTAACATTTCTAAGAATCTAGGTGAATCAGCTTCAACCCTAAACGTAGCTAGTACACTAATTATTTGCTTGCCCATAGCTAATCTATGCCTTTCTCTTGCTTTTTCCTTTGGTAGTGGTAGAAGAAGGTTGTTCAGATTTTCCTGTGGCATCAGGAGGGACATGAACAGTGAAGGGAGAAGAGACACAGGGTGTACCCTCTGGCAGATCTGAAGGTATGGACGAGCTGGCGGTGAGTCAGTGGGCAACTGAGTTCAGGTCCCTCCAGCTTTCCTTCCTCACTCCTTTACTTGTCATCCCAAGATTGACCTGCAGCCCTTCCTCCACAGTCCAGTAAAGGGACCAGAATTATAGTTGCAAAATTTTCCTCCCATTCTTGGTAGCTTCACATTCTTTCTTTGGGAACAGGATTTTTAATGGTTTTGTAAACAATTTAAAAACCAATTAGTCAAATGAATAGAGCACCCAGATTAAAAGAAGTCTCCTTCTTTGTTCACACTTGAGGAATTTGGTATCTACTGAACAAATGCCTGTGCACAAAGCCTAAGAGTAGATTTTTAAACCATTCACAACACTGCGTCATCCCTTCATTCTGAGTGAAAATGAGTTCAATGCGCCTGTGGTTGTAATTAGTGGATAATTAGTACCTGTACATGTCAATGCTACGAGTCATGGAACTGGCGCCTGGATTAGCATGCACTCAACTAGATTATTTAATTTTGCTGCAATTTTAATTCCCTTGAGTTACATTCAGGCACTGGCACTAAAAATCCTAGGACTCAGGTTAGTTCCACTAAGGTTTTGAATTATATCACCGAGTTTCATTTTTACCATGAATAAGAAAGTTGTTGGAAGTTTTTTGCATTAACAAACAAAAGCAGTACACAGGACAAGAGAAAGGTTATGTTTCACTGTTTCACCAGCCATTCTGGGGTCTGGGGTTATATTTTTAAAGGGCTCTGGGTCTTTAGTACAAAATGAACTACAATGCTGGCCTCATCCCTGGCTTGGCACCAGGGTACTTGGGCTTCAAAAATACTGAGAATAGTGGGCAATGTTCAGTGAATAAATAATTAAAGCTATGTGGTTAAAGGTTCAGGTTGAATTATGCAAAAAGTCAGCATGGAGGCACTGAAGGGCCAGCCTTTAACACTGGGTTGCAGGGAAAGACTTCCCAGCAGGGGTCTCTTGGGTTGAAATAAATAGAAGTCTTCAAGGTAGACAAGGAAGAGAAGTGACTTTCACTATATTCTCACGGGAAAGGAAAAGCACAGAAGTAACAAGGATCCCCAACTTTATCTCCAAGTAATTTCATAAGATCTTAGGAAAAACCTGGGATTTTTTAAAATATATTATTTAAAATAGAAGGAAAATAATGCCTTTTTCTTTATAGATATGCAATTAGTCAGCTCTGCAAGGGGGCTCTGTGAACTTTTAGCATGAAAGTGTTTTCACACACCAAGAAACAGCATCATAGGTGATAATGGGAAAAGTCCCCTCTACAAATGCCGTCATGCAGAATAGAAGGACCAAGTTCACGGTAGAAGCAAATGCCTGACCCTGACAAAACAAAAGGAGGGAATGCAGAAGAGTGCCCACCAGATGCCACTTAAATGTAGGTTCTTCCCCAATCTCTGTTCCTCCTCCTGAGAAGCAATGCATCTGTAGGGTACCCAGCCATCCCAGTTTATCTAAGACTATTCTGAGTTTAGCAGTGAAAGATATCCTTGGGCAAACTGGGATGGTTGGCCCCCTAGTTTCAGATCACAGCTGAATGCTAGGTCTTTGTGACTCACATACCAAATAGGAAATTTTCAAGCAGGATACATGTGAGCACATTGACCATCTTGTCTGGGCATAAACTTTGGTTTGCAGATAAGTAAAAAAGGGCCAGAGATAAGCAGTGATTTTTCAGATTCATTTGCACAACACATATCTCCAATGAAGAAAAATATCTGCTAAGAAACAGTCCAAACTGCTTTATGACTTCTTTTGTCTTTTCTCAAATTACCCATACATTTCTAAATACCCCCCGCAGCTTCTTCCTAATGTAGCCAACAACTAGTGATATTTTCTGATTATTCTTTACTTGGCAGACATGGTATGCTGAATATTTTGCATGCAAAATTTCATTTAATCTTCAAAATTATCCTAAATTACTATTACTCGACTGTTAGCTACTATTATTTCAACTTAGCAGTTGGAATATTATTCTAGTCCTAGCAAGACCAAGTAACTTGCCCAAAGTTTTACAATGAGCAAGAGGCAGAGCTTTGAACCTCAATCAAGTATCTAACTCCAGAATCCTTATTGGTAACAATGAGGACTCAAGACTTTTCTTCCTTTTGAATTATCTTCCCCTAGTCCTGTAAAATTATGCCATCCATTAACCAAAATATTTGAAAATGTATAAAGTTATTTTTCATGTTCACGGTCTATTTCCATTCACACCCACTCATTCTCTCTCATTCATCCTTTTTCATTCTCTCATTTATTCTTTACATTTACTACAGATCATAGTCGAATGATAATCTGTACTCACTTTTGGTTTCCAGGAAGTTGAGGCCACATCCCCTCCCTGTCACTCCAGTAGTGCTTTAGAAAAGTGCATATTTGAAGTGTGGATAGTGTTTTTTGTCCTAAAGCATGAGCTCTTGTAGGATTACTCCAATCAAATATCTTGTGGAACCCCAATGAACTGAGAAAGGTGCTAAAGGGATTCAGTTACTGGGCTTCTCTTAGGATCTCTGCCAAGACCTTTACCATTTGGATTTCTGCTATATCTTTCTGAGGTGTCTCACTTGGGTTTTATCTTTCTCCAGAGTTTCCTCTTGCTCTCCACTTTCTTCTGAAAGCAAAGTATTAATACCTAAAATACATTCTATTAAATTCATCAAAATACTGAAATACTGTAATTTATCACCAGGATTCAGCTATTCTAGGATTTTCCTTTCTCCTCTCCTCTCCTCTCCTCTCCTCTCCTCTCCTCTCCTCTCCTCTCCTCTCTTCCTTTCTCTCTTTCTCTCTTTTGTCTTTTGTTTTTTGTGACATCAGGGATTGGACCTAGGGGCATTCTACCTCTGATCTACACCCCTAGCCCTATTCTATGTTTAAACAGGCTTTCACTAAATTGTGGAGGACCTCACTAAGGTGTTGAGGCTGGCTGAAAACCTGCAATTCTTTTTAAGCCTTCCAAGTACTTCCTATTTCTTGACCACATAAACCTTACTCCTGCCTTAAGTCTTTGTCCTTGACCTTCTCTTGGTTAATTTCCTGTTCCTTTTGTCTTCCTTTGCCCAGATGTCAACATGGTTACTTCCTTCTTTATCAAATAGGCCTCAGTTCTAATGTTCTTTTGAGAGAACACTACCCTTCTCTGGTAACCCTGCCTAAGTTTCCCTGCTCCTTGTTTATTTTCTTCGGATCCTAACTGGCTGAGACTACTCTGTTTGCATATTTCCCCCTCACCTATTATCTCTCTCCTTTCCTAGATTTAAGCAATGCAAAGCAGGCACTTCATCTCTGTTGTCTTTTTACTACCATATCCTTAGCACTCTGGAGTGCTGTGGCACATTGTAGGCCTTTGAAAAACGACTGCTGAATAAAGAAATGAATGTCTTGTATGCAAAATACTCATAATTTTTGCTAGAGTTTCCCTGCTCATATATTTAAATATCTTTGCACACTTTGTGTACTATTTGAATTTTCACAGTGAATATCTTAAGTATTGTTTTTGACTCTACCACTGAAAGTTTCTGGATGCTCTCCATCAGAAAATGAGCCTAAAGAATGACACATGTGAGTCAGAAAGATTCATAGATTCAACGCAACCCTCCACACTTCCCGGCTAATGACTAACTTGCACAAATGATCCAGTTTCTTTGAGCTTCAGGGTTCTTACTTACACGAGAGTGTTCACATCTGCCTCCAGGGAGTACACTGGATATGAAATAGGAGGAGAGACGGAAAAGTACATGTGTGCAGCAAGTACTCAATAGCTTAAGAGTTACTAAGTATATTTAACTTGCACAATTTCACATAATTACCCAGATGTCAGTGACAAATAATCAAATCATTAATTTGAAAATCAAGACCATGTAACATATTCACGAAAACCTTAGAGGTTCTTATTCTCTTTCAAACACCCATGAGCCTTAAGGAGCCAACATGAACAATATCTTGACGCAGTACCTTGATGGCAGAAAACTCCAGGAAGATGGATGTAACTTCTGCTATCAGACTGAGGTTAATATGAAATTTGAAAGAGCTAAACTCAGCTGGGCATGGTGGTGCATGCCTATAATCCTAGTATGTGGGAAGCTGAGATAGGAGGATCGCAGGCTTGAAGCCAATCTCAGCAACTTAACTAGACCCTCAGCAAATAAATAAAATGGGTTGGGAGTGTGGCTCAGATGTTTAATCTTTAGTACAAAAACATCTAAATTCATTGGACCTAAAATAGACTAGATTCAAATCTTAGAGTTCATTTTAGTCTCCTGCAAACGAGATCATCAGAGTAGCTCTCTGATTCTCCAGTCAAGTATCCTTTTTGCTCAGAAATATTCTCCTACTTGTAAAAATGGGATAGTTTTGTGGTAAGTCTATGAACAGATGTCTTCAGATGCCTATTTTCCTCTATCTTGCCCTGTTTTTGATAATGGCATTTGTGTTTTATTTTATTTTATTTTTTGGTAAGAAAGCTCTTAGTGGGTCTTATCGAAAAAATCTCTGCCAGTACTATACATTAGAGAGTTGGTCTGATGTTTTCTTCTAGTAATCGCAAAATTTCTGATCTAATTTCTCGATCTTTGATCCACTTTGAGTCGACTTTTGTGTAGGGTAAGAGAGAGGGGTCCAGTTTTATTCTTCTACATCTGCTCAGGAAATAATAAGAATCAATAAATGGGAAGCTAGGGAGAAAAAGGGTCATAGAAGGAACTCTAGACAAAGGAGGAGAAACCATAGATGAGCAAATAAGGAGGTATAACTGGGGGTGATGGAAGGGGGAAGACAGAGATTCCCTAATGCACATGATGTCCATTCACAAACATATTAAAGTCAATCACTAAGCCAAACATGAGAAGGATAAAGGGTGGGGGTAGTGGGGTGGGAACTGGGGAAGGGCTAAATGAGTGAAGTGTGCATGTATGCCTTTACCATCTTTTACTACATTAAAATGTATGATTATAGCCAGGCATGGTGGCACACACTTGTAATCCCCATGCTTGGGAGGCGGAGACAAGAGGATTGCACAGGTTCGAAGCCAGCTGTGCTGGCTTAAGAGACCCTGTTTCCAAGTAAAAATGTATAAAAATAGGTCTGGGAGTGTAACCCGGAGGTAAAAGGGTTTCTAGGAACCCCAGTACCACCAAATAAAAAATGTATGATTATAATGCATCAATAAAATTTTTTAAAATCAATAAATAGGGGATGTAATCAAATTTAAGAGCTTCTAAACAGCAAAAGAAATAGCCAGGAGCATGAAAAATAAGACTACAGAATGAGAGAAAAATCTTTATAGCTACTGCTCTGATAGAGGACTAATATCTAGAATATACAAAAAACTAAAAGGCCTTAACACATACACAACACACACACACACACACACACACACACACACACACACACACACATTTTTCCAGTATTTGGGAGGCTGAAGTAGGAAAATTGCAAGTGTGAGGGCAGCCTTAGCAAGTTAGTGAAACCTTGTTTCAAAACTTAAAAATAAATGTATGAAGAGCTTGGTGTGTCGCTAGGAGGCTAGAATGCCCCCATGTTCAATTCCTAGTACTAAGAGCAAAACAAAATAAACCAAAAACAAAAACAAAAAATGGGTCACTGAATGTAATAAGTGATACTTCTCAAAAGAAGCACTACAAATTTCCAATAAATGTATGAAAATAATGTTCAATAATATTAGAAATCAGGAAAATACAAATCAAAATTACCTTGAGATTCCATTAAACTCCAATTAGAATGGCAATCATCAAGAGGACAAATAACAATAAATGCTGGCAAGAATGTGGGGAAACAGGAATTCTCACACACTATTTTTGGGATTATAAATTAAAATAACCACCATGAAGATCAATATGAAGGTTCCTCCCAAAACTAGAAATTAACCACCATATGGCCCAATTATCCCATTCCTCGATACCTTTCTTTCTTTCTTTCTTTCTTTCTTTCTTTCTTTCTTTCTTTCTTTCTTTCTTTCTGTGTGTATGGTTCTGGGGATTTAACCCAGGGGCATTCTACCTCCAAGCTACATCCCCAGCCCAATTTTTTATTCTTTATTTTTCAAACAAGGTCTTACTAAGTTGTGGAGGGCTTCACTAAGTAGCTGAGGCTGGCAGTGAAACTCAGATCTTCTTGTCTCAGCCTCCCAAGTACTGAGATTACAAGCATGTGCCACTATGCTGGCTTCTTGGTATCTTTCCGAAAGAAAGAATACTAAGGTGATATGTGCATAATGCATAACCAACTTTATAGCAGCACAATTCACAACAGCCAAATTATTGAACTAACCCAGGTGTTCATCAACAGATGAGTGGGCATGTGGTTTATACGCATGCAATTTTACTCAGCCATAAAGAAGAACAAAGTCTTTAAAATGCATGATGTACTTATTCATATCAAAGTCAACCACTGAACCAAGCAGGGGAGGGAGGGATGGGGAGGGAGTGGGGTGGGAGCTGGGTGGGAGCTGGCTGGGTGATGTGTGCATTTATGCCTACACAAGTTTTTTACCCCATTATGATGTATAAAAACAATGCACCAATAAAACAAATAACAAAAAAGAAGCAGAATGTCCCTGGGTTAAATCCCCAGTACCACAAAATAAATAAACAAAAATAAATAAATAAAAGAAGAGCAAAGTCTTGTCATTTGCAGGAAAATGGATGGAACTAGAGAATGCCGTGGTAGGTGAGATCAGCCTGTTTCAGAAAATCAAGGGTTCTGTTTTCTTTCATATATAGGAAATAAAAGGGACTTCAGACAAATGAGCAAAGAGACCTAGAAAATAGTGGAAGGGTTTGGGCGAGGGCAGTGTGGAGGGGCAAAGAAGACTTCATGAAGGAAGCAGTTCAAAGTAACGCCAAGCCTCTATGTGAATGTATCACTACCTATTTCTCTCCAGTCCTAGCTTTGTCATTCGCTTTCCATGCAACTCTGAGAAAGATATCATAAACACACCTTATGATGATGCATATAAAGCATCTAGAATTTTACATTTTATCATTACAATATAATTATACCTCATAATGAGATATAATGTGATACACACATGAACACAACCCTAGTATATTTCCCTCTACATACATCAGTGCTTCTTTCTTCCTCCTCATACATGTTAGTGAGGTTGTGATACCTTCATGGGTGGACATAACCTTCTTTGAGCTGTTCCCTTCCCCAATCCTTGATTGTCCTACCACCAACACCCTCCCCCAAACTCCTTCCACTATCCTACTAGTTCCTCTCCTTGTTTAACTAAAGTCCCTTTTCCTTCCTATACTTGTTGTAGCTTCCACATATGAGAGAAAGCACATAACCCTTGACTTTCTGAGACTGGCTAGTCTCACATAGTTCTCCAGTTCCATCCATTTTGCTGCAGCTAAGATGAGGAATACCTGTGAATACCTCTCCTTTCCTGGCCTCACTTGGGTCAAAACAAAACCAGTTTCCATCAGGAATAATCTTCATCTTGGTTGAGTGTATCATGTTATAGTAGAGGGAATAACAGTTCTCAGAAGCTCAAACAAGTATTTGCTCTTTGCTGCGCTGTTTCTTTTTTCTGGCCCCTATGGCCTCCACCTTTACTCTCTCAGTCCCCTCTTACATTATTATACATTTGTAGGAATATCACAAAAGCCTACTCCTAGCAGTAGGATGAAAACAGACAAGACTGGAGCATCCAGGCAGCAGCATTCTCTTAATAACTTTCTCACCTGTTAAAGTGAGAGGCTAGAATAATCACCCAGCATCACCCAGTCACCTGAAAAAGGGAAATCATTTTATTTTGTTTGGAAAAAAGCCTTTAAATAAGGAATCAATCATATGAGAGAAATGAATCTCATGTTTCGTTCCTTTCAGAATGGCCCTTAGCAGAAAATACGATCAAGTGAAATTTAAGTTCAATTTGACCCAAGTTCTCATAAGATAAACATTCCTCAAATGGAGGGTGATGGGAACCTCATTACTTAAAATTGGACAAATAACCTCAGGCGGGATGATTATAACCTGGCAGCAGCAATGGTTTGCTTAGCAAACTGCCTGAACCTCTACTGGGAACATTTAACACCACTTGTATTTTGAAATCACGGACTACATCTACAGGCAATAAAGACTGTTATCTCTCCAATTCATTGCAGTTGCACAAACACTCAGTTAATTCAGCTATAACACATCTGCCCAGAGAAATATTTACTTTTCGAGCCTCCTGGGGATGCTTTAAATTTCTCCTAATTGCTCCTCATTGAGTTCTAAGTGTAAGTGCTCTTGAGATGGACCTAATTTAGGCCCTTCTTTACTGAGAAGTTTACCACTAACCTGTCACAAAGAACAGACTCTCAGAAGACCTAGTGATGCATTTAGGAACTTTTTTCTTTCATCTAGTTGCACAGAGAGAGTTTCTCTGAACCTAAGAAGATGGGCTTTCCTCACTGCTCATTTGGTCCTTCAATAGAGCAATTGGACACCAAATGTGTCTCCAGGACCATGGAAAGAATAAAACTCATGCTTCCTGCTTGAGAGCTACATTTTCTTGACTGCTGAAGCTATAGGAAATGAACTCTCAGGGCACCCTTTTAAATTATGAGGGTAACAAGCATTCTTATCCCATTAAAATGATAAGAAAGTGAGTCAGAGGAAGATCAATTTCAGAGGAGGAACAAGAAATAAGACCTAGCAGTTCGAATTCTCAGAGGAGGTGCTAATTAGGCAGACAACTTAATGAACATAACTAATTTATTCTGCTCCTTTCAAAATACTAATTATCTATATTTTTTTTCTAGATGAATTTTGCCTTTAAGAAGCATGGTGAGGTTACATAATTAAGAGCCAGAGCTAGGGTTAGAGGGTAAAGGAAGAAAGGGCATAAAACATATTGACCCAGGTGTTCAATGACTTTGCAATAAGATTCACGTTTTTTGGGGAACCATAGCACACACTAAAAAAATCTTCCTTTATCTCCTTGTCCTAAACTAAAGTATCACATAGTATTTAGAGGTATCATTATCATAGTATTCATCTCTAAGTCTATAAATTTCTCACTGTTTCTGTGCCACATCCAGCACTGTGTCTGGGCTGAAAGATGTTTCTATTGGCAGATACAGAAGAGGCTAGGAAAAGTCAAGCAGGATTCCACTTTACCTGGTTCCCTACAAATCTTCAGATTTAGAACTTTCCAGCTTCCTAAGATTGTTCTTTTTAAATTTCAAGGCTGGAATCCATACTAGTTTGCAAAGCGATCCTGTCATATCTAAGAAAACAACATGACAGTCCTATGCCTGAACTAACATTGCACATTGTGAACATTAGGTCATCTTCTGAACACTAAAATATCAAATTAGTCACAGTCTTTTGGAAGAGAGAAAATCTGTTGCGATTGTCTTTGCATCTGGGTGCCAATCATCTTCCAACAGGAAGGCCTCTCTAGCCCTCATTCTCACCCAGGATGCTCATACAGCTTCTGCTGTACTTCTGTAGTATCTTAAGAATATGCCTCTTACTGCTGATGTACTTGTCTGAACCTGACCACCAATTCCAAAGTGATGATATGTATGTTCTCAGTACATAATACAATGTAGCCCATGGCGAATAAGCAACATAGGTTTGTTGGATGGCCACATATAGTAGGTGTTCATTCCTGTTTATTAAATTATTGAACATAATTAAATACTTCATACTTAAAAATGTGTAAAATGCACTTGAAAATTTTTTATAGTTTATGACTTTTGAAAAGCAGAGTTTGAGTTGTTCTTAGAAGACAGGGGAAAAGTTTAATTTTTATTAATTTTCTGGGTGATGTGTGCATGTACGCCATCTTGTACTCCATTAAGATGTATGACTACAATGCACCAATAAAAAATTTTAAAACATCTATTTGGAAAATTAACGTGACCTTCTGATCCCAGATTGTGTAGTAAAGCAGCCTAAATCCAAAGCCAAATCAAACTGAGTGGTTTTTTAGTAGCCACCCCAAACAGAATCAGAAGTACTAACTCCTAGAGTTGCAAAGAGTTTTAAAGTTCATCTCAGAGTCAATAACATGAATCCTTTGTGTAATATTCTTACCAGATGGTCAATGAATCTCTACCTAAATTTTGCTGACAGATTCAGGACAGGTCATGCTTCTCTTTTGAATTCAAAAATAGGAATTTTAAGTTCCTTCTTATAAGTGATAAAAAAATATGTCCCTATCATGTAAACCTAGTGTGGCCTCCAGCAAGACAAAAAAAAAAAAAAAAAAAAAAGACTCCTATCCTATGTGGCATCTCTTTAAATGCTTAATATCAAGCACAGAATTTCTCTCAAGGGTCAAAGGTACTTGTCATATCTTAGTTTCTCTCTCTCTGATTTCAGATTATGTTCCAGCATGGGCCCCCTCTTCTGCATATCTGGTCAGATCACAAAAAAGCAGAGAGTTGGGGACCATTATGTTGGCCAACAAGTTTTTTTTTTTCTTCTTGATTCTAATTGGTACTGAGAGTTGCTCTTATTCTGCCAGGTCTGTTTGTCACCAGGAACTACACAAAAATATACCACCAGACACTTTTCATCATAACTGAAAACCATTTAAAGCAAAGGGCAGAGGCCTCAGCAGCATTTACTTCAAAGTTCCCAATGTCTGAAAACACTATAAGGTCCATTTCTGCTATAAAGAACCTTCTGTTGGATCTTTCTGCATATCCAAGAGTGGGAAGGCTGCAGATCATGCAGATGGACAGACTAATAGTAAAGGGATATTTAAAATATAATCATGATGTCTGAGTACTTGTGACCCATGAGTAGGTGAATGGATTTGGATTGCTATGATACTCACTCTATGTTTTGTTCTGCTTGCTCAGCAGTAAATCATACTGAGGACTTCATTAATTCATTCCATAAGTTAAGAAAACCCAATAAAAAAATGGGCAAGTGAACTCAATAGACACATTACAAAAGAAGAAACTCAAATGGCCAATAAATGCATAAAAAATGCTCAACATCATTAGCAATCAGAGAGATGCAAATCAAAAGTACCCTGAGATTCCACCTAACTCCAACTAGAATGGCAATCATTCAAAACACAAGCAACAACAAATGCTGGCAAGGATGTGGAGAAGTGGGAACTCAACTACATTGTTGGTGTGATTGCAAATTAGTGCAACCACTTTGGTAAACAGTATGGAGGATCCTCAGAATGGGAACGGACTTATCATATGATCCAGCAATACCACTTCTGGATATCTACTCAAAAGAAAGGAAACCAAACTACCAAAATAATGTATGTGTATCTATCTTAATACTTACACAATTCACCACAGCCAAACTATGGAACCAGCCAAGATGTTCATCAACAGATGATTGACAATGGTACACAATGGAATTCTACTCAGCCATAAAGAAAAACACAATTACATCATTTACAAGGAAATGAATGGAACTGGAGAACATTATGCTAAGTAAAATTAGTCAGTCACAGGAAATAAGAAATCACATGCTCTTTCTAATATGTGAAAGCTAGGGAGAAAATGGGTCATAGGAATTCTAGACAGAGAAGGAGATACTATAGATGAGCAAATAAGGCAACCTAACTGAGGGGACGGGTGGGTAGAAGAGGAAAATTCTCTAATGTCCATGATGTATATTAACAAACATTTAAAAGTATATCACTAAGCCAAACATGAGAAGGAGGGAGAGGGGAGGGAATGGGGTGAGAATTAGGTAAGGGCTAATTGGGTAATATGTGCATATATGTTTCTACCGTCTTGTACGCCATTAAGATTTATGGCTACAATGCACCAATATAAAATTTAAAACTAAATTGAAACAAAGAAAAAAAGAAAGTGGATATAATGAAGAGCAAAGTAGATCAAATCCTTGCTTTCATGGAATTTACAATCTAGCAGAAAAGACACATATTAAAAAAATATGTGCTGGTACTAGATCTAAAGGAAAATGAATGAATGTATTCAAAAGAAGAAAGGTGGTGGACCGAATGTTAATGCTGGTGTACATGGAGGCCAATTTGAGCAAGAAGCATTACATATCTGTTTCAGAGTTTGGATATATAAGGCAATCTGAAAACATGAAAAACAGCTAGGCATGGTGGCTCATGCCTATAATCCCAGTACTTGAGAGGCTCTGATAAGAGGATCACAGGTTCAAGGTCAGCCTCAGCAACTTAGGAAGGCCCTCAGCAACTTAACAAGAACTTGTTTTAAAATAAAGAAATAAAATAGAGCTGGGAGTGTAGCTCAGAGATAGAATGTCCCTGGTTTCAATCCCCAATATCAAACAACCACCACCACAACCAACAATATTGTACAAATCATCCTAGAAAATAACCAACATGTGGTAACAAGGTGGGGAAGGGCTTGGGAATTAATGGAGCTGAGAGAAGCCAGTGGGGCTTCAGAAGCATGAGCCAAGGAATCATGGCACAGAATGAGGCTAGAGGGGCTTGCAGGGCTCCGTACAGCAGGGCTTGATATAGCAGGCTTAGGGGTATTTTATTTTATGGCAATGGAAAGCTACTTAAGGGTTTTTGAGGAAAGGGGTGACATGAATGATTGTCAGCATGGGACTCAGTGGCTTCCTGAGCCTTCCCCCTGTCCTATGAGTAAGCTCTGGCTAGACACAGAGCGTTTTCTGTGTCCAGACAATTTATCCACCCTAACCTGTCTCATTTCCCCGCCACAGGTGTGACCCATTTATAAAATGCCTTTTCTCTTTTGAAATTCAAGCCATTCCTTCTGCAGATGTTATCACAGTGTAAATAATCTAGCTCCCACTTTGCTACAGCAAATTTTAGGCAATGGAATTCAGGAAACTTGTGTCATGGAACACTGTCTGGCCCCAATTCCCAAGCACCCGGCAAGCTGGCTCAAAAGGATACCCGATATGTCAACACAACTCATCTCCCCAAACAAGGCGGCTCAGCTCATTAACAAAGTGTTTCCTCCCGGAGGTAATTTGAGTATCCCCTAAAAGGATGCTATTTGCTGCGTTTCATTAATAAAGAAACATGTAACGTGGCTGCAGATCCCTATCTAGAAAAGGCTGTGCAGTGATTTTGTCTAATTGGATGGGGAGAGGCAGCACTGGTTTGGGTACTGATCAACATGAAGTCATTGGAAATTTGTGAACACGAAAGCTGTTTTTAAGAAATCTTCCAGAATGAAAAGCAGTTATTTCAACCAAAAGAAAGAGAACATTCCTATCACAAGCACACTCATTTAAGATGAATGAGAGGCTGCCCAGGCCTCAAAAGCATGTTGATAAAGCAGATGCCAAGTCATCAGGAATGAAAGCCATCTTTGGGCAGCACCAAAAAGGATAATTAGAGCATTAGTAAAAATAATAACACTACTTTTATGTTATTTCCTTTTAGCCAGAACATACAACTATGGAAACTGCATGCAAAGAATTATCATGCCCTTGACAGCTTAGAAAATGATACAGATGGGTTAAATGGCTCCTCTATGGTCATGCAGCTCATTGGTGGCAGAATTAGTTTTGCAACTTCTGATCTATTTTCTTTTTATAGTCTTTGCTGCTCATTTTGCACAGCATTACTAATGGTAGAACTAATTAGCTGCAGAACTCATAGGTGCATTTACATGCTCATACAATCTTTGTGATCACACTATGAGGTTGGTATGGTTCTTCCCATTTTGTGGATTAGGAACGGAGATTCAGACATAAAATGACTTGCCCTAAGGCCTATAGTTACAAAGTTGATTGGGCTGGAACTGGAAGCCAGGGAGGCTTTCTCCAATTGCACACACTCTTAACCACTACATTGCTTCCCTGCCTATCAGCATACTGACTGATTTATCTTAGACTAACCGTGGTGGGAAAATGGACTGTGTTCTCATAAGGCCCATAACAAAGATAGTCAAAGTACTGAGGAAATGGCAGTTGATGTGTTCACAGTATAAATTCTTTGTAGGAATTCTGTAAAGTGGGAATAATGGGCATGAGAAGGGATATGATCAAACTCTCTATATTGTTAAAGCTTAGATACAATGAACACAGGCTCGCCTAGAAAAATCAAGAAGGGAGCCATTGTGTGTTGAGGACTCCTCCACGTGATTTCAGAGGGCGTGAGTTATTTCATTCAATCTGCACAATAGCTATGCAGGCTCAGATGACTGTTCTTCAGTCTCAGGATCATTAAAAGACCATGGGAGATTACAAAGCACTTGAGGCTGGGATCTGTGTGTCTGAGACCAAGCTTAAGCTCCGAAGGGTGAAAAAATTAGTTCTTTAAGCAAAAAGAAAGAAGTGCTTGAGATGGCAGGAGTTAATGTAGATATTTTCTCCCTTGGTATAGAATACGGTGAAAGCATAAACAAAGCTGGAAAGAGGTCTAGCTAAATCATGGTCGGATGTACTGTCAAAAGTATCTTGGAATGCTGAGGATGTGTTAGAGGACCCCTGTCATCTTGTAAATTAAAATCATTAAAGACAGCTATGTCTTCCCTCTGGCAGCCTTTGGTGTTATTATCAAAGTGTCCTGCTTGGCTCATGACTTCCACATTTATCTTAGTCTCTAGGAAAGGGACTCCTTTCTTTGTTGGGTAACTTTTAATACTGCCTGAAAATAATCATCCCTGAAAGGGTCTAACAATGCTAGAGTGGTAACCACAGAATATGAAAGATGGTGCTTAGAAGTCACCTAGCCTTCATGTTTTACAGATAATAGGCTTAAGAATCCTAGCCTAGTAAAGCCAGATTCATTTACTAGGCAATTTGAAGGATGTCAGGCCCTGTGCTAGGAGCTTGATATGCATTTATTTTAAATATCACAATGATTTTGAAATAAAGGTATTTCTTTCCTTGTTTACACACAATGACAAGCAAGGTTCAGAAAAATTTAATGATTTAAGGAAGGTCATACAGTTTTTATGAGTTCAGATTCAAATGCACATTTATGAGCCCAAAGCCTATATTATTTCTCCATCCCCACAACAATCTCTGATTCTACAAGGAAGATCTGACATAACCTGAGGCTGGTATGACTCAAAATCACCCAGATCACTGCAAAAACACACATCTTCAGATACATCCTCATGGCCTTCCTCTACTATGAGTGAGGGCCCTGCCATATTCCTCTTTGTGTATTCCATTTTATGAGTGAGTACATGGGAATATACATCTGTACATTTACCTTAGTGGCATAATAGAATTTAGAGCTATTGATTTAGGCTTCACTTGGCCAACCTCAATCCTACTGTTGGTTACTATGGGGAGGCATTCATTTGATGCCTTCCTATAAGAACTCTGGGTAAATTCTCATAACCTTTTCATCCTGCTGTCCAATCATAAAACACCTCTGCTCCCAAACCAAAGGGGATTAAAAAAGCAAAAGCTGAAACAATCTGCACTGCAGGTTTCATGCTGTTCTGATGACCCTTCCTAATGGGGAGCCCAGGGCAAGCTCACATCCTGCTACCCTGCTCTGAGACAGGTTCACCTCTATTTGCACAAGGAATGCACACACATCATTATGCTGCTATTGAAAAGGCTTTCGGTGGCAAAAGTTGCTCATGATCCACTTTTATATGAGAGTCTGACATTTGGGCAGCAGAAAAAAAGAGAAATCAGTTCAAGCCAATGACATTTCTATGGGAAAGGCCCCAGCTCTACAAAGGAGAGAGTGAAAGTGGCAGTTAACCCCATGCATACCTTATTGTTCCTCATTCATGGCTGGAAACACTAGAACCTCTGCAAAGAGGGCTCAGAGAAAGAGGGCTGCCACCTGTTGCTAGGGATGACATCACCACCCCAGCTAGAGCCAACATTCTTTGGGCAGTGTGTGTGTGTGTGTGTGTGTGTGTGTGTGTGTGTGAGAGAGAGAGAGAGAGAGAGAGAGAGAGAGAGAGAGAGAGAGAGTGTTGTGTGTGTGTGTGTGTGTGTGAGAGAGTGTGTGTGTGTGTGTGTGTGTGTGTGTGTGTGTGTGTGTGTGTGTACACTGTATGTTTAATCAGCACTGGTTCCTCTGCAGGCCACTCGTGAAAGGCTTAACTGTCAGCAATCTGCTTTAGAACTTCCAAAGAGATCTGCCAGAATGCTTGGCCTCTGTCCTAAAGGGACTTGGCCTGAGTTAAAAATTACCTTGGAGGTGAAGGATGACGGTGGTCTCTTCTTTCTGTTGCTTTTTGTTTATGAGCCTATTGGGCATAAGGAGCAGAACAGAAATGGTGGAAGAAGCTAAGGAGAAGAGCAGAAATTCTCCTTATCATATGGAACAAGAAAGAGGTCATGTGGAATGCTTATTTTTAACAAAAGTGATATAGGTCATGTCTGGCTAGTTTTAAGGGTTTTATTTATGTTGGGAAATCCCTCTAAGAATTACCTGCACATATTGTAACAAAATCACATCTATCACCAAGTTGGCATCACAGATATTGGAGTGTTAAGTGGAATCTTAGACATAACCTGTTTTATCTTACAGGTGAATAAACTGAGGCTCAGGCCCTGTCTTGGCCAAGTACCTGTGCTGGCAAGCTGCTTGCACAGTAAGCTGCTTACCATTGCTGTTTTCCTCTTCTGCCTTCACACACAGCTGGAATGCCCTTTCCAGCTTCCCTTGCAGCTGGGTATGTTCACATGACTGGATACAGCCAATGGAGAGTGAGCAGATGGAATGCATGTCATATTCAGGCTGGTTTGGCATAACCTCCTGTACCCTTGCCTCATGCTCTCTGCCCTTCTGCTGGCTAACTGCAGTGAAGATGAGGCTGGACTATAGCTCAGCCCTCCTGTATTCCCCATCCTCTACAGAGTTTTGTGACATGCTGCTGTCTCTCACTTCTGTAGAACAATTAACACCAGCAACCTGCCCCTTAGGATGTATTTTAAATGTCCTTCAAATGGATCCTTAACTATGGGCTAGAAATAAAAATCTGGATAAGTTAATCTATCAAATATTATCTACTCCCTTGCCAAATTAACATCTTTATCAATTAAATTATCAAGCAGAGATTATTTTTACCCTGCCTCCTCCCAAGCTCAAGATTCTTAGTTCACTACTTTTACTTCTTTTATAACTCAACCCTTTTTGAGCCTCTTTTTTAGCAACACATTGCCAAAAGATAATGTCATAAAATTTGCATCAAATGAGACAGAGAAGGAAAATATAAGTTCTGATGCAAGTGATTTTAAGTGAGAGTAAAAGAAGATCAAATTAGAGGAGCCGTTATCTCTCCACCCCAGGAAGTGTTCCCATCACTGTAACACCATGGATATATCAGAATAAGGATGATCCTCGGGAGGCCTGACACAAAAGAACAAAGAAGGAGAGCCAGGTAGGAAGAATATGAGCACATAGACCATTCCCCTCCCAGAGCTTGGAGATCAACTGAAATGAGGGAGAAAGAGTTTATACTTGACTAAACTGTGGCCATCCCCTTAATTTTCAGGAGTTCAGGGATAAGCAACTGGAGTGGTACCCTTCTTTTCTCCCAGTCTTAAGTATTTGTTTTAGCAACAGAAAATAAACTAATATGCCCTCCAAGGGATTTTATAGTTGTAATGTGGTCTGTTTCTTTACAATTCAATACAGGAGTGTCCAGAAATCCCAGAAGAACTGTTCTCAAGGGCCCTTGGGTAAATACATGTATTGCTGTCACTTTTCTTTCTTATTTATTAATTAGAAAAGGAAAACTTACTGTCAGTAGAACCAGATGGACATGACTACAGTGGGTACTTGTTAAATGTTTAAAACTCTCTTATTTTCACTGGAGTTGCTCTTCAGTACCCAACATTGTCACATCATGAGAGGCATCTGGTCAACCACTAGTCTCTGACAATTGTACCCCAGACATGATGGGAGGTCAGATAATGCAGGGCTATGACATTCAAGCCCAATGCCAACATGCATTTATGGGCAGTTTTGGGGAAATTTTCATTTATTTCTGAGGCAAAGACTCTTCACACATCTTTTATCTTATAATATTAAAATGATTTTGACTGTGGGACATAATTGGATAACAATGACCTAACAAGCTCTTGAAGAAACTGAGCACAAATCAACACTGCTAGTATCATGAGTGACAAACAAGACTGATGGGACTCTTTGCTGAGGGATTTAAGAGATTTCAGACCAAACATATGATAAAATTAAAATGATTCCTTCTTTATTAAATCTAATATTGCAAACAAGATCAAAAACAAATAACCAAACTACCTTTGTTGGAAGTAGGAGGTCAAGAGAGGGGCAAAAAGGAACAAACTAAACAAAAGAGGAATTCATATCTACTTCAAAAAGCAAACAAATAAATAAAAAATCTAATATTTGAATATATAATTTAAGGAAGATATTTTCCTAAAGTATTGAAAGTTAATTTAATGCTTAAAACTTGAGGGTAAAAGTATATAACATGATGTTCATTCACAAACATATCAAAATCAACCACTAAGCCAAACATGAGAAAAAGAGAGGATAAGGGAATGTGGTGGGAACTGGGGAAGGGCTAAATGAGTGATGTGTGCGTGTATGCCTCTACCATCTTGTACCCCATTAAGATATATGACTAGAGTGCATCAATAAAAAATAAGAAAACAAATTCATTACATATTTTACTTTCTTTTTCTTAAGCCATGCTGGTATTATTATTTTTAAAGGGACATAAATGCTCTACTAAAAAAGTATATCAGACGACAAAAAGAGAACAGAGACCAATCAGACTGTCACTGCCTTCAAGCAGCTCACAACCTGGTAGGAGAGGCCAACTTGGTAAAATATCTTGTAAGAAGTCACTGGATTAAAAATGCTAGCCTATTTGCTTTATGCACTAGGAGCTCTTGGAGCAGAGAATTGTGACCCAGTCATTGTGAAGTGGGAACAAAGGAAAGAATCCAGTTGGGTTTTGAAGGCTGAGCAAGAGTCTCTCAGAGAAATGAAATGCCATGCTGAACAAGCATTTTTGTGTTAAAGTGTGGAGATGAGAACAAACGTGTACATCTAGAAAACACAAGTCTGGATATGTTGTGTGTCTTTATGTGGTCAGGGGGTGTCAGTTTTTAAAGGAGAAGAGATAGAGATGAAAGTCCTTTGATGATATTTAAAGGAGTAGCATTTGGGTAATGGAGAACCCATGGTTATTTTAGAATTACCAAGTCAGACAAGCATATCTGTATTTTCAAATAATTAACAGCAGCCTTATGAAATCTGAGCTAGATAAAATAAATAGAACTGAATTGGGTGGTATGGGTCTGTTGTAAGCCAGTGGGATGGGATGAAAATGAGGAGTAAGAGGAAATGAGCAGATTTATGAGGTGGGAGTTAGGATCTGTCAGGGATGATGACTAGTTTGATGTGGGAAGTGGGAGACAGCTTTTAAGAATGGTAAGAATTATATTTTACTTTTTTATCTATAGTCTTTTAGTTGGACCAATTGAGTGGGTGGTTGTACCATTTCTTGACAAGGAGGAATAAGTATAGGTTGGTAGAACTTTTAGATAAGTTGGATTTCACATGGGAAATTCAGAGACAGCCTCTGCTTGAGAGTTGGTTAGAAATTTAAGTCTCTAGCACAGCAGGGAAATGTGAGGTTATATTTGGCAGTCAGTCAGCATCTCCCAAATTGCAGATCTATGTCACTTCCTGTATATTAAGTTCCACTAGCTTCTCCTGTGTCTAAAGAATCAGGTGAAAACTCTATCTGTACTTCAAAACATATGATGCAGGACTTCCGGGAAGATGGCGACAGAGAAAAGTGGGGCTTAAGAGCCCCGCTAACAACCAATCTCCATTACCACAAAATCAGTGCCTTTCATAGCCAGAAAACACCATCACCGGAGAAACAAAAAAATCACCAGGCTCCAGAGAGAAAGCAGACTGAGAACAGAGCTCAGAGCCACAGAGGAGATAACCGGCCTCACACCCGAGGATGCGGCAGCAGTGCCATACTGCCGGCGGCAGCGGCAAATTTACCGGACAGCTACAGCAAGCTGAGGTGAGCCACTGTGGAAGAGCCAGGTGGGATTTCTCGCCGCAGGTAAAATCTAAAGCTCCCAGTGGCTGAGCCCAGCACACGCCGCAGGGATTCAGAGTGGAAATCAAAACCAAGAAGAAATACGTCAGCCTCACGGCCGAGGGCGTGGCAGCGGCGCCATATTGCCACCGGCGGCAGCAGCAGAGAATTCACCGAATCCAGTACAGCTACATCTGCGTACTCAAGAACAGTGAGTCAAATTGCGGGCCACAGAGGAGAAATCCCAGTACTGTACTCGCTGGGACTTGACCCAGTGGGGGAGTGGCGGTGGCAGAGATATCACACCATAGAAGAACGTGCAACCTGGCACTCCCCACAGTCTAAAGCAGCCTCTATCGACTCTCTGGGTCGGAGACTCTGTGATACAACCCAGTAAAGGAGTAGTGGGGTCTGAGATACTACTGACTCGAGATCCAGAACACCTTAAGTAAAGTCATAGTGACCCAAGGGAAGAACCCAGAGAAGGCACAAACTTCCGAAATCATGGGAAAGAGGAATAATACTGGAGCAATGAATGCCCACAACCCCACAACATCAGAACCCGATAAAACAGAAAATCAGAGATTTCTAGAAGATCAAATCAGGAAAATAACTGTAGAAATAATAGAGATGTTTCGAAAAGAACTCAGAGAGAGCCAAAAAGAGATAAAGGATGCAATTAATGAAGTAAAGGTCTCAATTCAATGCACAAACAACCAATTAGACCACATGGAGAACAGAATCTCGCTCTTAGAAGATGATCATTCTAAAAATGAACACATAGTTTCTAATCTAGGAAAAAAAATCTGACAGCAGGAATCTGACATTGAAGAAATATGGGCCCATTTTAAGAGAGCTAACCTAAGAATAATTGGAATAGAGGAGGGAAAAGAAAGTGAAACCAAAGGGATCAACAATCTATTCAAGGAAGTAATAGCAGAAAATTTTCCAAACATAGAGCAAGAGGTCGATACACAGGTCCAGGAAACTTATAGAACTCCCTTTAGACAGGATCCGAGAAGAGGATCCCCACGCCACATAATTGCCAAAATGACCAATGTGGAAGCTAAGCAGAGAATCTTAAAGGCAACAAAAACAAAGGGCCAAGTGACATTCAGAGGCAAACCAATTAGAATCACTCCAGACTTCCCAAACCAAGTCATGAGAGCCAGAAGGGCTTGGAGTAACATATTCCAAACTCTGAAAGAAAACAACTTCCAGCCAAAAATTTCCTACCCAGCAAAACTTTCTATCAAATTAGATGGAGAAATAAGAAGCTTCCATGACAAACAGAAACTGAAGGAATTTATGTCTTCAAAACCAGCGCTAGAGAAAATACTCAAAGAGATTAACTACAAAGAAGAAATAGGTAACACACACCAGAACCAGAGAAACAAGAGTTTCCATCCAACAGTCAACTAAGGTTGTTTTTCTGTGGAGATTCATTACTTATGTTAGTCTTCTACCTATCTCTAAATTGTATTGTTTGCCTTTATTGTTGTTAATTTTTAGGATTTCTAGTTGGAATATTAATATACCTTCAGATATAGCATTTGGAAATATTTTATCCCATTCTATTAGTAACTGTTAACTCTGTTTACATTGTCTTTGGATATACAATATATTTTTTTTATTTTTTAGGGAGTTTGTATACTCTTCTGTTGCCTGTGCCATTGAAATCATATCCAAGAAATCACTGCCAATTTCAGTGTTGTAAGGTTTTATGACCCAGATTTTCTCCTAAAAGTTTATAGTCTTAAGATTTATATTTAGGTCTTTTATCTATTTTGAGTTAATATTTGTATATGGGATTAGGTAAGTGTCCAACTTTATTCTTTTCCATGTAATTATTATGTTTCAACAATATTTAGTTAAAATATTATTATTTCTACCACCAAATGTTCGTGGAAACCTTGTCAAAAATAACTTGACAATATAGGGAAGAATTTAGCTCTAGGCTTTTATTTAACTCCAATGGTGTAAATATCTGCCTTTAGAATAGTACTATACTGTTTCAATTATTGTAGCTTTATATGGTTTGAAATCAGAAAATATATATATCTGCTAGCTTTGTTCTTTTTCAAGATCGTTTTGGGTATCTAGAGTCCATATTCCATATTAGGATAGAGTTTTTTCCTGAAAAATAAATATATAAATATATGATAGTTTCTCCTAAAAAAAAAGAAAATAAAAATTCTCTGGTAAGAAAGAAATTAAAAAGAAATATTGAAATGTTATCTTTAAGTTATCAAAAGCTTGGTATCAGACAAATGAAACTGTTATGTGAGATTATCATTTTTAATTTTGGATAAATTGCTATAATACTAGATGTCAACCACTAAGCCAAGCATGGGAGGGAGGGATGGGGAGAGATGGGGTGGGGATCAGGTGGGGGCTGACTGGGTGATGTGTTCATGTATGTCTCCAAATTTTGTATCCCACTATGATGTATGAATACAGTGCACCAATAAAAAAAAAAAAACATATGATGCAGTTCAGCCTTTCTTTTTATCCTTATCTTCCTCAACCTTTACGCTTAAGACAAATAAACTGCTCAGCCTTTCTCAAATACATCTCTTGGTATTTACTCTTGTTTCTTAGAATTAAGAAACTTAGAATTCCCTTTCCAACCAAATTTCATTCCACTGATTGAAATCTGACCTGTCTCAGGTTTCATCTCAAATGTATGCATGGCTTAGAGTATTTCCCCAATTCTCTCAATGGTAAACAAACTCCTGTGTCTTTGGGCTTCTAGAACACAAGGTGCCACACCTCTGGTATGTGGTCTTATTTCCTCTAGCCCACCCCACCACAGTGCTCACTAGCCAGCCTTCTGCAATGGACTAAGGGCCATCTCCATAGGACACACTAAATAAACTAGCATTGAGTAGATGCTATGGCACCTTGGGCATAGAGCCTACAGCATCCTTTACTTTACTCATGGGAGCACAGAGCTTTCCTATCACATCAGCAGTTAAGAGCTTGAGGGCTGATCAGTCAGGTCCCAGTAGGGAAGAGAGAACTAAAGATGATGTGACGAAACATGACAAATGACTCAGTGAACTGACAAAATTGCAAAGATTAGATCTTCCTTTTTCCTCTGGTGTTCATCCAGCTTCTCCACTTGTCATGACCCTTCCTGCCAAGCCCAGAGAATCAGGACATTCTTAGGCAGAGCACAAGAATAGAAGAAGTCTATTTC
This sequence comes from Muscardinus avellanarius, assembly GCF_963383645.1. Lineage (NCBI taxonomy): Eukaryota > Metazoa > Chordata > Mammalia > Rodentia > Gliridae > Muscardinus > Muscardinus avellanarius. The sequence goes on from NC_137786.1 coordinate 159,914,493, forward strand.
GTTGGTGATTTACTTATGAAGTTTTGATGTGTATGTACTCATTGGATTTTGTTTTTTAAGCATTCTTGCTTCTTGCATTAAATCACAGGCTTTTGTGTCTCTATGGCTAAATTCAGTCTGTAACCTCAGCTGTCAACAGTGCAATATCTTCCAGGAAAACATGGTATGACAACTACTAATTATAAAAGAATTATTCTAGAGAGGAATCAAGTTAGCTAGAAGTGGACCTCAGAGTAGAGGCAGGCTCTTCTTTAGAAATTCTCTCTTTGCTGAAGAATTGAGGATGCAGAAACATATAGAAAGATGTTCCAAGCCCTCAAGCCCTGACTGCAATCTAGTTTCTGCTATGCTTTCAAGAATGACATTGTGTCCATCCCTGATAAGGCTCCTGGCATAAGATTCCCTCTTCATACTCTACATCAGTTGAGAAGACACTAGCAACTTGGATTCTCAGTGCCAAAATAAATGGCTATAATTTTGGTCATAAAATACAGCTCCTTCTATACCTGTACTGGTATTTGTTTTAAATTCATTCTAATAATTACAGAAACAGGAGTACTGATATTAATATAGAGGTAGAAATAGCATAGATAATATGCTTAGCTACCAAGAGAGTCACTTTTCTGTATAATAATCACCACATTTACAGATGTCTGTGACAAGTATCTTACATCTGCTTGAAGATCCTCTGGCTTTGGAGAAAACACAAAGATTCTTTGTATTTCTCTGTTTTATAATTCCTTTCCCACACTCTCCACCTGAATTATATAAACACTTAGTGCTTATTTTAGTAAAAGACCAGATGCTGATTTATTGATAATTTGAAAAATGCTTCCTCTTTCTCCCCAGTTCTTTTGTAACATTCACTTATTCATTGTCTAAAGACAAATTATTCCCCCCTCACTCAAATTTCTTCTAATTCCAAACATATTAAGGAGATGAGAAGGTTTATCTGTTTGAACAGACACATGTCAACATGTTTTTTTTTTTTTTTTTTTTACAAAAACAAAACTCCAGCACATAATAGAGGAGTGTAAAAAATGAACTGCCGGTCTCTACTTTAGTGGCTATCCATTGTGCCCAAGAGCCTAAGTATAAAACTATCTTTGTGATTCTGGGGGGTCCTCAGAGGCAGAATATAGATCTTGGAACTGAATTCATTCACCACATGTGGGAAGAACATCTCCTCTTAAACCTGCGATGCCCTGCTGGTTACATCAACAAACCAGAGCCAGGACCACACACTTGCTGTCCACTTCATGTGACCACATTTTGTCAAAATTTTTCATGAATATTCTTAAAGAGTGTCTTTGCTGTGAAGGTAAACTTGGACAATCAGTGTCTGAATAGCTCAGCAGATAGGCCTTCCCTGGGAAGGCCCCTTCTTCCCTCTACTTCTTTTTTTTTTTTTTGTGGGTTTGGGGATGGAACCCAGGGGCATTCAACCTCCGAGCTACACCCCCTGACCTATTTTTTATTCTTTATGTTGAAACAGGGTCTCACTAAGTTGCAGAGGGCCTCACTAAGTAGCTGAGGCTATCCGTGAACCTCGATCCTCCAGTCTCAGCCTCTTGAATGCTGGGATTACAAGCACACCCCACCATACCTGGCTCCCCTTCTTCCCTCTTCAACCTCATCTAAGGCCCCTCTGAGGTTCTGAGCCATTTCTAATGCCACCAAACACACTCCTTGTCTCAATCCTGTGACTACTCCTGTTTTATAAGGAATCTTTTACATAATGAATTGCCAAGATTAAATCCATCTATGCAAATAGAGAAGTCAAACAATATTTGTGAAAAAATAACTTTTACTAGGTTTATTGATGCAACTCTTTTGGCCATTAGGCTCAAATGTTGAAGAATCCCCATTGAGAGGACAGCTGTTAAGACACGATCTAGAATAAGATCCATTTTATGTTTGGGAGAATATTTTAATTGACATCTGTAGATGTTGAAAGCTTTTCAGTCCAGGGGTCAGTGAGGGCTGTTATTTACCTCTGTCTTAAAGCCATACATTTCAGGTGAGGGAAGCCTATGCCCACAGTATAAGATCACAACTGAAATCACAGCACAAGAGACCCAGAGCGTTTTACCTTTAGCATCATATCCGCTCTTATACTCATTATAATCACCTTCTAAAGTTACCACTATTTTATCTGTTCTCTATTGTAGAGTTAGTTATTGCTTTTGGATATCTCAGAGGGAAGACCTTTGCTCTGAAGCTCAAAAGGATAACACTTGCTTAACTCATTACCCAGCTCCTGATGACCCCTGCCACTTCTACCCTATCCTTCACCAACTGTCTAGAATATTGTAAAAGAGGCTGGTGTACTCTTGGTATCTTCATTCAATTTTAATTTAATATCATCTCATAAAATTATTTCTTTCATACATTTAAAATGCATGGGAAGGAGGGATGGGGAGGAAATGGGGTGGGGATTGGGTAGGGGCTAACTGGGTGTTGTGTGCATGTATGTCTATAGTTTTTTACCCCATTATGATGTATGAATACAATGCACCAATAAAAAATGCTTTTATGTAAGCTTCATGCTCACAGATCAGTACAGTGGTAAGTGCCTGTAATCCCAGTATTTGGGAGGCTGAGATAGGATGATTATAGATTTGAGGCCAACTTCAGCAACTTAGTGAAACCATGTTTCAAAGTAAAAATTTTAAAAAGGGCTGGGGATGAAGTTCAGAGGTAGAATGCCCCTGGGTTCAATCCCTAGTACCAAAATAAAAAAAAAAGAAAAAAGAAAAAAAAGTAAAATGTAGTAAACTCCTTGATTCCATTACCCAGTACAAATGTCCATGTGTTTTAAGTCAACAATTTTCTCTTATATGTTAAGATATTTTGCCCAAAATAAGTAAATTTCATTATAAATTTAGTGAGTTATTTGGGTTCTTATTTTGCTTATTATGACACTACCTGTAGTTTATTGGATTAAGATAAAAATAATCCTAAATTATTCATATTATTACTAGACTAAATCTTCTCTGCTGTTTTTCTCAAGTTTTTTTTTTTTTTTTTTTATATGCTCCATGGGAAAGTGCGGCCATATTCTCAGCATGCAGTTAAGTGAGAATCCCAAGAGATCTCTAAATCTTGGCTGATGCTTTGCCAATTATTCTTAATCATAATACCTTTTTCAGTTTCCTCAAAAAGTTACTGTGTGAGAACAGCATACTACCAGAGTTGCTGTCCAGCTTTGTGGGAGTTCCCACCTGTGTTTGCTGAGGTGTTCTGGACAGCACTCCTCACCTCTCCAAATTGGCTAATCCCTACAAGTGCCAGTAGCTCTCTTCAAGTTGTGGGAACAAGGCCACTTACTACCATCAGCTTCTGTCTTTTCTTTTTTTTTTTTTTTACTACACTCTAGGATTTACAGTGTGTGTCTAAACCTAGGAAGTAAGATCTGATATATTACTTTACAAGAAACAAATGATTTTTACCCCAACACCTATTTTTTTCCTTTTCAGAACGTCCTGGATTGTACAAGATGAGAATAATTACAAAGAAGAACAAATAAAGCCATATTTGTGAACATTCATAGAAAGAAAAGGTGAAAATAGAATCCTTATCTGATAGGGATAAGGGACCCATGAATTTATAACAAGGGGCAGGAAGAAAGTTTCTCCATGAACTTTATGGGCAAATAATTATACCCCTATTTGGCTGTCGACACTCAGTGTACAATGTGATTGTCACAATGAAGACTTACTGTATTTCTGCATTTCCTGATCTCTGTCCTCCAGTAGGCATGAATAGCAGAAATAAAAGACTTGGGAGTCAATTCCAATGGATTCATACCTGAGCCCTTCAACATGACCTGGGGCAAGCTGTTCATCCCCTATGAATCTTAGCATAATGTTCTTAACTGTTAGAATAAAAGAAGAATCTGGATATGATGGCACACACCTATAATACCAATGTTTGGGAGGTTGAGAAAGGAGGTTTTCAGGTTCATGGCCATCCTCAGCAACTTCATGAGGTACTTGCAACTTAGTGTTTTAAAATTAAAACAAAATAGAACTGAGGATGTGGCTCAGAGGCAGAATGTCCTTGGTTCAATCAGAGAGAGAGAGAGAGAGAGAGAGAGAGAGAGAGAGAGAGAGAGAGAGAGAGAGGAAGAGAAGAAGAAGAAGAAGAAGAAGAAGAAGAAGAAGAAGAAGAAGAAGAAGAAGAAGGAGGAGGAGGAGGAGGAGGAGGAGGAGGAGGAGGAGGAGGAGGAGGAGGGGGAGGAGAAGGAGGAGGAGAGGAGAAGGAAGGGGAGGAGAGAGCAGAGGAGAGGAGAGGAGAGGGAGAGGGAGCTCACCAGCCTTTCTTCTGTGATGGTTATATAAAAAAGTTTACCACATTGGTAGCTTCTTTTCTTTTTATCATAAACCACATAGCTGGCTATGTGATTCAAAACTCTAGTTTTCCCTATCTCTAAGCAGGAGCCTGAAGTTGGACAGTGAGGGTGCAATGGTGTAAAAAGGAGCCAAAGGAATTATGTGGCAGCATTGATGATGATGAGGATGAGGATGATGATGATGATGGGGATGCCAATGAGGATGGTTATGATGATGATCATGATGTGAATAGTCAAGAACTGAGGACAAAACTATGTTTTAGGCCTTTTCCCCATATGCACTTAAAGCTCATTTGACAAGGTTCATGCTAAGCTGATGGAGCTTGTGGATCCAGCTGGCTTTCCAAAGGGGATTTTATTATGCAGAAAATGGGACAAATCCTATAGGACCTATAAACACCTCTATTTCAGAGAAGAACCTAATATTTTTAACTGTTAATATTTTTATTTCATTTATTTATTGTTTATATCTAAAAGCACTTATTTTATTTTATAGTTTTATTGATGCATTACAGTTTCACATCATAAGGTTGTCGTAGCAATAGTGACATACATGCAGTAGTTGGTGGGCTTTCCCCACTGCCCCCTCATTCCTCTCCTTCCCCATACATAATATTGAGATTGAGATTAGTATTCTCACATATGTACAGAACGCCATTGGAAGTGTTTCCTTCATTAACTCTTCCTCTCCCCCGACATCCACCATCCTCCCCAAGACCACTTTTCTCACACTCCACTGGAGTTTCCCTTCCGTTACCCAAAGTCCCACTTATATTAAAATTACTCCCTAGATACTGTCTATGAAAGAAAACATATGACCCTCACTTTCTGTGACTGGCTAATCTCACTTAACATAATGTGTTCCCGGTCCACCTATTTTCCTGCAAAAAAAAAAAAAAAAAAAAAAAACTAAAAAAAATAATTGTGTTCCACCATGTGTATATAATTTTGTAGAAAACAGGTGACATAATAACTACACAAAATACTGAAAATGCTCCAGCCTTGTTTTCTTAAGTCAGCCTTGAGACAATAAGCTCTGGAAAGCAGCAAAGAAAAGTGGCAAGAGCCCTGCCCCTGGGCTCTGAAGAACTGGGTGACCTGAGATCATGTCAGAAACCATTCAGTTCTTTCTTCTGCCCTGTGCTCCAGTTGATGTTGACAGCATCTCCTGCTCTGCCCACTGATTCTGACTGAGACCCTGCCTTTTTTCGGCAGATCACACTGGGTGACTGAGGGTCTAGACCTGTGCTGTGTTATAAAATACCATAGCCACTGTGTTTAGGTGGCTATTGAATGAGCAAACTAAACCATGGCCAGTGTGATTGAGGAAATATATATTTATATGTTTTATTTATATATGGAATATATATATATGATTTATATATATGGAATGTGTATTATATATATTTATATATGGAATATATATAGGATGTACTTATATGTATATATACATATATTATAAGTACAATTGTATAGGGCAATTGTATATATAATTGCATATAATTGTGCAATTATACAATTGTATTATAATTGTATATATTATATGCTATATATAAATACACATCTATACACACATATATTGCAGTGGGAATAAAACTCAGAAGCATTCTAACTTGGAGCTACACCTCCAGCCTTTATATTTTTTGTTTTGAAATTGAATCTTCCTAGGTTGCTGAGAGTTTTGCTAAATTGTTAAAGCTGGTCTCAAACTCATGATACTCCTGTCTCAGCCTCCCAAGTATTGGGATTATAGGCATGTGCCACCCTGCTTAGCTGAAACTAACTTTTAAATTTGACTCAATTTAAAATAGTTCAAACTTAAGTTTTAAAACTGATGCTTGCTTTCATTTTTGGAAAAGCTTTTGAGTATATTTGGAACAGCTCGAATGTGTGAATTTATTTTCTTTTCAACTGTAAATTTCATGAAATCTAAATACAGATGAAGTATTTCTGATGAAGACATAGCATTCAAATTTAGATATGCTGTTAGGGTGAAATGCACACTGGATTTTGAAGACAGTATGAGAAAGAATACAAAATACAATATTAAAAATTTTATATTCACTATATATAAAAGTTATGATGTTTTCTGGATACTGTTAAATAGAATATATTATTAGAACTATTTTGTTCTGCTTAGTTTTACTTTCATAATGTGGCTAATAGAAAATTTTAAATTGCATAAAAAATAAAATATATGGCTCCAACTATTTTTCCATTAGATAGCACCCTATAGACAAAGAATTCTATAGATATAGAATTTCAAATATTGTCTCACCATGCTGGGAATAACCCAGTAAAAACATGTTGAGAATATCTTGTCCTTTGTAATGGATTTGCCAGGTTTCCCAGAGCACGGGCCTTAGAGTCACAAAATAAATTAAAATCTGTCTTCTACTAATATAGATAGCACCTAGCACTACCATGTGAGGTCTCCCTGAGTGCTTATGTAATATTTGAAGTGCTTGCTTTCCCTTTTATCATTATGTCTTCTGAAAATCTGATAATACGTATATTTGTTTAAATGACAAAATGCTGTGTTATTCATCTGGGAGGCCTTCAAAGTAGATTGTGAATTCCTTAGCACACTCCAACTTCCCACTCTCATGTATGAAAGTGAAGATGACTCCTCTCCTTTCATAGTCCCATTGAAGGGCTCACCCATACACTATCTGTTGATTTCACAGTCTTCAGATACACTTGGCTACCTCAAATCTCAGGGATGCAAACACTACTTCATTTCTATGTACACACAATGGAGATAATCATCAAATGGGGGCTGAACTTCTTCCAGAAAATGATTGACTAGGAAATATGAAATGAGTACATATATCTTTTTTGGGTACTTGGTATTGGACATAGGGATGCTTTACACTAAGCTACATCCTCAGGCCTTTGTAATTTTTATCTTTATTTGGCAAAAATTGCTCACTTTAATTTACTAGGAAAATGAATGAAATTTCCTCTCAAGTTGGTTTTTTTTCTATATGCTCCCCTGGAAAGTACAGCCATATTATAAAAAAGTGGCTACGTGAAAATCCCAAGAAAGCTCTGGATTTACTATACGAGGTATATTTTAAGAATGGCCAACTGGTCAGTGAATAGTGGATCAGCCTAGCCACAGCCTGGGGACTGGAGTGGGATCTTTGATATGCTATTGGAAAACAGGTGTACCTTATACAAAGAGAACTAAAAAATGCTTAACAATGTGACTTTCCTGTGGAAATATAAACTCTTGCTTCAACTAACCCTCTCCTTCCTCAGAATCAGGTCTTTTTGAGTTTAATTCCTGGTGTTGGTCATTAAGTTTTATTTTGTACCACTTCTTTCTCTTCCCACCACACCACACACACACACACACACACACACACACACACACACACACACACACACTTTACAATCTGTGAGTCAGTTGTTTAGAGGAAGAAAAGATGTGATAAAAGAGCAGAGGAGGGCGGCAGGAATATAAATAGTACAAAACAGATCCAGGAGTCAAATTCAAATCACTCTATTTAGTAGCTTCATGTATAAAATGGAATACAGGCTGATAAAGTTCTCCACCCAGGGATACTATATTAATTGTCTAATTAATAAATGTAACTCACTCCTAAAAATCCAAGTAATATCACTAATGCTAAGTATTTTTATACAAAAACCATTTAAAGTAATTAGCAAAACTACCGTTACTCTGAATTAGAAAGTAAATTTAAACTTGAGAACCTATTAATGGAATAGGAAAAAACACAGAACTAATGATGATCTAAGCCATTGTTGTGGAAATTTTATGTCAGAGTCTGGTGGTTTCTTTGTGTCATTATATTAAGAAGATAGGCTATGTGCAATAAGCAGGTGGCTTGGGTTATAAAAACAAATATGTAGGAGAAAATGCCTGCATGCAGGTGTGAAGAATAAAGTATAAAAGAAGGCATCTGTACCTTGGAGGCTAATGGACCTAGCCCAGAGCAAATAAATCACAGTATCAGTGCCCCTAAGTCATCTGATTAACACTAGGGCAGATTTTAATGGAACAAAGAAATTTATCAACTGTTGACCGTCTAGGCTCTATAGCTATGACAAAGGGAAATTCAACAACCATCGTCATACTATTAAACACTGTGCAATTTTGTTTCTGCTTCCAATGGCTTGAGTCAAATGTGGGGTCAGGCAACCCAGTCTTACAGGAGTATAATCCCCCAAAACAGAGAGGATTGTCTGCCTCTGGCAATGTGATGGGCAGAGATTCCAAGCATCTCACATCCCCCTCCTGTATCCCCACAAAATGAAATGATGGACAAGATGGAATAGATTTAGTATAACCAGTAGCTTAAGATTCAGTTATTGTTACTGTGAGGCCCAAAGGAAGTACAGGCCAGCAATAAAGACATTATCCTTCTCATCCTTGAGGCCACAGATGTGCGTTTGTCCCATACAGCTAGAAAAAGTACACAAGTATATAAGAATAACTAGGCAAAATGCAATAGGTATGTGCAGGTCGCCCTGGCTTGGATTACACTATTTTGCTCAGGAACCTATATAAGGGGACAGATCTGTAAATAAATTGCTTTTGTTCTCCTCCTGATGACAATTTACTTGTTTTCTTCTATATGAGGATCTCATCATCAAACCCTTCCCTGCGACCACAGCTGGACCCTATCCTTGGTGTAGTTGGCAGGATAAGGTATGGGCCCCCAGATCTCTTTTAGAGGAGCAGTCATCCCAGGAGGAACAACCCAGGGTGGAGTAATTGTGCCCCTTACTAGAGGATTAGGATGATGTATATCCCCAGCTGGATGAAGTTTGGAGGGCAATAGATGCACTGGAGCCAAATGTTTTGGAGCTGCATTGAGAGGCAGTGGGATCAGTGGCCTGGATATTCATGGAGGCACTGTGGCATGACAGCTGTGACAGGAGCTGACATGACAGGTCCACTGGATGCAGTGGCAGGAAGAAGAATTAGAGTAACATTTAGTGGCCACCAAATGAGCTTAAAGACTTAGACAACATACCTGATTATCCAGGGAACCTGCTGACCTGAGGCCACATGTTTAATTGACTATTTACTGGTAATCCCAAATATGCCATGCATCCTGGCACTAGTTGATATGGGAGCAGACAGCACCCTCCTCTTGGGCCACCAGGATAAATCTACTAGTCCTAAGGTTGCCATAGAGGATTATAGAGGCTGTCTCATTACAGATTGATGTGCCTCAGTGACTGGGAGCCAGACATCTGCCTCCTAAGCAATATGACTTGCATATATTCCCTGTAGCAGAGTATATTCTGGGGGTAGATGTGTGACAGCTATTGACTGTGCAGACAAGTGTTGGAGAATTCCAGCTATGGGTCAATGTGGTAAAAACTATCACTAGAGGACTATACCATCATGCACCCTTATAACTTCTAAGCTACAGGAGTGTATATGGCAGTACAAATTACAAAGGAGGCATGAGGAAGTTAAACAAATGATACAGAAGCTAGAGGAGGCAAGTGTAATCCATCTGATTCAGCCCATTCAACTAAACTGTGTAGCCAGTGAAAATCTGATGGTTCCTGGCACATGCCAGTGGACTATCAAGAGGTAAATAAAGTGACACCACTCTTGCATGACACAACATGTCAGGGTTGATGGATCTTCTGTCACATGAACCAGGGCAGTTCTATTTTGTTGTAGACTTGGCCTTTTTCTCCATTGAAATTATCCCAGAAAGCCAAAAACAATTTTCTTTTACCTGAGGATGGAGGCAATAGGCCTTTTTGGTATTGCCCCAGGGATATCTGCATAGTTCCCACCTTGTGTCATGGTTTTGTGGTGCAGGATTTAGGCTCTTGGTAGAAGCCTGAGATGTATAGTTTTACCATTTTATTGATGATATTATGCTAACCTCTGACTTTCTTGCAGGGATAAAAGTAGCTGCATGCTGCTGCTGAGCTACTTTCTAAGAATGGGGATGACATGTCAATGAAGACAAGATATTCTTTCAAATTTGGTGGAGTTGCATGGTCAGGAAAGACAAAGATGATACCCAAAGCAGTGAAAGACAATATACAAGCCTATTCTCAACCTTACACCACCTTGTTTGTAAGGAGGCAACTTGGAATTGGACACCTAAAATGGAAACTGCATTTACTGTCACCAAGAGGATAGTGTCACAGCCACAAACTGCATGTAGTTGAACTTGCCATTCCTTTCCTGCCAATAGTCCAAGTGGATGACACAGATTTTGGGTAGGGGTTATGGCAGAATCAAGGTGCTAGAAATATCCCAATTGGATTTTGGTCACGGCTATGGAAAGGGTCTGAGATATACTCCTCTCTCATTAAAAACAGTGTCTGTATATGCTGCCCTCTTAACTTATGAACCTATTAGAGGCACTGGGTCAGTAATGATGCAGAGCACCTACCCTCCTGAAGGCTGGCTAAGGTTTTGGACTCAGAATCTCTGGAATTGAATAGTCAAACACCTACTATGATGAAGTAGGGTGCATACTTAGAGCTGCAAGCATGGTTTTCTAGTAGATCTTTGTCTAAGTAGCTACATACTGTGCTGCGGCCAGTACAGTTCTGAGTGACAACTCCTTCAAAATTTGCAGAAGTGAGAGATACTCCAAGGGAGATCCCCTTCCTCATAGAGGTGTGGTATACTAATGGCTTTTGTCATAGGCAACCACCCACATGGGCAGCTGTGGCCTTATAGCCCACCACAGAGATCTTTTGGTAGGAGAGTACTGCCAGATGCTCGAGCCAATGGATCCAGGCCCAAGCAGTTTGGTTAGCCCTCATGGAGACTGGGTCTTTACATGACAGACAGATTGACAATATACTAGGAGATAACCTTATGACTACTCCATTGAGGTACACAATACAAGTTGATTTGACACTACCCATTATAGGGGAAGGATATGAGTAAACACCTATAGTAATGGAACCTCTGAGAAGGAGCTACTATATATCATGCCCTGGGGCACTGATGCTGCCAACAATTTTGTGAAAGTTTCGGCTCTCTGACTCACCTGGAGCCCTTGTTGATAGCATCATGCTTAAATAAAAAGTTAGGACATGTAGTTTCCCATACCATGGGGCTGCTAAGCCAGTGGTAGAGATTGTCTTTTATGTGTTGTCAAGCATAAGATGCTATATGGCAGTGTACTTGGTGTGCAGACCACCACCCACAGAGACATGGGGTTCATACAACCATGGGATGGGGTCCTCAAGTATTCCATCTTATCAGAAATAGCAGGTTGACTATATTGGCCCAGACAATTTAGACAAATCAGGGGCTCCAGGGCTCAAGTGTACTCTAATGGCCATGTATACAGCCATAGGTTTGGATTTTGCCAACCTGTAGTGCAGGCTGACCAGTGACATACTGTGGTCACCCTTGAACAGTAATAAGTGGCCTATTCCAAGGGTACTTAGAAGTGGCAAAGGACAGAGGTACTCATTTTACAGGCCAACAGGCATGACCTGGGATAAGGACAATGATATACATTGGCAGTTGCAGGTTCCCTACCAGCTCCAAGTAGCCAGAATTGTTGAATACTTTGACAGATTACTAAAAAGAATCTGAAGGTCTTGGTCTCCCATCGGAAGAGGGGTGGGTACAAGGGGTCATGGTAGTGAAGGTTTTAGATGAGCAACCTCACTGCACTAAGGGGGCAGGCCCTTTAGATAAGGTACTAGCAGGAATGCCCTGCACTCTGAAGATAACAGGAAGCTCTAAGGAGCTCCAATTGCAAACAAAGGGAAGGAAAAAAATCTCTTACTCCCTGCACCTTAATTCTTGGCTCTGTGGCAAAAAGATGTCTGTGAGTAACCCTGGCATGTGCAGGTGTCTCAAGAACCATGGATGGCACTCCTGAAGCCATGGGGCCTGGAACAAAAGGCCCAGTTATAACTGGATCCTGGAATAGCTGCCTGGCCCTGCCCAGTATTGGTCACGCTTTTCACAGAGGCAGAAAGCACAATATTGAAATACAAAAAGGATATAAAACTATAGTCTATTCCCTTGTATTCTGTGGAGGATGTTACCAAGCCCTTACTTCTTACCCAGAGCATGTTGGTATGTTACCATTGCCCTGAAGCAGCCCTCATTCTTTCCACTCTTCTCTCATAAAACCAGCATGTTAGCTGCATCCTATTGGAAGGAAAGGGTTTATCTATGATAGTCTCTTTCTCTGTGTCCTTTTCCATCATCCAGGTGTCCAGGTTAGCAGCAGGGAATAGCCTGGTTTCCTGGGCATACACCTCTTAAGACTGTACAACATCTCCCATTTCTGAGTTTGTACTGAGGTACCAGTGGAAGCAGTCAAAAGTCTTCTGTAATAAATTGCCCCTACTACTGCAGACAACTGGGCTATTTTACCAACCAAAAATGAGATAGTAGATGTCACATAATAGAGAACTTGTTTTACCCAGAGCATAATAATGCCTCCCTTGTTGGGATGTGTTATAGAAAATGGGTGGGGCTGTCTAATGGAGGAACATGTAGAGCTTGTAAATATAGCAACTTTTTGCATTTAACAGGTAAACTGGTCTGTAACCAATGAAAACACTGGATGATTCCTCCAAGAACTATATTAGAACATCACTCATTTACCAGATACCAAGCAGTGATGGGATGGGTGAAAACTAATAGGGACCAAGCCCACTGATTTACTCCCAGATAGCTATTTCTGGGTTCATATACCTTTTGGCTGCCTATACCTCTTTACCCATTGAACAGGAAGGTATACCTGGGTTAGGCCATATATACAGAACAAATACTCCCGGCTCTCACCAATAAGCCTAGTAATTGGTATCCCATATATCACTGCTGGTGACATGTGTGCCTGCCTTCATAGTGGATTTTACCCTTTAGCCTTATAAAATTAAAATATATGTGCATGGTCACAAAATGATAGAGAAATATTCCTTCATTCATCCCATTAGTCTTCATTCATTGATCAGAAACTGTTCTAGTTGCCAGGGATCCAGAACTTACCAAGTAAATAAATAAATAAATAAATAAATAAATAAATAACAAATAACAAATGGATTCTGTTGGTGCCCTCTAAAATATTGTGTTCTGCTGAGAAGTGATAAATAAGCAATCCTCTTAATTCATTCATTTACTTGTTCTAGATAGTGATGAATGCCAGAAAGAGAATATAGTAAAGGAACAGGATATATCCTATGTGCATATAGGAATGTGTTTATGTTGGGTGACAGTGACCAGGGAAGTAAGAGGAATTTGCAAGTTTTCATGAGGAGGTGTCATTTTAGTTGAGATCTGGGTAATTAGAAGCTTATAACCTTTCCAAACATTGAATAAAATTATTATAGACCCTGGGGACTTCACATGCCTTGAGATGAGAACCTGAAGGAGTAACTGAGAGCAAGTCATGAATATTATACTGCAGAAAGAAAACAGGATGAGGGGATGACTTGGTGGGGGTCACAGAGAATATTAGTAACTTGAATCTTACTTTTTCAGGAGGAAGATATTGGAGGATGATTATCAAGGAACTGATATAGTCTGAGTTATGCCTTTAGCTGCTATGTGGAAACTATAGCATAGGAGACAGGAACAAAACCAGAGGGACCCATTGAGCTATTATGTAATAATGTGGATGGGGAAAGAGAAAGTTAGGTCAGGTTGCAGTAATGAAGCTGGTAATAGTGGTCAGGTTAAAGATATGCCATCATATCTCACTGATGAGAAGTTAGAAAAAGAGAGAGAAGAAGGATGGGTGACTCATACACTTTTAATTTAATTTAAAGCCAGTTTTGATGGAGGATAAGGAGACAGGTATGCAGAACTTTAGAGTTTTGTTCCATGCATCTTCAGCTGGATAAATATTTTAGTCACCTGAATTCTGGCTGTTGTAAAGAAGAAAATTGGACGCAGAGGGCCAGTGGTATAATTTTGGGAATCAACTGGGCACAGATGCTCCAAATGAAGGTCTCTCTGACTTCAAAACCATGCTCACTCTGGCTAGGACTTAAGCAAGAAGGAGTAATGGGAAGTAAGACTGAGAAACAGGTCGGTATTCTGAAGGAAATGACTTGGTGTCTTATCAGTGTATCTCCTGAATGTTTCCAGTGAGTGCAAGATCTAACGTCCCTAAAACAAGTGTATTCTCTCACCATTTTCAAGGACAAGTCTTCAAACTAAATTGAAAATATGCTGCAGGAAAATAAAAGATGATGATGATTTAAAACTTTCAAGCAAAAGGTGGAAAGGCTTAAAAATATTTGAGTATTTCTGTGGGATTTATGAAGAACACTGAAAAATGGTAGGGCAATATCTGTAAGAATTGCTTTGCTAGAACAATGAGCAGCCTTTTTTTAGAGGCAGCACAAATAATCTATACCAGTGAAAAATAAAACAAGAAAGTAGATATATTTAAAATCTATTCTAGAATTAATGCTAATTAGGCTCATACTTTGGCAATGAACTAGAGACGATGTAATTTGTTTGGTCCACAGTAGGAAAGAATAATAAAGAACTAGACTTTCCAGCTGCAATATATAGAAACAATTAACAGTGCAATGATTTAAGGTCTATAGCAAACCAGACCCCATTGTTTCTCAATAGCGCCAGAACAACCAATTGCTTTACTAAAAGGAGTTCTGGATGTTCCCCAACACATTTATATTTTAGTACATTTTTGGAAAGCAGAGTCTAATCTCATAGCCCTTACTGAACACTAGCAGATACAAAACACCATACTAGTGGAAGGTGGGCTACAGAGCTGATTCAGGACCTCTGTCTCCATATCACTCATCTATCAGCCTAGAGTGGCATTTAGCAAATCAAATACACCCATAGTTTATGGTACCACAGGCAGCAGAGGAGAGATGCTGGACTGGTAGAAAGTACTACCATCAGGACATAGAAGTAGTTTCCATGAATCTTGGCTTGGGGGATTATAAAATGCTTAATGGAGAGGGAATATTTTAGTTGGATATTGAATAACATACACATATGTGGATACACATACACACGGGCAGACTCTCTCTCTCTCTTTTCACACACACACACACACACACACACACACACACGCACGCACTTGTGTTTGATACAGAAGAAAGAATTTTAAGCATAATGTGAACCAAGATATAGGACATAAGCAAAGAAAATGAGGCTAAAGCCAAGGCCAACAGAAGTGGTATCACTTTCTGGAAGCATCTCTCTAAATGCTATATAAAAGTACAAGATGTAAAATTGTTGCATTAACGTACATACCTACAAAAGAATGGCTGTCTTTTTCCAGCTGAATGACTTCAAACCCTTCACCACCCCCATTTTTGAAGAGCCATTTAAGTAAGGGAAACACTTATGTAGATAAGGCAGCCTCTTGGGAACTGGAGGAGAATAGGAGAAGCCCAGTGTTCCTCAGTCCTTTTACTTGGGCCAGCTATTGGTGTCTCAATTTTAATCAAAGCCTTATTTGTGGCTCTGAGGAACACAGAACCAGTTTAATTAGGAAATATGGGTCAGAATTTTACATAAGTTTACCTCTTCAAATGCCTTAGTAAGTTCTAGAATGTAAAATTTGTTTTTATGGCCTTAAAAGCACAGTGAAATTAAATATTTAAAAAAGGTGTTTCTTTGAATATCTCACAATATCTCACTTCCTTAACTAGGCAGGCAAATACATGTAAATGGCTCACAGTTTGATGAGAATGAGGGCTATTTGGGATGAATGTCTGTGGCCAGAAGCAGTTCCTTGCTCTATAAAGGCATAAAAACAGTTCCTCCCTCATAGTGTCAATGTGATGAATTCTGGTGCATCCAGTACAAATGTTCCACATTGTCAGCTCTCTGTGGGGGATGGGCATAGAGGAGTGAGTCTCTTAATCTCAGGGTTACCATCCAGAATCCAGACAGGAAAACCAACAACTAAAACCAAATGGTTGATGCACGTTACCAAATTGTGTTCCATTTCTAAACAAATGCATATCCTAGATGCCAGATACATTTAAATGCTTGGAAGTTCAAGAGTTGAATGGGTGAGATGGAATGGAGTAGGGGCATGAGGTCTTACTCTGAGGAAAACGGAAATGTGTCTTAACTCTAATTAAAAGACACAGACCTCCACACTGAGGCTTCAGTCCAAGGCAGTACACAGTTCCAGAGGGATTAGAAGAGCAACAGTCCTAGACCACATTTAGGAAGGACTCACACGCCAAGAAAGCATGTTCGTGTGTGGCCTGTCCCTGATGATGGGTGTAATGACCAAGGCCCTGGAAGGAATTATCCTGCAGTACCAATGGCATATCCACAGCTTACATCAGCCCAGCTGTCTCATAAATGTGTGTTGCTGTACACAAGTCCGTCTCCCTCCATGAGATCATAAACTGCTGGAGTGAGGTCTAGACACTCAGGTATTTCTTTTCCCAGTATCTAGAACAACTTTTTCCTGAACAACAGCCATTTAACAATTGTTTACTAAGTAAATACGGTGATGGAGCTACAGATTAGCTCTACTGTCCTTGTTAAGGATATCAACAAAGAAGGCCAGCCCTTTCCACAACTAGTATCATGAACTCAGTTGGTTTACATTTTTATTTTTTATTTTTGGTGGTACTGTGGATGGAACCCTTCTACCTCCAGGCTACACTCCCAGACCTATTTTATATTTTTATTTGGAAACAGGTTCTCTTAAGCCAGTCGAGGCTGTCTTCGAACCTGCGCTATACTCTTGTCTCCGCCTCCCAAGGGCAGGGATTACAAGGGTGCACCACCATGCCCGGCTCAGTTGGTTTATATTAGAGACTTGCTCAGAAGTAATGATTACTCCAGAGAAAGCCTTGGATGAGATTAAGGTGCTTAGTATTTTTAGTTAACCAGTTATCCCTTACTGAATGTTCCTTTTCCTACATAAAGTGCAATATACAGATCTACCCCCAATACCTTTGGTTTCATTTTCTACGGTTTTAGTTAACCCCAGTAGGAAAACATTAAATAGAAAATTATAGAAATAAATAATTCATAAGATTTAAATAACTTTTATTAAAATACATTATTATAGTGCTTCTATTTTATTACTAGTTATTATTGTTAATCTTCCAGTGCCTAACTCATAAAGTTAATTTTATATATATACCTAAGTGAATGAAAAAGCATAATATGTATAGGGATTGGTAGTCTCCTTGGTTTCTATCAACCACTGGGGAGGAGGTCTTAGAATGTATTCTCTACAGACACCGGGTGTGGTGGCACACCTTTGTAATCCCTGCATTTGGGAGGCGGAGACAGGAGGATCACGCAGGTTCAAAGCCAGCCTTGCTGGTGTAAGAAAACCTGTTTCCAAATAAAAACATATAAAAAAAATAGGTGTCTGCAAGTGTAGCCCAGAGGTAGAAGGGTTTCCTGGAACCCCAGTACCACACACCCCCCCCCCAAAAAAAAAAGAATGTATTCCCTACAGAGAAGAGAAAACTACTATATATAAAATAGTTTAATTTTCACATTAACTTTTTGGAACAAATATTTTCATTTTCACCCATTTCACACATAAGAAAATTGGGACTTAGAGAAGGTAACTGTTCTCTGGGGCTGGAGAGGGGTAGGCCCTGGGCTCAGGCCTAGGGCTGATGGTGTCTGACATGGGCTCATGGTAACCAATCATGCTCTCATCTTTTCCCTACTCAGAATTCAGTGTTCACATTGGTGCTTGAAATTGGGCATGGTTTACACCATACAAATAACTACTACTCAGGGATGTGTGTGTGTGTGTGTGTGTGTGTGTGTGTGTGTGTGTACCACTTCTTAGCAGCATGCCCATGGCCTAGAACTGGCCTCGCTCCAAAGTCTCTGTGTCACTACTCTTCATATAGTCAAGAAACAATAGAGATGAACTCAGCAATAGCTGTGTGTTGAGATGAGAAGACAATAAATAATGATGACTGTAAATAGAAAGAGGTATATAGGGAAAGACTAGGGAGGAAAAAACAGTGTTAAGATTTGTCAAAAAATCCTCAGCATGCCACAGACAAAGAGTATATTTGGGAGACCAAATTCACCAGAAAGTTATGCTTTTGTAAGCCAGACGGAATCATTCATTAGTGTCCATCACAAGCCAGATCAAATACCCATCAAGATCGGCCAGTGTCCCTTTCTTTGATTCCTAGCAGCCTCTGATACGTGGGGGAAGGAAGAGGGTTCTGGTGGTTACAAAGGTCTGAACCTAATTGTAGTAGCAAAAGATGACATCTTCATCAGCTCCTTGATCACTCCTCGGTGGTGTGCTGATGAAACTACCCTTCTTCATTCACAAAGGTGAGAAGCCAGCAGTGTGGTCTTTTAGCGCCTGTTTGTTTGAAGATCAAACTCTGGGCCTTGTGCATGCTAAGCATGTGCTCTTTCACTTAGCTACACCCCCAGCTCCTTACCAATCCTTTGGTGTGTGTGTGTGTGTGTGTGTGTGTGTGTGTGTGTGTGTGTGTGTGTGAAGAGTGGGTATTCAACAAATGCTTACTGAAGAAATGAGAAAAAAATCAAAGAAAGGACACCCTTATGATTTCATTGTGATCTGTAACCATGTAAGATCTAGCTAGTTCTCTGACACCACACTAAGACAGATCCACCTGGTTTTAGTAGGATATAAGATCTGTTTCCTCTTTGTATTATCTTCTGAATTACATCACAATGCATGTAGCCCATTGACATGAGGGTTTAACAAAGTACTGAGCCAAGAAGCCAGCTTCTGCTCTCTAACTCTGGAAAGAATCTTTCTCAAATTTGGTGATAAATGCCAAGGGCAGGAACCTACCAGCATTCTGATAAGGAGAAAAGTCCTTCAGAATAGGTAAAATAAAAAGGGAGCAAAGGATGAAGTCATCCCACTTCAGGGGAGCTCTAGTGCTCTGCAATTCTTTTGCCAGTAACCTTTCCTTCAGTCAGGCCAGTATTACAAAGTATGGCTGGGAAACATGTGCAGATAAAGTGCAAACAATTCTTTAAGTCATAAAACCCTAAGACAAGCATCAAAGGCTGATTTTTATGGTCCTCTCTAGAGTCTTGCTTGCAATAAAACACTATCCTCAGGTAGCTATTGCTGTGGACTTCCATTTTAAGATTCATAAATCCACACAAGTTTAATGGAAATCAATAGATCCAGGAATCCTATATTCTTTGTAATTAGTGAGAAATGCTGGTCTTCATCACAATCCAGGGTGAGACCTGTTTCATCATATGCCCAGACACTTCCCACACACTAGATATGAAAGACAAATATCACCATTTATGCCTCACTGGGCAAGTACATGAAACTGAATTATAAAGACAAATGGAGGCACAAGAACTGAGAATAAGGATGCAGAGAACAGAGACAGAAACAAAAGGGAAAAGAGATGGGAAGGAAAGGCACTGCTCAGTTCTGGAGGGCGTTGCCTAGAGATGCATTGTAACATTCATGAATTATCTCTGTGTATCCCAACAGCTTCACACTGTGGGGTGTTCAGAGGCCTTATTTTAATGAGTAACTTCATGCCTACCACACGGTTGATCAAATAAAAAACAAGAAAAATGTATATATTTTTAATTTTTTTCTTTCTTTTTTTTGTGGTACTGGGGTTCCTGGAAACCCTTCTACCTCCGGGCTACACTCTCAGACCTATTTTTACACTTTTATATTTGGAAACAGGGTCTCTTAAGTCAGTGCGGCTAGCTTCGAACCTGTACAATCCTCCTGTCTCCGCCTCCCAAGTGCAGGGATTACAAGCGTGCGCCACCACGCCCAGCAAATTTTTTTTATTTCTGTGTGTGTGTGTGTGTTTGTGTGTGTGTGTGTGTGTGTGTGTGTGTGTGTGTGTGTTACCAGAGATTGGGTTCAGATGCATTCTACCTCTGAGCTACACCTAGTTTTATTCTATTTATTCTGAGATAGAGTCTTGCTAAATTGCTGAGGGCCTCACTTAGTTGCTGATGTTGACTTTGAATCTGTGATACTCTTGTTTCAGCCCCTCAGCACCTGGAATTGCAGGTATGCACCACCATACCTGGCTTTTTGTTGACTTGTTGTTCATGTTTCATGTCTTAGGTTCAGGTTCCAATGAAGCAGGCTGAGATGGAAATTAGCATGCAGGTTATCACCATTTGTAGGGCTGTGAAGGAAGGAAGATGGGACAGAAGGAGGAACTGGATTGCAAAAAAGTATTCATCTGATTCAGGAAGAGCTCTGGAGTTGACATAGACTTGTGGTATTGGTCGACCTTAAGGAAGGCAGGTCTCTCTATATCCATGGAGGTGGACTGATCCTGGAGAGGACAGGTTGGCTCTTTTCATTTGAAGGCTATTTCCAGAGCTGGAATCAACTGAACCTCATCAGCTGCCAGCACCTCCAAAAGTACAAAAAATAAATGACTCAACCCTGAAGGGACCCGCACAGAACCTCACCACATCCTCCACAGTCTGTAGGTAAGCGCATCCTATAGCCAAAGGTGACACAAGATTAGTAAAGTACGTCATCTTATTTTAGTGATGTCAATGACTTTAGCTAACTATCTTAGTAAGACTGTTACTTTGGTAACTATCTTCATATTTCTTCAATGTAGAAAATCTCTTCCAAAATAACATATGAAACTTGAATCATCTGCTGTTTGCATCCCAATAAGATCTTTACCATCATCCCTATTCCACCCACCACTACCAATGCTTGAATGGAGTATGGCAGACCACACCTTCAGAATGAAGGAAAAACAAAATCCAAACCAAATATACTTCCTGCCTCCAGTATCCTGGTCTCTTGACCACTTTCCTTTACCCAGGAAGTAGTAAGGTGAATTTCTACAAAAATTTCTATTAAAAAAAAATCTCTATTCAGAGTCTTCTATTCCTAAGGAGTTAACTAGTGAAATTAGAACAGGCATACTTTTGTAGAACGTAAGTGCACTGCATGGGAATTAAGTTCATATCATTTAATTTAACATTAATAAAGGAGCTAGAGAGAATTTAAGAAACAAAGGGACTCCATATAAACAAACAGTGGAATGGGGAGGGAATAGGGAACGGGGGAGTTAGGTACAGAGGAGAAAGAACTGAGGAAGGAAACAGTTCAAATAATTTTATGTTTATATATGAAGGCATCATCACCAATCTCATTAAAATGTAAGTATGAGGAGGGAGAAGGTGGGTAGAATGGGATATGAAAAAAATAAACCCAGTGTTATGTGCATTACATATTTGTATCACTTAGAACCTCACTATGATGTATAATTACAATGAACCAATAAAAGTATTTAGAAAAAGAAAATAAAATTGGCTGGGAAATGTAGTTCAGTGAAAGAGTACCGCTGTTTTAAATCTACACACACACACACACACACACACACACACACACACACACACTTTTATGTAAGAGGAGCCTATTTCTCCCATCAAATAGAAGACAAATGTTTACTATTCCCTATTTGTTTAGAGGAACAGAGGAATTAAGATCGACAAATATGAAACACACTGGGGAAAATATGACTTATTTGATAGGCTTCTGGTTGTTAACAAACCAAAATATTTTCTCCCCAGTGGAACTCTAAGCACAGTGGAAATGCGAAGTGTGTTTTGCTGACCCTGACCTCTTCCAGACCCCTGGTAGAGGTTCTCACTCATGTTGAGGCCTCAATGTCATTAGACAGAAAAATGTTTTAAGGATTCTGACCTATGTCCTGTGCGAGGAAACAATTTAGAAGAAACTATTCATGAAATATTTAACTTCTTGAGAAAGTACATGTTGCATTAGTTTGAAATATCATGTCATATTGACCTAGAGCTTTAGGGCTTTTCCTATTAGAATTAGGCTTTGCATTCCAGTACTCAATAACTAAATAAGGTTTCCATAATCACATCATTCATCTTATTTTTGGCAATGACCCCATTTGAGGTCCATTCCTCATGTACTGTATCCTAAACTAAACATAAATATGTGCTTTATAAACTATGAATCGACTTTATTTTTCATAATTATGAATATGTGTTTTTCTAAGTACTAGTATAAATTGCTCAGTATGTGTCTAAATGATTTAGTGAAGAGTTTTGAGGTTGAGTAAAGCAAATGTTCATCCAATGAAAGCACAAAATATAGAAAATCAAATTGTTAGAATCAAAGAAAATAAGGTATTGCAAAAATGCCAAACATAATTACTCAGGTTTCAATTTGGGGTTTGAGTTTCCCAGAAGCCAGTGGGAAAAAGAAAACAGGAGTTATCCATGTTTTTATCAGAAAGAAGGAAGTGGAACATGGGCTAAGCAAGCTATGTCTAACACGATTCTGAAACGTAGCCCTCAGAAGGGATTCTATAAGGAGAAACATGATGAGTATTTGATGGAAAATGCTGTTGGAAATTTTGAGATGGTTTGTTATGTAACAACTGCTAGCAAGTCAGTCAGAAGCACTCAGAGGTTGAAATCATGTTTTTCATTTCATTTATCTTCCTTCAACAAATATCTACAGAATACCCACCACATACCAGGTGGGCTTGTAAAAGTTGGCAATGGTGATAAAAGAAGCTGGAATGAGACAAAAATCTCTGTCCTTGTAAAGCTGGCATTCCAGTAAGGGAGATAGACAATGAACATGAAAACAGTATTACATTTGTAGTATACATATTGCCAGGCACAGTGCTAAATATAGAAAGTGGCTGGCGAATGATGCTCTTCTGTGCTCATGAAACAGATCTAAAAGCATCATTCTCAATTTTACCTAAAATAAAGAAGAAAGGAAAATAATAGCAACACACAACAAACAATAAACGCAACTGAATCCAAGCATTTGGAAAACCAAGTTACTAACAAGTCAGATAAGCCAGAGAAGTTTATAAACAATGCATTACTGGCAAAATAAGTGTCATGAAAAGATGTTCACCTGTTTCTCTAAAAGCAATTTCTCCTTTGCCTGCGGAGCCCTAAACTTTTATGAGGAAAAAGGGGGCAACCCCCTAGCTTTTCAGAAATGTAGGTTATACCCTAACCAGAGTAGAACGTATTGCTCTATAAAATGTCAACATCAAAACAATATAGAAAAAATAATTACAGACAGTGTTAGTGTTGTAAGCTGATAAGGACCAGATGGTCTTTTGTATTTATGGTTTTCCTTGTGCATACAAATGCTTTGGGGATCTAATTAGCCTTCTACAAAACTCAAACTGGGTAATTACTATCATTATCCCCTTTTCAAATAAATCTGAAGTCTAAACTGCAATTATGTGTTTTATCTTACATTTGGTATTCACACATTTTAAGGATTGTTCTTTGCCATCTACTTGGAAAACTTCTTAACATGGACTGAAGTAAATAAGGTGCAGCAGGACTATAAAAAGAAGAAAACATTTTTAAAACGTATCTCACACTATTGAAAGAAAGTGCTGACAACCACTGAAGTACTTCCTCCATGAGTCCAGCCTGTCACATTGTCATTTTCATCTAGAAAAAGTCCGTGTTCCCTGAGACTTTATATCTTTGCTTATGCTTTGTGCAGCAAAACAGAAGAATTCCTACATGGCTTCATAAGCAGTCACATGTATTAGAGAAAGGAGTCTCTGTGAGATGTGCTGTGGCAGCCATTTCAATTAACTTCTGACTCTGCCCCAAAGTGCAATACCTAGGCTTGTGCTGAGCTCTGAAAAGGTAGCAGTGCACATAACAAGCCTGGCAGGTCGTCTTTGTAGGATTTTTGGCCTGAGGAAAGTTGAGTCACATGATAGAAACATCTCTATAGTGCAACAAGAAGAGAACATGATCATGTGAGCTAGTGAACTCATAATAGAGAATTCCATCAGAATATATCTCTAGTGAGAAGAATGTGTGAGAAGGACCTTTAGGAAGTAGTCATTTTATTTTAGGCACAAGGCCAAGGATTAGAGTTATCAGGGGCCATGTGTGTGTCTTCATTGGCAGGACAAATCCTGGGCAGTGACAGGTAGCAGAATCTATCTTTTTCATGGCATCTTCCAATGAGGAGGTCAAGAATATTCAGAATGTCTGCTTGACATCTTAGAATTTAGCATCATGATTACTGATCCAGGGGAGGCAAAGTCCAAAAATAGTTGACAGGTTAATGACCTGGAATGAAGGGGGTGATTGACACTGGAGATGCTATATGTCAGTGCAGGTTTTAGAGGTGGCCCCTGGCCTGCCTGACAGAGGGATGGCTCTGGGGTTGCCACACTGGTCCTCTGCCTCAGAGGTGGCCTCGGGCTGCCCTGGTGGGCATAGCGCAGGAGCCCAGACCTTGACAAGAATGGCTGCAAAGTTAGCACTTTATCCTGCCTTCTGTGGCAGCAACCTCCTAGTACACTGGAAAGAATCTCTAAGCTATGCATCCATTCTTTAACTCATTTCACAAATATTGGCTGAGAGTCTTCTTGCTGCAATGCACTATGTGAGTAAATTTGTGCAAGTTTAGGTGTCAATAAAACACACATACACACACACACACACAAACACTGGTCCTTACAAATATCATTAGATTCCAATTATAAAAGGTATTAGAGATCTCACCTAACACTCTACAAGAGTCAAAATGCACAGAGAATAGTGTGGGCCAGGAGTATACAAGTATAAGGAGCAATAGAGTCTTGTGTCTTGGGCTTCTGAGCCTGCCTAAGGGTTCAGAGTTCATGGTTTGGAAGCTAGTAATACAATGTCCCTATCTATCTATGAGTACTTGCTGTCCATGTAATAGCACCTTAATATCTATACAGCCATATCCATGGTTTATAGTGTATCTTTTCCTTCAGCATCCTCTGGTTGGAAGTATGACCAGTTGTATCCCAATTTCATAAGTGCACAAGATGTATCAAAGAGATTATGGGACTTGCCCAATTCTATACACCAATATAAGCCTAAGCCAGGCTCCATTCAGATCTTCTTACTTATAAATACTGAAACTATGCAGAAAAAAATTTCCCCACTGTCTGATTGGAGCTTTTACTGATGACTCTCAGCAAAAGTTTGGGTGCCAGGGAAAACCACTACAGTGTTGTCTGAGCAGCCTATTTTTTATTATTTTAAATTTGTATTGGTGCATTGTAGCCATGCATCTTAATGGGATAAAAGACTTTTGTAGACATACATGCACACATCACCCAATTAGCCCTTACCCGATCCCCATCCTATTCCCTCCCCATCCCCCTTCCCATGCTTGGCTTAGTGACTGACTTTGATATGTTTGTTTTAGTACATCATGTGCTTTAGAGAGTTTCCCTTTTCTCCCCACCCATCCCTCAGTTAGGTCGCCTTATTTGCACCTGTATAGAATCTCCTTCTCATCTAGAGTTCCTCCTGTTACCCATTTCTCCCTAGCTTTCGCATATTAGGGAAAGCATCCAATTTCTTATTTTTTGTGACTACTGACTTCCTTTTTTATCAACTTAGGTTTCAGGGCATTTTAAATCCCTCTCTCCTTCTGATAATATAGGTCTCAATCTCAAAGGAGAATAATATGAGTCAGGGCAAGACTATGGCATCTGCATTAACCCGAGACCTGGTGTAACAGAAAAAAAGCAAAGATTTTTAGTTAGAAGGCCTAGGTTCAAGTTTTAGCATGATCCAGGTGAACTTCATCAAATAACCTAAACTCTTTGGGACTGGCTTCTTCACAGATAATAATATTTGTGAGCATGTAGCGATTGAAAACAAAGCATAAGCATCCTGAGGCTGAAATTATGTACTCTGCTTCACCTGTTCATTATACAACCTTCACAGAGTTATACTGGGGATTGAACAATATGATGTGGACAAAGCACAGGCACAGTGCCTGGTACAGAGTAAGGGTTATCTCTGATCCTCTGATCAGAGATGGTTTCATCCCATTATGCAAAAGGAGGGGAGGAAAACCTTTAGAGCTCCCATCATGAAAATGGCTAGCACTCCATGCATCTAGGAAAAGCCCCATTGTTGGCTAAGTCAGGAAGGAAGAAAGGAAGTACCACTCATGACACAGTCTGCTATCTTTAGCCATGTCTCACTGCCTTCCAGAAATGCTTGGCCATCTCCCAGTAGGCACTCGTGCTTCACTATCTGTCCTTGTTTAGGGATATAAATCTAAAATAACAGCAACCATCTCTGCATTATCATAAATATTTCTTGTTATTTTAAATATAGTCTGAATTCTCTGGTTAGTATGAAATTTAAAAAACATCCTTCTATAATCCACTTAGCAGAATGGGCTTCCTGCCAGCCAACTGGTTGTGTGGGGCCCAGAAAATAATTGAGATGACAGCCTAGTTTTGTGATGGTGATTAAAATATCAAATTGTATCAGCTCTCTGTCCTGGTGCTGATTGACCCTGCCAATGTGTTCGGTTCTACTGATGACAACATAAGGGACAGACTGGCTGTGCTCCCACCCAAGGGCATCTCTGAATCATAGCACTTGGAAACCCAAAGGAAATCATAGGGTGAAGATGGGAAAGAGGATGTGGCTGAAGGCCAAGGAATATCTGGCAGGAAATTTTTCTGTACCTATGTCTATGGCTTTCCTGAATCAACTCCTCAGGATTTGCAAAGGTAGATAATAAAGGAAGAATCACAGGCCCCTCTCCAGGTATATGGATCTGATGATCTACCATAGCTTTTTTCATTTGAGGGAACAGATATATTGTCCAGGATGAATAAGAAGCTTTCATAAGAATTCCATCTTCCTCAATAGGCTCCTGCAAGTGTGCTATGGGATGTCTTTGCAACTTCGTTTGGTCAAATCTTGGCCATTCGTCATAGTATGTGAAAACACTTTGTCATTGGTTAGAAACCATTATTTTTCTTTGCTTAAATCTTACAGTTATAGTAATATTCTCACTTTCAAACTTGAATAATAGTGTAAACAATTGGCTTTAACATGCATGTAGGGTATTGAATGATGGTTCCTGAAAAGATAGGTTTTTCTTAACCCTCAGAACCTGTGAATGTGACATTATTTAGAGAAATGATCTTTGGAAATGTAGCTAGGTTAAGAACCTTGAGATGAGATCATCCTAGATTATCTGGGAAGACCTTAAATCCACTAGAAAGTGTCCTTCTTAAAGAAAGGCAGAGGATATCTGGAACACAGATGAGAAAATTATGTGAAGACATAGGCAGAAATTGGAATTATGCAGCTCTATGCCAAGAAACAAAAGGAGCTAGAGGAAGCAAAAAAGGATCCTTCCCTAGACCCTAGACCCTTCAGAGAGAGCATAGTCCTGAGGAAACATTGATTTTTAGACTTTTGGCCTCCATGACTACACAAGAATAAACTTGTAATTTTTTAAGCCATAAAGTTTGTGGTAATTTATTATATCAGCCCTAGAAAACCAAGAACTAATATAGTATGTTTACAATATATAGGTGCTTAACATATGTATTATAAGTATACATACATATAAAAAATTAAGTATTTTTCTTATATATGGAAAAATAGAATATATATATAGTATATGATGAACATTTGTTTTTATCACATAACACCTAAATCCCTTCATCATCTCATGATAAAATATAAAACTGCATTCAGTAATTGTTTAATTTATGTGCTTCATGAGGAGCTGACTGCAGTCCACAAGTATGCCCTGTGAGGGAAAATAAATGATGGCATTGCAGCTCATAAAATTGAATTGCCGCCAGGCATGGTGGCGCATGCTTGTAATCCCTGTGCTTGGGAGGCAGAGACAGGAGGATCCTGCAGGTTCAAAGCCAGCCTTGCTGGCTTAAGAGACCCTGTTTCCAAATAAAAATATAAAAATGGGTCTGGGAGTATAGTCTGGAGGTAGAAGGGTTTCCAGAAACCCCAGTACCACAAATAAATAAATAAATAAATAAATAAATAAATAAATAAATAAAAATTTAAAAATGTGAATTGCCAATTCCAGTACTTTGGGGGCTGAAACAGGATTATAGGTTTGAGGCCAGCCTCAGCAACTTATGAAGACTCTGATTCAAAATAAAAAATAAAATAGAATGGGGATGTAGCTTGGAGGTAGAATACCCCCTGGGTTCCATCCCTGCCATGATAAAAGATAAATGTGAATTAAGTAAAAGAAAAATGATGCAGTGCTATCTTTTCCTCAGAGAGAAACATTAAATACTAGACAAAGATAGACTGCCAGAAAGACTTCATGCTAACTGCATTAACAAAATATATATTCAAATATGGTGGTATGTACTCAATATTTAAAAGGATTTACAACAAAAACTTGTAGTAATGGTTTATAAAAACATTTGATAGTTTTGTGTTATTATTTTATGTGCATGCATTTAGAGTAAAATTGTCTCACATTTGTAACCTGTTCTATTAATAACAATATAATAATCATCAAAATGGTCGTAATTAATAATCACTGAGCACTTGCTATGATTTAGTCAGCAGGCTAACACATTTATGTGCATTACCTTATTTAACAAATCCATACAGAATTCGTCTGAGGAATGTATATTTATATGGCATCTGTTTTTTATATAAAACAAACATCATGTTTGGCAAGATAAAGTGACTCATCCAGGCTGGTGGCCCTTATCAGGAGCAGGAGCGACAGGCTCTCCCCCTCACGTCCCCACCACTGGACTCCAAAGCTCCTGATTCTCTGAATTCAATCTGCAGACTTGGGGCAGGTGGAACCTACAGTGTGTTGAGGTAGTCTTATATATCCTCATAATCTGAGACAGGATTCTGTGTAGCTTTTCCAAACTCTTAGTCCCAATATATTTGAAGACAGTGAAAGACATCCTCCCTACACAAAAATTACAATTCCAAAGCAAATACTGCTGGAAATTGGGAGGTATTAAAAAAAAGGAGGGTTTGAACAGGGAAATTAGGGGAAATAGATACTTCAAGTAGGAGGGATGTAAAGGTGGATGTGCAGGCACAGCTGGGAACCTGGCCTGGCATCATCCACAGAAGCTTGGGAATCTGAGTGCAGCCTCTGTAATGGAATTAAATAAATTAGATTTTTTTTCTCTAGCAAACACACTGGAAAAGTAGCTAAGTGTGAATAAAACCCACATACTCTATAAGTCTAAGTGTTAGTTCCCAATAAAAGAGTATACTTATAAATAAACTAAAGAGTAAATAACTAAAAAGTATTATAATAACTAAAAAATAAAATAAAATAGAAAAGCATGATAATAACTAAAAAGCAGAACAGGAAGGCCCTAGAACCTCTCAAACTCATCTTCCTCACTGGTTGAGTAGATGTACATGGTTCTTTTTTTTTTTTTTGGTGGAACTGGGGTTCCTGGAAGCCCTTCTACCTCTGGGCTACGCTCCCAGACCTATTTTTACATTTTTATTTTATTTTATTTGGAAACAGCATGCGGCTGGCTTCGAACTTGCATGATCTTCCTGTCTCTGCCTCCCAAGCGCGGGGATTACAAGCATGCGCCACCATGCCCGGCTGATGTACATGGTTTAAACCTTTACAAGGGTTAATCCTGTACAAGGATTAAACCTTTCTGCTACAGGGTTATTTCTGTTCTCAGGTGTATCATCAAGTTCCACATTATGATATTAAATGGGTCCCAGTAGAGTATGCAGAACAGAGGGTTTATGGACCTAGGAGAGAGGGGAATGAATAAATGATATTGATATTTTTACAACCACATTTCAGTGCTCTTTTTTACAGAACTATGGGACTCTGTGATAGTCCTAACCTGGAGAGAGGCACTCAGCTCTGAGTATATATATTTTCTTAGTACAATTTATCAGACCAAAGTAGCTCTCAGCAACAAGAACCATGCAGGAGGCATCAAAATACCTGGCTTTAAACTATATTGCAAAGCCATAGTAATAAAAAATAGCATGGTATTGGCACAAATAAAAAGACACATAGACTAATGGAGCAGAATAGAAGACTCAAAAACACATCTGCATGCATAGTCATTTGATTTTTGACAAAGGATCCAAAAACACACATTGGAAAAAATGGTGTTGGCAAAACTAGTTAACCACATGCAGAAAAATGAACATAATCCTCATTTCCTCACCCTTCACAAGAGCCAATTCAAGATGGATTACAGACCTAGAAATTAGACCAGAGCTTACAGCTACTTGAAGAGGGCAACACACAGGCACAGGTAAAAACATTCTCAACAAGACCCCAAAGACACAAGAAATTATGTGAAGGATCAATATGTGGGATTGCATTAAACTGAAGAGCTTCTGTGTAGTATCAAGGAAACTATCAAGAACCTCAACAGAGAGCCCACAGAAAGGGAGAAGATTTTTGCTAGCTACTCTTTCGGTAGAGGAATAATATCTAGAATATACAGAGAACTCAAGAAACTAACCACTAAGAAAACAAATAGCCCAATCAAAAAATGGGCAAGTGAACTAAATAAACACTTCACAAAAGAAGAAATTCAAATGGCTAATAAATGTATGAAAAAATGCTCAACATCCTTAACAATTAGAGAAATGCAAATCAAAACTATGCTGAGATTTCACCTAAGCCCAATTAAAATGGCAATCATTAAAAATACAAACAACAACACGTTCTGCTGGGGGTGTGCAGGAGTGGGAACACTAATACATCGTTGGTGTTGGTGAGATGGCAGATTAGTGTAATTACATTGAAAAACAGTATGGAGGATCTTTGGAAGAATGGGAATGAACCTACCATATGACCTAGCCATACCACTTCTAGATATCTATCCAAAGGAACAGAAACCAAACTACCAAACTAATGCATCCATATCTATGTTCATAGCTACACAATTCACAATTGTCAAACTATAGAGCCAGCCAAGATGTCCATCAACAGATGAACAAATTACAAAACTATGGGGTATGTACACAATGGAACTTTACTCAGCTCTAAAGAACAAAATTGGCGACCGAGAAAAGCGGGGCTTAAGAGCCCCGCTAACAACCAATCTCCATTACCACAAAACCAGCGCCTTTCATAGCCAGAAAACACCATCACCAGAAAAACAAAAAAAACCACCAGGCTCCAGAGAGAAAGCGGACTGAGAACAGAGCTCAGGGCCACAGAGGAGATGCACGCGCCCGAGGACGCGGCAGCAGCGCCATACTGCCGGCGGCAGCGGCGAACTCAACGGACGGCTTCAGCAAGCCGAGGTGAGCCACTGCGGAACAGCCAGGCGGGATTTCTCCACGCAGAGAGCGTCTAAAGCTCCCAGTGGCCGAGCTCAGCACACGCTGCAGGGATTCAGAGTGGAAATCAAAACCAGAGAAGAAAAAATACGCCAGCCTCACGGCCGAGGGCATGGCAGAGGCGCCATATTGCCACCGGCGGCGGCAGCAGCAGTGAATTCACCGAGTCCAGTACAGCTACATCTGCGTACTCAAGAACAGTGAGTCAAATTGCGGGCCACAGAGGAGAAATCCCAGTACTGTACCTCCTGGGACTTGACCCAGTGAGGGAGTGGTGGTGGCAGAGATATCACACCATAGGAGAACGTGCAACCTGGCACCCCCCATAGTTTAAAGCAGCCTCTATCGACTCCCTGGGTCGGAGACTCTGTGATACAACCCAGTAAAGGAGTAGTGGGGTCTGAGATAATACAGACTCGAGATCCAGAGCACCTTAAGTGAAGCCATAGTGACCTAAGGGAAGAACCCAGAGAAGGCACAAACCTCCGAAATCATGGGAAAGAGGAATAACACTGGAGTAATGAATGCGCACAACCCCATAACATCAGAACCCAATAAAACAGAAAATCAGAGATTTCTAGAAGATCAAATCAGGAAAATAACTGTAGAAATAATAGAGATGTTTCGAAAAGAACTCAGAGAGAGCCAAAAAGAGATAAAGGATGCAATTAATGAAGTAAAGGCCTCAATTCAAAGCACAAACAACCGATTAGAACACATGGAGAACAGAATCTCACTCTTAGAAGAT
This sequence comes from Muscardinus avellanarius, assembly GCF_963383645.1. Lineage (NCBI taxonomy): Eukaryota > Metazoa > Chordata > Mammalia > Rodentia > Gliridae > Muscardinus > Muscardinus avellanarius. Next base: position 159,946,659 of record NC_137786.1, read on the forward strand.
GATCATTCCAAAAATGAACGCATAGTTTCTAATCTAGGAAAAAAAATCCAACAGCAGGAATCTGACATGGAAGAAATATGGGCCCATCTTAAGAGAGCTAACCTAAGAATAATTGGAATAGAGGAGGGAAAAGAAGGTGAAACCAAAGGGATCAACAATCTCTTCAAGGAAGTAATAGCAGAAAATTTTCCAAATATAGAGCAAGAGGTTGATACACAGATCCAGGAAACTTATAGAACTCCCTTTAGACAGGATCGGAGAAGAGGATCCCCACGCCACATAATTGTCAAAATGACCAATGTGGAAGCTAAGCAGAGAATCTTAAAGGCAACAAAAACAAAGGGCCAAGTGACATTCAGAGGCAAACCAATTAGAATCACTCCAGACTTCCCAAACCAAGTCATGAGAGCCAGAAGGGCTTGGAGTAACATATTCCAAACTCTGAAAGAAAACAACTTCCAGCCAAAAATTTCCTATCCAGCAAAACTTTCTATCAAATTAGATGGAGAAATAAGAAGCTTCCATGACAAACAGAAACTGAAGGAATTTATGTCTTCAAAACCAGCGCTAGAGAAAATACTCAAAGAGTTTAACTACAAAGAAGAAATAGGTAACACACACCAGAACCAGAGAAACAAGATTTTCCCTCCAACAGACAACTAAGATTGGTTATCTGTGGAGATTCATTATTTTTGTTAGTCTTTACCTATCTCTAAATTGTATTGTTTGCCTTTATTGTTGTTAATTTTTAGGATTTCTAGTTGGAATATTAATATACCTTCAGATATAGCATTTGGAAATATTTTATCCAATTCTATTAGTAACTTTTAACTCTATTTACATTGTCTTTGGATATACAATATGTTTTTTATTTTTTAGGGAGTTTGTATACTCTTCTTTTGCCTGTGCCATTGAAATCATAACCAAGAAATCACTGCCAATTTCAATGTTGTGAGGTTTTATGACCCAGATTTTCTTCTAAAAGTTTATAGTCTTAAGATTTATATTTAGGTCTTTTATCTATTTTGAGTTAATACTTGTATGTGGGATTAGGTAAGGGTCCAATTTTATTCTTTTGCATGTAATTATTATTTTTCAATAATATTTAGTTAAAAGATTATTATTTCCACCACCAAATGTTCGTGGAAACCTTGTCAAAAATAACTTGACAATATAGGGAAGAATTTAGCTCTAGGCTTTTATTTAACTCCAATGGTTTATATATCTGCCTTTAGAACAGTATTACACTGTTTCAATTATTGTAGCTTTATATGGTTTGAAATTAGAAAATATATATCTGCTAGCTTTGTTCTTTTTCAAGATCGTTTTGGGTATCTAGAATTCATATTCCATATTAGGATAGATTTTTTTTCTGAAAAATAAATATATGAATATATGATAGTTTCACCTAAAAAAAAACAGAAAAAAATATGCTCTGGTAAGAAAGAAAGCAAAAAGAAATATTGAAATGTTATCTTTAAGTTATCAAAAGCTTGGTATCAGACAAATGAAACTGTTTGTGAGATTAACATTTTTAATTTTGGATAAATTGCTATAATACTAGATGTCAACTACTAAGCCAAGCATGGGAAGGAGGGACGGGGAGGGAATGGGGTGGGGATCGGGTGGGGGCTGACTGGGTGATGTGTGCATGTATGTCTACAAAAGTTTGTATCCCACTATGATGTATGAATACAGTGCACCAATAAAATAAAATTAAAAAAAATAAAATAAAGAACAAAATTATGTCATTTGAAGGGAAATGGATGAAACTGGAGAAAATTATGCTAAGTGAGATTAGTCAGTGACAAAAACTGAAAAGTCAGATGTTCTCTCTAATATTCAGAAACTAGGAAGATAATAGGACATAGTAGGGACTGTAGACAAAGAAAGAAAACTCTTTGATGAGTAAAAAAGTTGCCCTAACTGAGGGATATGGGAGGGGGGGAAGAAAGAAACACCTTAATGTACATGATGCACATTAATAAACGTCAAAGTCAATCACTAAGCCGAACGTGAAAAGAATGGGGGGAGGGGATGAGGTGGGAATTGAGAAAGGGCTAATTGAGTGATGTGTGCCTGTATGCCTCTATCATCTTGTACCCCATTAAGATGTATGACTACAGTGCACCAATAAAAGAAAAACAATTTATCAGAATGAGATAAAATAGGACACATTGTTCCCCAATACAAATAGAATTGGAGATAGCAGTAATGGCAATTTCTCTAGAACTTTGCTCTAGGGTGGAAGATATTAAACCTGAATTCTCTAAGATCCTATGCAGGTGTTCTGCTTATCACCCCACCTGCACATACCAGCAGGTACTCAGTGATTCACATACTTGGAATAAGGTAGATAGTTGATTCCTGAGCAACAGAGAATTTAGCCTAGAAGGAAGGCTGACTTTGTCTGTGTCTGTGCATCTATTTGTATTAATGTACTAATGTATAATAACCAATGAATGCATTAATCTTGAGAAATGTAGGTATGTAAGGTATAAAATCTGTTGATTATACTTCTGAGGACGGTATTTGCATTTTCTCTATTACATATGGCTTAGAGGTTAATACTAAATCAGTGAATGAGTACTGCAATCATATAAAACAGGACTAATGTCATCACCAGACCTGTTGTCACTGCATTCCCTTAATGAACATTAAAATTTCAAAAGAAGAGATTAACAATAATTAGAAATCAACTATGCTTTATACAGTTGGCCAAGCTTTATTATTTTATGAATATAACCCAATACAACCCGGAAAAGCAAAATTCACATAGTAACGGTTTATGCTTCTGAAAACTATTATTAGGGCTGATATTTGCTGAGAGTCACACTGATAAGTTTATGACTTATTTGTAAAATATATACTAGGTCCAAATATGTATAGAAAGGTAGAAGTAACCACATTTTAGAACTTATATTCATTTAGATTTAAATATAACAATAAACAATATTTATACTTGTAAAATATGCACAGAAGTGCAAATTTATGTTCAATATATTTTAATTCACTTAGAGGTAAAAAGAGAAAAAGAGCTACTACCAATATTAACAAACACATGCTTCAAACTTGAGATCTTAGTTAAGTCAAGCTGATGAGAACACAAGAGTTAATATTGTGTAAAAGGTACTTAAACACCCCTGACTACTTTATTGCATTTGGGACAAGATCATGTTCAATATATCATGAAAAGAGATATTAGTTCAGGGTTATATATATATACTTGCATACAGATGCCTATTTGCTTTTCACACAACTTACTGTCATTGAGATATAATATGGAAATAGTCATTCTATCATCCAGTCCAGTGAGCACCTTTAAACCTTTTCTTGAGGTATTTTCCAGAGTTCTATTTACTACAAAGTGAAGTCAATGAAACCCATATGTTTTATTTCATATTTCTACGTGACTATGATCTATTCCATAGTATTTCCAGATATAACATGACACACACGGGCTTTTCAAACTTCAATAGTACCTGTTCAGTGTATTAAGGTAAAAAGGTAATAATAAAACATGAGCTTTTCCAGAAAGTCCGATTTATATTCAGGAACTCTATATTTCTTGCATACTAGTTTGTTTGTTTTAAAAACAAAAGTCCCATGTATAATGAGTTATCATTCTATAGGACATAATAGAGCCAGAATCATTTCCATAGTATAGAAAATACTCATAAGTGCAGCAAGAAACTATAAGCCTCATCAATTACCTTACTTCTATTTTCTTGAGAGAGTTTCATGACCATATAGAAGCAAATATTCACAAAGTGCCTATAGATCTTCGTGTATGTTTATGTCAGTTCATAGGTTACTTGGTTACTACATAGAAGTGAAAATTGTATTGCACTTTGCCAAGCTCTTGTGTGAAGAAGGCAGTTGTAACTTCACTGCTATTAAGATATTCTGCCGGGCGTGGTGTTGCACACTTGTAATCCCAGCGCTTGGGAGGCTGAGACAGGAAGATCACATAGGTTCACAGCCAGCCCCAGCTACTCAGTGAGGCTCTCAGCACTTAGTGAAACCCTGTTTCTAAATAAAATATAAGAAAGGTCTGAGAGTATATAGCCCGGAGGTAGAAGAGCCCCTGGGTTCCACCCCTAGTACCACACACAAAAAAGATGAAGTTATTCTATTATTATTATCCTTTGTAATGATTTATTGTGAAAGCAAGAGAATTTAACTTGATCTTTCCAGTAAGAGATGAGGCAGGTTACATCGCCTTTATTTTGCTGTTAATGAGATAAATGTAGAAAAATGTGGGACTCATCCTTCCTGATACCCTGCTAACCATTCTCTCTTCTAAGCCATCTTTTTTTTCTATGGCAACAGAATAATACATCTAGAAATTTCTAAATCAGATTTGGGGCTCTGAAAAGAAAGGGTATGCAAGAAGGCTCTTTGCTTTTATAAAACTGATATTCAATGAAACTTGTATTCTTATGATTCCTTTTCTTCCTTGCACAACTGACAGCCCTTGATGGCTATCAGTTTCATGAAGAAGGGCAACATCTTTTCCTTTTCCTGTGTCATTGCATCCTCCTTCTTATTCTGACCCAGACTCTTGCAGCAATATGCTTGGCACTGAACATTTGTTCAGTAAAGGTTTTCTGAAATCCAGTAGTGATCTCTTATATAGAGAACCAGGAATGGGCAAGTTGGAGGAGAATGAAGGAATAAGCCTAAGAATATGTGAATCATTTGGCATAAGCTATTTGCAGTGATGGATAAAAGTCTGAGCAGAGATATAGGACCACCTCCAAGTAATATTAGTATTTTTAAATGACATAACAAGTTCATTTAGGATTTTCATTCAGTTTTTAGAATAAAATGGCTTAGGCTACCAAAGTAAAGGATGTAGCTGGGTTATTGTCATGTTTCCTTTGATAGAAACAGACTTACGGAGTAATCTAGTTTGTACCACTCACATAAACACAGAGAAGAGTTATGAAGCCTGAAACTCAGTACAAGCAGTCTTCAGTAAATTCCAAACCATGCTACTCAACAGAAAGACCAATAACTTTTATGAATCTTGCCGACCTTATTACTTTTTATAACACATTGATTTCTCCTTTATTGTTAAATTGTTTCTCAGGGACTAGTAAATGCCCAACGAGGTTTTTGAGAGCTGCTAAAGCTCACTGCCCAACAATTAGGATGATCTAATTTGTCTCAATTCTACCTTAATGTCTCAAAAACATGCTTGTCTCTGATTCAGTAAGTCTTGTAGGAAGATGTAATGATGGATAGGAATTGTAATTTCTGAAGAACTCTGACTGGAAAACAGATTATGGATAAGGTAATGACAATTCTCTGATTTATAGAAAGAAGAATCCCTGTTATTACTTAGCTTTAGCTTCTTCCTTCACTCAATCATGTAACCTAGCCAAAGTCAAAGGATGGCTTTGCATCATTTAAGAATAGAGGGTACTCTAAAAACTACTTATATTTAAATTTAAGGCTTTGTTACTGAATACCCAATGACCCGATATGCTTTTCCTAAAGAAATTATAGCCTCTTTATACTGAAATATTTATTTTGAGTTGTAAGACAGAACATTTTTCTCCTACGCTTTAATCTTCTCTTAACACAAAAGACTGTAAGTATTTAAGTCACTCCAGTTACATCAAAAGAGAATAATCAGTTTCTGTTCAGTGCTAGCTGAGTTAAATAGCAGTTCTGTTTCTAGAAAGATAATAATGTCAAAAAATAGAGAGAAAACAGCAGGCATTCTGGGGAATTTAACTGTTGAACAAATGGCTGAAAGGTGCTTCAAAGTTAATTTAAATAATTTTTTAAAAATGACACCCTGAATTGAAGCCGAGAAGCTCCTTTTCTCCATATATAATTAAAACATAATGCTGAAGACCTCATCAGACAGCAACTCCTGATATTTTAATAATAAAGTAGAATGCCCTCATCATATGGCTTATTATTATATTACATTTAAATGTACTAAAGATTAAATCAATTCTAGTGGAAAACTTCAGCGTGCAGTAAAATTGTACTTCAAGAGTAAAATTCATCTATGAAATGGTTTTTTCAACATCAGGACTGTGTAAATGTCTTTCTGAAAATTTTGTCTTAAATACTCTACAGAAGAATAGGAAAGAATTATGTGGAGACAAATAAAATAAATAACACCCTCTGAGCACCATAGTCGCTCCTGAAAGCACAGACCTCATGGTGATCTATTCTCACAGGAGCAGAATAAAAATTGTCCCAGAAATCCTTATGTTTACTGTGACCAGGCTTCTGTGACAGAAGACCTCAGGCTGGAGAGGCTAAGGAATAGAAATTTATTTTCTCACAGTACTAGAGCTGGAATTCTGATATCAAGGTGCCAGCATGGTTGATTTCTGAAAAGGGCCCTTTTCTTGGTTTGTAGGTAACCACCTTTTGTTATATCCTCACATGTATTTCCCTTAGTGTGTGCTTTTGGGAGTCAGGAAGGCAACTGGAGAGAGAAAAAGAAAATCTAGTGTCTCTTTCCACAGGACACTAATCCTACTGAATCACTGCCCCACCCTTATGACCTAATAATTACTTCCAGAGAGGCCTCATCTCCAAATAGAACCATACTGAGTGCTCTGAGGTTAGTATATGAATTTTATGGGAACATTAATATTCGACACATAATGCTGTTCATTTTTTTCTTGTACTGTGCTCATCTATTCCTTTTCTGGGTGTAGTGCTAGATCCTGCAGAGGTTTCCATTAACGCTGCTAGGAACATACAAGAAGCCCTGCATTCTGTTCCATGGAAAAGAATTAATGATGAGTCAAGGATTAGAAAATGAAATTTATGAAAAAAGTCAAAGTAACCAAAATTATATAACTTAGAAAAGAGAAGATGGAGGTGAATAATCTTCAATATAGGAGATCTATGAATAGAATTCTGACCAGTTTTTCTTTTTCATCTATATTGTTTAGAGCCCTAAATCACTTTCAAGGAACATTTTTCAGAGAACATAGATCTAAACAGATGGCAAAGGAATATCAAAATAACATATCCCACCTACCATTCAACATATCCCTTGTTGTATCCACAAGACTCCCACAAAAAGCAAATTTTGTAATTGTTGACAATATGATAGAACATGAATTTATCTGTGTGATTTGTGAAACACAAATAATGTGTTTATTTTGTCAAAGGTGAAAAACTCAAGTAAGTAGTGACTAATTTTTTTATTGTTGCATTTTAGTTATACGTTTTAAAGGACTACAAGATGGTAGAGGCATACATGCACAAATCACTCACTTAGCCCTTACCCAATTTTCATCCCATTCCTTCCCCCTCCCTCCTTCTCATGTTTGACTTAGTGATTGACTTTGATACATTTGTGAATGTACATTATGTACATTAGGAAATTTCCCTCTTCTCTCCTCCCATCTCCCTCAGTTAAGTTCCCTTATTTGCTCACCTATGGTTTCTACTTCTTCGTATAGAGTTCCTCCTATGACCCTTTTTCTTCCTAGCTTCTGCACATTAGAGAGAGTATCTGATTTTTTACTTTTTGTGAGTAATCTCACTTACCATAATGTTCTCCAGTTCCATCCATTTCCCTGCAAATGACATAATTTTGTTCTTCTTTATGGCTGAGTAAAATTCCATTGTGTACCTATCCCATAGTTTTGTCTCTAATACATTGTTGGTGGGATTGCAAATTAGTGCAACAACTTTGGAAAACAGTATAGAGGAATCTCAGAAGAATGGGAACAAACCTACCATATGATCCAGAAATACCACTTCTGGGTTTCACTCAAGAATGAAAACCAAACTACCAAACTAATGCATGGGTATCTATGTTCATGTCCACACAATTCACAATTGCCAAACTATGGAACCAGGTAAGTCCATCATGATGGATTTACTGGGTGATAACCTAGGCCAGTGGTGAGTGACTGGAGAAGGTGGGTCCACGGGGGTATGACCTTGGAGACTGTACTTTTGCCTTTAGAATCCTCTTGTTCTCTCTCTCCCTGCTTCTGGCCTCCATGATGTGTGATCAGAGTTCTTGCTCTCTCTTCGCTTATCACTATCGTGCCCTGAAATTTATGGACTTCGGCCTCACATGGACTGGACCCCCAAATCTCCAAAAAACCATAAGTAAATAAATCCTCTTTCCTCTAGATTGTGTGGCCAGACTTTTTGGATTATGATAGCAAGAACATTGACTGAGACAGGTAGAGAACAAATTTATTGGCCATAAAGGTGAAATGCCATAAATACTTCTTTGCTTCAGGCCCCTGAACTTGGAAAACAAGGAACTTCCCTAATGATACTGGTCAGAGGCTGTGTTCTGCCATAGGAATTTGTGTACAATTTCATCCTGTTTCTTTTACAACCTTTCTTCTCATGTACAATAGGACCTAGCTCTGAGAAAACCTTACTTCATGCCTGCAGAATAGAAGTGGCAGCTTACTCTTCACAAGCATTCAATATGAGTCTTATAAATGCTTTCTGGAGCTGATTATCTGGTTGTTGCCTGGGCTTATTCCTCCCCTACAGCTCCTTCTGCCTTCACCTGCCTTCCTCTTGGCCATTTGCCGCTCATTAGCGCCTTTCATGAAGGCACATGGGGAAGGAAAAGGATGTGAAATTTAAATGACTGCTGGTTTGACAGGAAAAAAAAGATAAAAAACATTGAGGAACTGCAGATTTTTTTATATTATCTTAAGGTTTAAATTCCATACCAGGTCAGGTCCTTATTAGCATGGATACTCCAGGTCTTGCCAGAATAGCTATATTTACTTCATGGCAGGTTATAAAGCCAACTATGCTACAAGTCATCACCGATGTTCTGTGTTGATGATCTTTATCATAAAGAGTGGCTTAAGTAAAGAAAAATACTGCAAACCTAATCCTAAAAAAAGTAACTGTAAGCATAGGCTTTCAAATGTCACCTATCACCCCTGGCTATGCTAATAACCACTTATTGAAGCTGACATGTTTCCTTCCAGAAACTAAAAATGCTCTTTTTATATACTGTAGCTATCCAGAGAAGGGCCAGAAAAAGTGGCAGGTTTTACAGAGGGATATGTAGAGTGAGAAGGAAGCTCAAAAGACAGGGATTCTCAACTCCCAATTCACTGACTGATTGGACAAGCTCTTGCTGCTGTGAATCATGTTTTCTACCTATGCATGGTATGCTAAGGAAAGGGCGAATGGCAGGTTTTAATTTTTCAATGGCATTTTATTGCAGCAGCATTTCTACATTCTGAGAGATCCAACAGGTAAATCAGGGACTCAGGAGATTTCCATGGTGACCTTGTGTGACAGACAAGAACCAACCCACAATAACAATGACTAAAATTCACCACTAATCTGAATAGGTCAGGGGACAATATTCTGTAAGTCTAAGCAATTCATTGTACAGTTGGAATTTATGGCAATGAAACTGAAGAAAGATTACTTTTACTTACTTATTTGAAATACTTTTATTGGCAAGTATGAATCAAAGTTGAGGTTAAAATCCATACATTCAAACATGCATATAGCACTTGGTATATTTCCCTCCACAACCCACCCCATCTTTATCCCTCCCCATATATGTTAGTGAAATTGAAAATGGTACCTTCACAGAGGGAGATAATATCATTTGAACTGTTCCTTTCCTCAAGCCTCATTTTAACCTCCCCATCTCCCTTCCTATATCTCCCTCCACTATTCTACTAGTCTTTCTCCTCATTTAAATAAATTCTTTATTTTCTATTTTCTGTCCAGCTTCTACCTATGAGAGAAAACCTACAGCTTTTGACTTTCTGAGACTAGCTCACCTCACTTAGCATAACATTCCTAATCCCATCCATTTCTCTGCAAATAATACTTTTTTGTTCTTCTTTATGACTAAAATTCCACTGTGTGTATAGACCACATTTTCTTTATCCACTAATCTGTGGATGAATATCTAGATTAGTTCCATAATTTGGCTATTGTGAATTGTGTTGCTATAAACATGGGGAAAAGGTCACTCTTTAATGAAATGGCCAGCTCTCTCTGTGTGAGGGCAAAATTTTAGTTGACCTAGTTTTGTGCTATAGATCTGAAGGAGAGAAATAAAATTTAAAATTCTACACTGAATACCAATACCAATTTGGTTGCTGGCAATTCAAGTTTCAACCCTCTAACCCTAAAGCTCATTAGTTTATATGTTTGATCTGTAAGTAAGAATTTCCGAAGGAGCTGTGTGCTGGATGGTTCATGCTTTAATTTATCTAACTCTATTGATCACCTGCCAGGCATTCAGCTAGATGCTGAGAATGCAGCATGAAGAAACCATAATTTCTAACTTCATGGCGCTAAGCATCCAATAAGGGGTGGCGAGTACATTAATTACTGCCAGATACCTGGGAAAAGCTGTTAGAAAACTATCTCAAGGTGCAATGATTGCCTAAGCTCAGACACAGAGGGAAAATTATTCAGGAAATATTTAGGAGAAAATATGAAATATTTTAGTTATTGTTTAAGACTGCTGGTCAATTAAACAAGGATGGCTTCAAGTGTTTGGTTTGGTTAGTCTCTGTTGGCAATGGAAGGTTTAGTGAGGAAAACAATTTGTTCAATTTGGACAGGCAGAGTTGAAGGAGCTTGTAGGAAATTTAGAAGCACATACCCAGCACACAGGTGTTTCTATTAATTTGAAGTTCAGATAAGAGATGGTCAAAGTTGTAAGTGAATGTGAGTGTCACAAACATGCCTGTGATTGCTAAGCTCTAAGAATGAATTAAATAGCTCATAGTCTGTAGTGACACATAATTAGAGGAATGAGCATGGTATCCTGAGGGAAACCAACATTTAAGGGGTGGTGTGAGAAATCTACAAAAGACACTAAGAAGGAGATGTCAAAGAAGTCATAGAGATAATTGAGAGAGCATTGTCACAGGGGTCAAGGCAAAGAAAGTTCTAAAATGGGAGTGACTGCATTCAGCAGTCATTGAGGGCCATTGTGGCCCTGAAAAGAGACATTTTCTCTGGCATACGAAAGATGCCAGATTGAGAAGGGCTGATGAGCTACCCAGAAGAAAGGAAATAAGAAGCAGTAAGCATAAATAGTGTTCTACCACTTGACAGTACATCAGAATCATGGAAGAAACTTGCTAAAACATAGAGATCTAGAGTACATTTTGAATCCTCCTAGTATAAACCTTTAAATGGGAACCATTAAATCTCTTTTTCTTTAGAAGAATGAAATTTCTAGCTTAGTTATGAGTAATTGAATTTTACTGCTACTATTATATCTTGGTATATTTCCAGTCATATTGATTAATAAGGAATTATCAACTTTAAGGAAAGGTCTAGGTGTATGCTACAAATTAATTGGTCCTGGTACAGAGTGCTGCGGATTTAGGTGGTACCTTAAGAAAAGTTGTACATCTTTATCTTGTCAATAATTTAATCCTGAATGATGACTGAGAGAGGAATATGAGTTTCTCTAAATTATGAAAATAAAGCCTGATTCACATTTCCCTTCATAAAGTCTATGATGGATTATTTCAAAGAACTGACAGAGTTTTTACATGTATGTGTGTGTGTGTACATGTATGTGTGTGTGCATGGACATGTGTATGCACCCTTCTTGTTTCAGAAGATGCAACTGCTATGTCACCACTTTAAATAATAGCTCCACACACATGACATCATAATAGTTTCCACAGCAACTGTGAGTGATATTACAAACCTGTCTGAGATTAAATAAGGAGAATAAGCTAGAAGACAAGAGTGGACAATCTCCTAAGCAACAAATGCGCTTTTTCCATGGAAACACCACCTCGTGGAAAAGAAAAAGAAACGCAGATAATAGACATAGGTACACAATGGTTCCTAAATATAGCATTCTGCTAAGCCCTCTGTCAATTGCAATTTAAGGACCATTTAACCTATGAGAATAATCGCTAGAAGAAAAGCTTCCCCTAGTTTAATTTTTCAAGAGGAGGCAGAGACATTTTTCTTGAAGTCAGTCATCACATATCATCACAGCTGCTCACAAAAGAGGACAAATGTGAATGAGTAGGATATTAGTAATGCTTTGAGGCTTGATTTGCTTTAAGGAAAAAAAAAGACAAAAGCCAAACTTTAAAACAACAGATATATTATTTGTAAAACATTAGCATTATAAAATTCTCTTATGAAGAGAATCAAAATTTGAAATGAAAAAACTCTCCTAGTGAACATAAGATAAAAATTGCATTCTCAGTTTTTAAAGATTCATTTTAATCCCATTATGGTGGTACACACCTATAATCCTAGTATTTAGGAAGCTGAGACAGGAGGATCATTGGCTCAAGGCTAGCCTCAGTAATTTAGCAAGATCCTTGGCAACCTAGCGAGATTTCATTTCAATGTGAAAGATAAAATAGGGCTTGGGATGTAGTTTAGAGGAATAATACCTTTGGGTTTAATCTTTAGTACAAAAATAATAAATGAATCATTTTAGAAAATATAACCATGTCAATGTGTCAGTGCACATGTAAATTATTCAGTACCAAATGCCCATCTTTAGCCAGGCATGGGAATGTATGCCTGTAATCTCAATACTTTATGAAACAAAAGGATTGCAGGTTCAAGATCAGCCTCAGAGATTTAGTGAGTCTCTGTTTAAAAATAAAAAAGAAACAATAAATGAGCAAAAAGGCGAACTGAGGGGAACATGAGGGGGGAAGAGAGAAATTCTCTAAAGTACATGATGTACATTCACAAACATATCAAAGTCAACCACTAAGCCAAACATGAGAAGGAGGGAGGGGGAGGGGATGGGGTAGGAATGGGTAAGAGCTAAATGAGCGATGCATGCATGTCTGCCTCAACCATCTTGTATTCCTTTAGGATGTATGACTACATTGCACCAATAAAAATTTAAAAAAGATAAATATAAATAAAATGCTAAACCTGTAAGTAAACGAAATAAACTAAAATAAAATAGGGATGGGGTATGGCTCAGAGGTAGAATATACCTGGGTTCAATCCCTAGTACTACAAAAAGAGACTACATCATCAATGACCCACATAAATGTGCTGCGCCCTGAAAATCCAGTATCTTAATTTTCTCATACAGTACCCCATATATGAATTATCTCATACAGTACCCTGGTGAGGAGGACTGTCATGTCTTGTAAATGACAACATGGGAGAGGGAAATGATCATTCCCCAAGTCACGTGGCAGGTGTCAAGCTGCAGTTCAGACCTTTGTTGGCTGGACTCAGTTCTTCCCAGCACAGCTTTGTTCACTTCTGAAGCTGTTCATACTGTACCTTTCCCTGCAATCCTTCATGATTAATGTCACCTCATCCTTATAATGCTGTCACCAATTTATCAATGGCATGTGCACTGTGCTGTCTGCATTATAATCATCAACTCATAGAGGATGGGGAGATTCAAGAAAACCTTCCCAACTATCTCATTTTATTTTTGAGGATATCAAAGTCCAAAGAGAGTCAATTTCTTTCATGGAAATGAGACTCACATCACAGCTTTTCCCAGTTTGAATCTCCTATGTCATAGTCTTTCTTATCATTATTATTACTATTACTATTATTATTATATTATCATTAATTATTGCAGTACTGGGTATAGAACCCAGGAGTATTCTACCTCCAAGGTACACCCCCAGCCCTATATTTTGTTCTTTACTTTGAAACAGGGCCTCACTGATTTGCAGAGGGCCTCACTAAATAGTAGCTGAGGCTGTCAGAGAGCTACAATCCTTTTATCTCAGTCTCCCAAATGTTGAGATTACAAGCGTACTCCACCATGCCTGGCTGTTACTTAACAATTACTAATAAATTATTATGCATCTCTGTTTCTTCTCCTTTACCTTTATCCTGCTCCCATTGTACTATCATTCCAGGGTATTTAGAAGCCTTATTATCTGACACAAGTTTAAATATCAGAAAACCCTTTCACAAAACACTCCTTTGACCTCTGTGACTATCACCTAAGGAGACTTCCTGAGGAGGCAGCTTCCTTTTCCACTTCTCCCCACCCATCACTAAGTCATTCCTCCTTAGGTTGCATTTATCTTCCCTGAAGCACCAGAACCTTCACTTATGAATCAAACCATCAATCTTGTTTGCTCATGCAGGGCCACCAAAATCATGGCTTGGTGTCTTCTTTACTCTCCTCTATATGCAGAGGTCTCTCTCTCTTATTAATTGGTGATGAACACTCATTAATGTCAACATGAGCTACATCCATATCAAAGAAGACTCAGATGATTTGACAACATTTAATTCTCTCTGAAGGCCTTTAGGAAATATGACATCTGTAGATTACCCATAACTAATAGATGGGGATTTTCAGGCTGATTAAAATTCTCAGAGTGAGGATGTCTATGCCTATCTCAACGATGTTGCAGCTTCCTTTTAAAATTCACTCATGTTTGTTCTCAGCCTATCACTGAGTAAATTAAAAGTGTAGTTGTATCAGATGAGTCTGACTGGGATGAAGAGCATTAGAGATGGGACTCCCTACATTGCAGAACAAGTACCATGCATAGTTCATGAGAAGTGAAATAAGCAGGCTCAATAGCTGGCAGATCCAATGGAGCAGAGGATATCTGCTCTGACAGCCCTGTGATAGCCATCCAGTTCACTCCTGGCTTCCCTTAACTCTTTGTTGGCTTAGAGAGGAAATTCAAATCTCTTCACAATCATTCCCAGTTTCTCATAAAAACTATTCATTTTTCCATCAACACAAACATCTGCAACTATCCTCCCATCCATTCTGCAGATGCCTTAGGGTCTTCTGAGACATAGTAACTGGGCCCCCTGACAGCTATAAAAAAAAAACAGAAGCCACTAAGCCATCTTACAAATAAGCTCATTTTTAAAAATATCAGGTTCTTAAAAAAAAGAGATGGGATATAATTCCAGTACTTAGGACGTTGAGATAGAAGGATCTCAGGTTCGAGACCAGTCTGACAATTTAGATAGGCCCTCAGCAACTTAGCAAAATACTTAAAAAAAATAGGGCAGGGGTATAACTCAGTCATAGAACGCCCCTGGATTCAATCTCTAGTACATAAATGGGATACACAACAATAACTTAAAATTCCCTTTTGCTTGATTAAAAACTATCTTTTGGCTAAGATTTTGGTTATTTGATTTAAAAAAAATAAAGCATTAAGTTCATTTTTGAATTTCTCTAAACTAAAACGTCTCAGGTTATTATTTATTCATATTATTGAATTAAATCAGGCTACCAAGTTAAATCTCAACTTTCGAAGCTATTATCTCAGTTGACTTTCTTTAATATTAAATAACAATAATAATAATTTAGAGAAATAAAATTATGATGTCTTTCTTAAATCAGGGAGAGAAATAACTTTAGGTAAATCCAATGTCAGGCTTTGGGGCCAGTCCAGGGGCTATAATAAAAGTTTTCTAGACTAATACTTGGTTGCTTTCCAGACCTCAGGCATCTTCTAGCTAAGACTCCAGTAGGATATCATTTGTTTGGTTCACTTCAAAGCTCTGGCTACTATCTTGCATTTTTTCTGAAAACAAGGAATTATCTGTGGAAATCATTTTGTCAGGCAATTTGGCAAGTCACTTGCAATACTCATCAATTTCAGAACTTTAATTAAAGCCAGGAAGTCCCTCTGCCCAACGTGAATCTCCTGTCTGGGTCACAATTCATCTTTGCCTTTAGCAGGACCCAATCTTTCAAAGTGATAAAGAAAAGGAATACGAGGCTCAAGTTAGCTAAGTGTGTCTCAGGATTTGGCTAATATTCACTATTTACTTTAAAGAAATTGGGGGAAAGATACTTGGTTTTCTGACCTGAAAGCTGACAATTCATCTTCCTGACTTACCCCGTAGAGCATCAAATGGCCAGAGCCAATGACAAGTTTGGGTCATCAGCGTAATCTCTGAGTATATTTAGCTGCTAAATTTGACAGCGACATCCTTGCCTTCTGGGCTCTAGGTCTGAATTTTGTTGGGGGCTCCAGCTGACATCCTTATTGTAGAGAGCTCCTAGAGGCTGGTTTTGCTGGCCTCAGGTGTCATTCTCAGTGATGACAGCCACTGCCTTGGGGAGGGGCAGTTGAAACAGGGATTAATGTCATCCAAGCATAATAGCTTCAATGCTATAGGATCTGACAGCCTGTGCATAAGCTGGGCAGCCCAGGGCTTCTCCGCAGCCTTGTTCCCAAGCGTATTGTTAGGAGCCTCAAGTAATAAAGCAAGATGAACACAGAAACAAAGGTGCTGCATAAACATAATAAAAAATTTCAAATCAAGCAACAACTGGAACCATGATGCCATTATATGTAAGGAAAATGCAGCATGGGCAGCATACCATGAAAACAGTCACATTTTCTTCTCCTGCATCTATCATTCCTCCTCCTTTTGCATTCTATGGCTCACACTACCATGAAGAGTTAAATTGTATCCTACTTGGAGAAAAAGTCTTTAGAGAGGTCATCAAATAAAATGAAGTTATTATGGTAGCCCTTAATTCAATTTTACCAGTGCTCTTGAATAAAGGTGAAGTTTGAATACAAGGATAGAAACACATAGGAGAAGATGATGTAAAGAAACATTGGGAGAAGATGGTCATCTAATATCCAAAGGAGACATGCCAAGAATCAGCCATGTTGAAACACTGATTTTAGACTCACAGCATCCAGAACCATGAGGCAACAAATTTCTGTTAATTCACCCAGTCTATGGTACCTTTTACAGCATCCCTCGCAAGAAAAAACATCCACCATGGTAGACTCTATATTGTTCTATATTGTTCTTTATAGCTGAGTAGAATTCCATTGTGTGTATTTTCCATAATTTTGCAATCCAATCATCTGTTGATGGAGATCTAGGTTGGTTCCATATTTGGGTTATTACGAATTGTGCTATGAACATGGGTATACATGTTACTGTAGTTCTCTGAACTTAACCCCTTTGGAAAGATACACAGGTGTGATATAGCTGGATCATATGGTGGATCCCTTCCCTGTTTTCTAAGGAATCTCCACACTGATCTCCATAGTGGCTGAACTAGTTTGTACTCCCACCAAAAGTATAACAGAGTTCCTCTTTCTCCACATCCTCACCAGCATTTGTTGTTATTTGATTTCTTTATACTCACCAAAGTCCTTTTAAATTTTTATTTTGAAATGGAGACTCACTAAATTGCTAAGGGTCTTGCAAAGTTGCTGAAGGTGACTTTAAACCAACCATCTTTTCTCTCAGCCTCCCTATTACTGGTGTTCCAGGAATGTGCCATCATTCTTGGCTCTTGTGTATATTTGTATCTAATGAAGTAATGGGCATACAGTAAAGGTTTCATAAATACTGTAAGGAGTGAAAAAATAATATTTAAAAGCAAGCAATATCAATTCTATAGTATTGTCAATGTTATAATTACCTTTTTACTATGGTTTGGATTTAAAATGTTTCCCACGCCGCATGTAGTAGAGAAGACAGTCATATTTGAAGACAGGGCAATGCGGGGGGAGCTGAATTTCTGGAGACATGGCTGAGTAGTGCCTCTCTGAGCCCTTTGCTCTCTTTTTCCAGTCATGATGCCCCAGAATCTCCTGCATCTGAGCTCCTGCTTGGAATTGGTATACTGTGGACTACATATACGGTCTTTGAAATCTCCAAATAGATATATGAGCAAATAAACCCTTTAAGTTTTTGCATGTTAGGTGTTTAGATCATGGTGGTAAGAAGGCTAAATGAATGCCTACTGAACTATCTTTCTATGACAGTAAATAAAATATAAATTATCATCCTCACAGACAGCTATATAATATGGACCATTCTCAGTCTCTTTTTCGTACCCATAACAAAAAACAAATTAGCATATTCTCTGCTAATTTATCTGATTTAAGATTATGTCTTCAGTCACTTCAGTGAAATTCTAGTGAGCACTATGTAGTATGAATACCACTGCGGGTTGTGCATTAAGCCAGGCACCAGAAGGAGTGGAGAGTGAGGAAAGCAGGTGAAATGGGGAAGATTACAGATGCTAAAGTGAATGACAGAGTACCTACCTGTCTTCAATAATCTCATAGATCATTAGAGCAAGCATACCTTCTTTTTCTGCAATATTTAATTGAGACTGAATGCTTATATAAATTATGGAGGGTTGATACAATAGGAATATTCCGCATTTAAGCTTGTTCTAAGGTTCTGAGACAATGTCAGGACTTAACATCAAGGATTTCAAGAGCAAAACCTGAGAGGTCTTTAAAGACATCACGGGGGTCAGCCTCTGATGGGAGGTACCATGAAACCAAACTTGCTGGGAGGCCTCTCTGGGGGACCTCTTGGTCAGTGACCACCCAGAATCAGGGTCATAATTCTTTAAGAGGATGCTGGTTCACACAGCAAAGGCATAGTTTAGACTGCCAAGAATCTTACAAGGAATCTAGGAGAGAGCACCAGCTCAGGCAGAAGATTTAAACTCTTTTTTTTTTATTAACTTTTGCAGCTTCACTATGAAACTACTAGGACTCAAATGAGAACTTTATGTGACCCTACAACTGAAAAGCCTCTTTCCTCTGCTTTTAGCTGCTTTTCACTACTTTTTGCTAAAATCTCATGAAAACAGGTCATGTGTGACTTGTGATATTTGATGCTTCAGCTAAAAGGTTGATATATAAATACACATTACTCACTTTTTTCTTATCACTAGGAAAAACCTAGGATGCTCTCCAGGAGTCAAGGCTGAGGAAACAGTAAGGATAGATTCATAATCAAATCTTATTCAACAATGGTCTCACCCTCTGTCTTTCTATTTGCTTTTGTAAATCATTTGGTGTTTGTATATTGTGCTGATTCCAAAGAATAGCTTAGCAAGGGATTAGAGGAAATGTTGTCTATGATCAATAAATCATGTTGAGTATAAAATAACCACATTGATAAGAGAATTAATTAGCTACATTAATCCCAAGAACTCCTCTATAATTATGATCTACCAAAATTTTGTAAGATGCTGGGGCAAAATTAACTAGGCACTAAAAAGTCATACCTATGCCGGGCGTGGTGGCGCACACTTGTAATCCCCGCACTTGGGAGGCGGAGACAGGAGGATCGCGCAGGTTTGAAGCCAGCTGCGCACACTGGCTTAGGAGACCCTGTTTCCAAATAAAAAAGTATAAAAAATAGGTCTGGGAGTGTAGCCCAGAGGTAGAAGGGCTTCCAGGAACCCCAGTACCATCAAAAAAAAAAAAAAAAAGTCATACCTACACGAAGTATTTACTCAATAAGCTTTAAATCTGTGGATCTAAAATTTCATTGCATTATAATTATATAGATTTTAAAGGGTATATTCATGAATTGCAACCTGTACAGAGCTACCGTACCAAGATCTGATTTTTAAACAAGTATCCCAGAGGTTTCCGATAGAGAAGTTCTGTTACTCATAACATGAGAAACACTATGAATAATCATTGAGGTTGACTTTTTTGTTGGCACACAAAATTTTAATGCCTTTCTTATCATACAAACACAAGCACTTCAAAATCAGACCCCAGGAATCACATTTAAAGAGTAGCACAGATTGCAATGACAAGACTTTATGGTAAAAGAACAAATAGCAGACCAATTCAGATCACTAACAGTAACAGAAACAAGGTGTCCCTGAGCTGCAAGAAGATAAGAATGTTGCAGTGGTGTTTAAAGGAGTGAGCTGGGTCACAGAGAAAGGCTTCTCCCAGGCCTCTTTTGATTCTTTCCATTGGCCCAAAAGAACTGATATGATTGAGTAAATTTTAATATCTCAAGGAGGCAGATTTATGGATAAAAAAAAAGCCTTAAAGATCAGCTAAAAGTCCCGGTGAATTTCTCTATCTGAAAATAATTGTTTTTCAAAGACCTTCTGAAAGTTATATTTTATATCTCCACATCCTGTATGAGACAAATAATTATTTTTACTCTATTTTTTGTTTCTAGATACTCTTGAGTCCCTGGTGAACCCTGAGCATGTGCAAGTGTGTTATGTTCCCTTGGATGGAGACATTAGGATATGGAAAAAATTCAATTTTGTAATCAAATAGGGAGTTAGTTACCAAGATGCAGCCTTGACTCAAGATGGTGACTGTGTGTATTTCATGTTTGTGTCTCTCAAATTTTTGAAGCCCAAATCTCCGGTGTAAATGTATTTGGAAATGGGGCGTTTGGGTAGTGATTAAGTCATGAGGAGGAGGAGTCCTCATGATGGGATTTGCTACTCCTATGAGTAAGATGAGACACTAAAGACCTTTCTTCTTCTCTTTCTATTTTGCCATGTGAAGATAGAATGAAAAGATGATGATATAAAAACCAGGAATAGGGCAATCACTACTCACTGCATCTGCCAGCTCCTTTATTTTGTACTTTGCAGCCTCCAAAATTGTAAGAAATAGATGCTTGTTGTTTAAGGCACCCAGGCTCTGAGATTCTGTTATAGCAGCTATAATCAACAAAGACAGTGATGGAGGCAACAAGAAATAAAAAGCCTGTAATACAAATAAGCCCAGAATACTTAATCATCAATTAGAACTATCAATTATAAAGATTATTTAAAAATAACTGGGAGATTAAGGTGAATAAGGGCATGATGAGTGAAAGAAAATGACAGTTTCCCTAATTAGTTTAAGAGATCATTTAACAGAAATTTGGTTAAAAATGTTAAGATATTGCTACAGGAAGCTACTAAGGAGAAAAATGAAAAATTTTAAATCATGGGTCTTATATCTGTGTAAAATTTATACTTCATGATTCCAAAGTACATACTTTATAAGATAATTATGCAAAAATATCACAAAGAAATCAAAGACTTAATACCATAAATAAACAAGTCTAGAGAGATACTGTAACCAGTTGCAACAAAATACATATTTTTTTCAAGTGCACATGAAACAGTCTTCAGAAACCATAGCTCAGGCAATAAGACAAGCCTCAATAAATTTAAAAATAATGAAGCCATACAAAAGATGTTCTCTTACCCTATGGAATGAAATTAGAAATCAATATCAAAATGAAAATTTGGAGATTCTCATATATGTGAAAACTAAACATATTACTACATTGATTCATAAAAAATAACAAGATAAATTCAAAATATTTTGAGATAGATTAAAGTATAAGAACAATATACTAAAACTTATGGAAAATATTAAAGCAATGATTTTGTTTATTGTGGTACTGGGGGCTGAACTCAGGGACTTTCTACCTCCAATATCTATCTAATTCCTATTTTATTTATTTGTTTGAAACCAGGTCTCACTAAGTTATGGAGGATCTTGCTAAGGTGCTGAGGGTGGCTGCAAACCTGCAATACTCCTGTGTTGAGCTCTCAAGCATTGGGATTACTGGTATGCACCACTGTGCCTAGTTTAAAGCAATGTTGACAAGGAACTTTCTAGCTATAAATGACTATATTAAAAATATTCACATCCAAGCCTAAAATTCCATTTTAAAAAGCTAGGCCTAAAACAGCTGGAAGAATAGAAATAATACAGATGATGGTAGAAATGACTGAAATAGAAGAGAAAGAGAAGAAAGAAAAACTCGATGAAACCAAACTTATTTCCTTAAAAAGATAAACAAGCCAGGCCTGGTGGCACATGCCTATCATCTCAGTACCTGGGACACTAGACAGGAAGATTGCAGGTTCAAGGCCAACCCCAGCAACTTAGCAAGACCCTCTTTCAAAATAAAAATAAAAAGGGATGGAAGTATAGCTTGGAGATAGAATGCCCATAGCTTTACCAGTCCCCTCTATACACACACACACACACACACACACACACACACACTCTGAAGATACATATTCATATGCAAACTTGTTCATAGTAAGACTGCTTATAATAACCAGGAACTGAAAACAATCCTAATGTTCATCAGCTAACGAAGGGCTAAATAAAATACAGTATATTCATACCATGTTTAATTGCTTACTGAGTTTTTCCTATACTAAGAAATATCATTTTGAGAATCAGAAAAAAGTGCCATCTGATTAGGGACACAAAAGATACACACACACACACACACACACACACACACACACACACACACAAGTTGATTTAGACGTGTGTAATGGCACATATTTGTAATTGCAGTATTTGGGAGTCTGTGTCAGGAGGATCAGAGATTCAAAGCCAGTCTAACCAACTTAGTGAATCTTTCAGGAACTTTGTGAGACCATGTTTTCAAATAAAAACAATTTTTTTAAATGGGCTGGAGGTGTAGCTTGAATAGAATGTTCCTTGTTTCAATCCCTAGCAATACACACACACACTCACACACACACACACACACACACACACATATTGATTTAATCCATCTTTAATCATGGATTTTGAAATATTCCCCTATAAACACTAATTTAAATGTGTTCATACAAGAGCATGCATGTGAAAGAAGCAGAGAATAGATGCCTGCCATGGTTATTACACATGCAGGCATTTTTTTCCCACAAATATAAAAATCCCTATTATGTTACAAGCATTGCCAGTGAGACCATAAACATGGTCTTTATCCTGCAAAGCTTGTAGGAATGAAGTGAGGACAGCACTAAAAACTATTTTAATTATGTAATTTCAATTAAGGAAAGATTGGCATAAAATATAAGTGCTGTAAGTTCACAATAAAGGGACCTGAAGCTGAACTGAGATGCCAAGAAAGCTTCCCCAAGGATAAGATACTTAAAACAAGACTTCTGAGCTAAAAAGATAGAAATCTGAAACCTTATACTTAGAAGAAGAGAATGAAGAAGATGTCAAAAAGTCTAAGAGATAGAGAAGTTGAGCCTAAATACTGGTCTGAACTATATAAGTGATTTAACTTTAGCATGTCTTTAAAGGAGTACAGCTTGATACTTTATAAAAATACATATTATAGAAAAATGTTGTTAATGTTTTCTTAGATATAACACAAACCTGTTTCAAGGTCTAGAAAAAACTCATTAGAATTACTCTACAAAAGTCCAACTACTATCTAAAAAATTCTAAATGGTAATATCTTTCAGAAAAGTTTGCATCTGACAAAAAGCTGTACATAGCCAAGATAGATGCTCAATAAAGACCTCCCCAAAGGGCAATTGAAACACCCTTTCTCATATGGTTTTTACTACTAATTTAGTTTCAATGTTAGAGAGCAAATCCTATACATTAGTGCAAAATAAATATCAGTTGACTCAAACTTAAATTGCCTCACATTCTTACTTAATATCAATTTACTCAAGTAAGTTGAAAAATAGAATTTAATCTAAAAGGAATCTGCTTAAAATGTTTTATGGACTATTGATGTAGAAACACAAGAAGGCTTCTGGGCATGCCTGTCACCCCAATACTTGGGAGGCTGAGATAGGATCATCACAAGTTCAAAGACAGTTCATGTGATAATTTAGTAAGACCTGGTTTCAAAATAAAATGGTCAGGGAATGTGGCTCAGAGGTAGAAACCCCCTGGTTTCAATCTCTACTACCACATACAGACACACAAAACAGAAAGACAAATATGAAGCCTGAATAGAATTTTATTCCTAGAATTATTGACAAAATTTCAATCTTAATAAATCTTCATTTCACTTAATAACAATAAAAGGCAGCTTTAATTTGCTGATATCAAGTGGCTCAATGTAAATTATTCAATGTCTGAGCCCTACAAAATGATAATAAATGATATAACTTCTATACCCAATTGTAGAGTGCAAGAGAAATAATAATAACCTGTCAACCAGAAACAATGTGCTTAAGTCATAGATATACACACACAACTTCTTCTAGTTTACTCTCTTATTTACAAAGGGACATTTTTTTTTTACTTGCAGCCCTGATAACTGTTGGTTTATATTTGTTCTTTAGGTTCATATTTGATGTTTAGTTATCTATTTCTTGTTGTTACAAAACTTTGATATCAAAATACATTGTTTTGTCTGTCACTTAATTCAGCATAGAAAGTACCTAAGCTATTAATGAACTTTTGGCGCACTTGTTTGTCATAAATTCATAAAGCAAATCAAAATTTGGATTCATTTAGAGATGCATGTGGTGCAGATTCCCTAATGCACATGATGTACATTCACAAACATATCAAAGTCAATCACTAAGACAAACATGAGAATCAGGAAGGGGGAAGGAGTGGGGTGTGAGTTGCATAAGGGCTAAGTGAGTGATATATGTATGGATGCTTTTACCATTTTGTACCCCATTAAGATATATGACCACAATGCAATAATAAAAAAAACTTTAAAAAATGAAATTAACATGTAAACTTATATGACTCACACCAAACATATACACACCACCACCATCACAAGTTTTAACCTATATTCATACCAAGTAGTAAACCAGAAACTCTTCCACTCTCATTTTTAAACTTTTTAAGCATTTTTCTATTATTAAGGAATTTCTTAAAAGTTCCTATCTATTATGGAAATAGCATTGAGATACCGTGGAGGAAAAGGTATACTTAATTATACTTCTGAGGCTAAAACAATCCACAATTATTTAATTAACAATCACAAATAAGTACCAGTGAGAAAGGAACTCTTTTCTTAGAAAGTGCTCAGGGATGCTATACTCAAAATGAACATAAAACAAAACAGCTGCGTTTGTAAACAGCGGAGTTCATAAACTATGGCCAGAATAATGAAAACGTTGGAAGTCGTTTCGGGGAAGACTTCCATTTATCCCAATCTTTCCCCTTCATTGCTCTGAAGATGCCACATCTTCCAGAAGCCTGGCCCATGGCAACAGTTTGCTTCCCAAGACTTCCCAGAAGACTCCTAAATGGAGGACATTCTAAGAGTATTCTCTGACTCTCTCACTCTCTTCCTGTGCTGCTTCCTATGTATTGATTCTAGAATAAAATACTACTATGATGGATATGAAAGGCATTTTTTTTTCATGGAGGACATTATCTCAATATCAGGTTCTTATCAATTCTTTGATTCTTAGAGCTATAATTTAATTGCCAGGGAATGCAAAAATGAAATCTGCTAAGCCCATCCTATAAACTATATCCTGTTCCATTACAATGTCAGGAAAGAGGAGAGGGGCTGGAGAAGTTCTGAGGTATGATGAAAGGGGAAGAAAGAGGCAGAAAATATGTGACCTGCAATTCACATATTTCACACTCAAGCAGAATTTTTCCATTTAGCTTTCTATTAAAAGCTGAGTAATTGCTATATGAAAGCGGGAACACCAGATTGAAAAGTAACAACTAACAGCATATCATTCCATAAGGAGTTGAAAATGAAAAGTAAATTAACTGTGCGTTGGCAAGTATCAATATTCTGGTAATATAAAACCCATCAGAACTCATGTGTGTAATACCGCCTCAAACAACTCACAGGAAATGGAAATAAAATGCATTAACTTAACATTTGAAGATTCTAAGATCAGAAAATTGGTATTTGTTCACAGTAAAAAAGGCAGGGATGACTCAGTGCTTTCAGATATATGGGAAATTTGTTACACTTATCACCCATGTATCATTATCTTAAGGTTCCTACAGGGATCCTAGGTTTAATTTCCTGAGCACACTTAAAACCAGTGTTGGATATTGCTGTATTTGTAGTATTTCATTTTAAGGTTAAAAAAATAAATGTTCAAAAATGAAACACATTAAATTTACTTGACCACATATCTAAGGAAATTTAGGTAGATATGAGAGATGTTGGTCCAAAGTCTTATCAGGACAAAGGAAATTAGTCAGGGCTTTGCTAAGAGGAAACCAGTAATATTACAGGTATATAGAGAACTGACCTCAAAAAATAAATCAGCAAGAAAGTAAATTGTTGATGTTTTCATTTTAAAAGCAAATTAGAAATTAATATCAGGGGTTTTTGTTTTGTTTTGTTTTGATGCTCTGAGTATACCCCCAACCTTATTTTATTTTTCTATTTCTAAACAATATCTTGCTAAGTTACCCCACACGGCTGGCCTCTAACTTGTGATCCTTCTATCTCAGCCTCCCAGTTTACTGAGATTACAAGTATACACCACTGTGTCTGGCTTTAGTACTAAGTTTAAGACTAAATAATGTGTGAAAAGAAGATGAAAATATTATACGGTACATAAAATATGAGGGTAATTTGAATCACATTGTATTGAAGAGGATTCTCAACATTTAAATTGTTTATCTTATGGTTAAATACATGTTTAAAATATAGTTCTACTTGCTTAATTTGTTTTAAGACTGAATAGCAAAATAGCAATTATCCCTTCATATATGCAATAGATTCCTAAACATTTGCTTTAAAGCTGGTTTGAAAACAGTGGGAGAAAGCAGATAAAGCCTCCTACAGAAACAGAATATTCTGTTATCAACCAAATGCCACAATAAAATTTTCCAAAAGTTAATTTAAAGAAGTCAATATGATTGCTTCCATATTTCTGTCATCAAATGGATGACACTGTTAACTAGTTGCAAGACATTGGATATCTTAGTCTCTGTCAGCAGCCACATTACATCACTTATTAGAGTAGTAAATAAAGAAGTTAAAGAGTACTAGGAATTTTGTGTCATGAGGTGAATTCTAATGAGTTTTTTTCTTTACCCACCAACAAAAATTTCTCAGTATCACAGAAAATTCAAATCTGCCAAAACTACTGGATTTCCAACTAATGTCTTTCAACGCAAATAATAAGGATTGGGAGAGATGATTTTTTAATGGGGCCTCCAGCAACATATAGTAGAGTCCAGGGCCTCACATTCACTCAGCATGCACAGATGCACCCAGGACAACTTAGTCCCACGAGCTAGGAGAGATGAATTAGACAAAAAACTAGGTGCATCAGTGGCCTGTGATGGTGGGCAGTTGTATCTCCTCATTGTTACTGGTGAATAGAGAGGATGGAGATTCAATAAACTATTAACGCTTATAGTCTAACAAAGTGTCAAGCTCATTGCAATGTCCCTGTATTTCCCCTACCTTGCTGTTTAATTAGGCAGAGATTCCCACAGTTTGCCAATTTATAAGAAAGAGATTTTGGTACCTCCTAGCTCTCTCTGCTACAAAGCTCACAAAACTGCTTAAAAACCAGGCTAGGGACTCAGAGCAAGGTCTGAGTTCTATTTCCACAGTTTACGGATTGTGCGTCTTCAGCAAAATCAGTTGAGCATTTTTCTCAGGTTCCTCAGCTCTAAGATGTGATTTAATAACAGCAACCACAGAAAATAATTGTAAGGATTAAACTAAACCATGCATATGAAGCAGTTAGTGGAATGACTGACACAGAGACAGCACTCAACAAATGAAAGTGCTTTTATTATTGCTATTATCATCTTCAGCAAGTGGAGGTGTTTGCTCATCAGTGAGCTGGAAAGAAGAGGTGGGAGGGTGGAATCTGCAGAAGCAGCGAATATTTCTTGCATGCCTGCATTCTAGGCAGTGCCCGGGTCCCCTGTCTGCTGTGCTAGGTTCCTGACATATACTCATTTCCATTCTCGTGGAAGGTCCTATGTGTTCCATTTTTTCCAAGGGGGAGGAGGAAGTTTGCTAACTGGATGAGGCTGGAAGGCATGACACAGCTTCACCCTAAACGAGAAAGAATTTTCCACCTAGTAATTTAAAAACAAACAAAAACAAAAACCTCTTTAGGAAGCGCTTGGGACAGAATTATGAGGCACAAACATTGAGAAAAGACAGTGATACTTTTTTTTAATTATTTCACACAAGCAAGTATAAACTAAGAGGGAATTGGACTAAGAGAGAGTCACCAGTTGTTGATGGTCTAATGAGGCAAAAAAGCTGGAGCTTTATCACGCCAGTAACTCATTCAGCTTGTACACGAGGAAAGAACATGAGTTTTTGGTTAAAGAATGACATTCTGTGTTCACTGAATTTACTGTCTGTCCCGTTGGAGCACACTTCCTTGGCTGGCCACCCATTCTGAAAGCCGATACTTGGAAACCATATGGCAAATGGGGGCCTAGCAAGGAGTATTACAAATTGATCACCCAACCTGGGCAGAAGATTGTGGATACTTTTGGCAGTAGCCCAGGCTCTGCCACTTAATGGGGGTTGTCTCGGTAAAAAATTACTCTCCCCAGATTTCAGTGTTCTGCATTTTTAAAAGGGGAATCATGATGGTTGTCTTACTGCATTTTTGAGGTTAATTTTTATGAGGTTTAATTTTGTGATGGATATGAGTACACAAAAAATCTGTAAGTGGTTTCAATCATTATGATGTCACTTGTACTTTTCAGAGGAGAATTTCCAAACTGTATTAGCTTCTCCTCCCCTATTCCTTCTGGGGAATGCTATTTTCCTCATTAGAGACTAATGGGTGTGTTAAGAGGAAGACATTTTCCCCACTTGATGATATCTTGTCTGAGGGTAGAGATGTATCTGTCCTGTTCATCACTGTACCATGCCTATTACATACTTGTGGGCTGAGTGCTGTGGCCCCAGGCACTGTCCAGCTCCCTCTGAAAAGCCTGGTTACTCATAGGAGAGCTCTATTCTGGCTTCCTCTGGCACACAAGCTGCCAATTTGTGCCTCAACAGGATGAGAGAGGATTACTTTTGTCACTTACATAAAAGTCAATAAGTGATTGTCAAGTCGTTCCTGTCTGACGGATTAGGTTTTGTGTGGGAATTTAAAAGTAGATGAAATCCATGCCTCTTCCTTACAGGAAGTTGGTGAATGCAGGAGGAGGGACACAGTAATGATGCTGCAGGCAGTAGGAAAGCTGTACAAGGACACACTTGGCTGGAGCCTTATGCACTGAACACAGCATCTTCCATTAGGCCAGACTCTGTGTTTAGTGCTTTATACTCTTATCTCACTTTCATTTTTATAAATGATGAAATTTATTTTTCTCAAAACTAAGTTCAAACTGGGTAAATCATTTGTTTGTGGGCACTGGGTTAATTTGTAGCAGAGAACACATGTCAACGCAGACCTGTTTGATCCAGAAAACTTAGCTCAAGCAAAGAACATCATAGAGCATTGCCCTATCCTTGGCTTGATGAAGGAATGAGGGTGCTATGACAGGGAGAGGCTTAGAGGAGCAGAAGCCACCTTTCTAAAGACCAGAGAAGCAGAGTCAGGAGACGTAGGATGGGTATATCCAATAGAGTCAATTACTGAAGAGCTGTGAGTACCAAAATTCTCACATAAAGTCTAAGTAGAGGAAGAAAATGCTCTACTTTACTTGGAACAGTGATGTAGTCATGGAATATTGCAGGATTTGACCCAGGGGCAAATACCAAAAGTGCTGAAAGAAACCCAGAAAATATTTTAGACTCATCACCTGCATAAATGAATACTTCCTGTGCCATTATTTCTTCATGGCTCTAAGCCTACTGCCATAGATATAGATAATATTAATGAGTAATTAAATATCATTAAGTTTATATGGTTAGTCCATATTCCCTGAGCCTAAATTTATGATAAAAAGGAAGAAAATAATCTTTACTCAGCAAATAGGTTCATATATGTTAACATTTGCCTTTTGGAATTCTTTTTCAAAAACTTTTATTGGAGCATTGTAGTCATACATCTCAATGGGATACAAGATGGTGGAGACATACATGCACATATCACCCAATTAGCCCTTACCAAAACCCACCCCATTCTCTCCTCCTCCCTCCTTATCATGTCTGGCATGGTGATTGACTGATATATTTGTTAAAGTACATCATGTGCATTAGAGAATTTCTCTCTTCTCCTTTCCCTTCCCCTCAGTTAGGACGCCTTATTTGCTCATCTATAGAATTTCCATCTTTGTCTAGAGTTCCTCCTATGACCTATTTTCTCCTTAGCTTCTACATAAGAGGGAGAGCATCTGATTTCTTATTTTTTGTGACTGACTAATCTCACTTAGCAAAATGTCCTTTTTTGAACATTTCACTGTCTGTTCAACTATTATTGCAGGAGACAAACTCTCAAGAACTTGCCCTTCTGGTTGGGAACACAGAAACTCACTGGCATAGCTACTGGACCGCCACAGAATAGAACTGAACAGAACCCTTTGACACAATCTGACACTGAGATGGACCTCAAGGAAACAGGCATATGCTATCGATTTCAGTACAAATGAAAACCTAATTGGCCTCCCCTTCTACAACATTTTCAATCTAAGGTGGAGAGCGTTGAAGTTGGAGTAAAATGAAAAATCAAATGTCTTACTTTGGTTTCATAACATAGAATATAAAAACTCAGACTACATGAAAATAGGGATTCTGGTATACCTAAAAGTCATGGAAGAAAAAAGTTTTAGTGCCTTGTTTAAATTGAGGCACCATTTTATTTCATGGTGTTCTAATAGATATACACTTTTTATTGAAATGATAAAAAAAAAACTAGTCTTGAGAATTACATGCAAAATTCATTATTTTCCCTTCATTTGGATTTGGATGCGTTTGGGGCTTGTGCTCTAATTTATTCAAATATAAGCTAGACTTCTGGAAAAAAGTTACTATGGAATTGCGTGGTTCTAGAAGTGTATTTCCCAGACCAACATGTTATAGAAAGAGTTACCATGGGGCTAGAGCAGGCGGCAACAGAAAGCTAAAGAAAGCCTGTAGAGCTCATTAATGACGTAGAAATCCAGTGAAGCATACCAAATTTCAGGAATGACTGAGAAAGAATAAGCCATTACAGCACGACTTTATCACATTTATTCTGATCAGTAAAGTTTGGGTTAAATGATTTATCACCCTTGCTTGCAGTATGCCTATGGAAAGTAATTAATTCTTTTCAAGATGGATCTCTGCATATAAAAGGCTCTCAAATCTTTGTTGAAAAGCATATAGAGGCAAAATTATGGGAAATACACAAAATGTCATTCTACTCAGCAATAAAGAACAAAATCATGACACTCAGAAGATGGAAAGACCTGGAGAACATTATGTTTCTCTAATATGCTCAAAACTATGGGTTATTAGGGTACCAGAAGGACTCCATATAATGGAGAGGAAACCTCAGCAAAGCCAGAAAGGAAGAGTAGGGGAGGAAGAAGGCTGAGGTTAATCAATGAAAAAAACTACATTTGAAAAAACTACATTTGAATATGTGTATACATGTGAATATAACATTGGACACTCAGTATTGGGAGGGAGGGAAAGGGGGAAACAAGGGGGTACCAAGTACTGTATGAATATATGCCATTGTCAACATCATCCACATTATGATGTGAGACTATATTGCACCAATAAAAATAAATAAATAAAATTAGTTCTCATCTCTCTCCATTTAAAACCTTTTCTGTGGATCATATTGAAAATGGCATATATTCAGACTGTGCTTGGTACCTCCCTCCACTTCCTTTTCTCCCCCCTCCCAACAATGAGTGTCCAGGTTAACCATGCCACATTCATACTTCTATACATATTCAAATATAGCTCCTCCATTAATCAATCTCAGCCTTCTTCCTCTTCTACCCTTCCATTCCAGCTGTGCTGAGGTTTCCCTTCCATTATCTGGAGTCCCTCTGGTATTCCTAATACTCCCTAGTATGGGCATATTAGAGAAAACATATGTCCCTTCTCTTTCTGTGCTTGGCTGATCTCACTTAATATAATGTTTTAACATAAAAATAAATAAATAAATAAATTCTTAGTTTCTATAAACTCAAAACCAGTTGATTCTCAAAACATTCTATCCAAATATTTTGCTATAACATCTGATTAATAAAAAATGAGTTTGAAATATAAAAAAGACCCTTTCTGGCTTCTTGCCACATTTACAAAGTTCATGCAATTAACTCAGAAGAGGCTAGCTGGACCTCACTATGGGTCTACAGAACTCTTATTTATGTATGATTCTAGCAACTCTGATTTTTCCCCCCGACAGTACTGGGGATGGAATCCAGGGACATTCCACCTTCGAGTGACACCCCAGCTCTATTTATTTTTTACTCTTTATTTTGAAACAGGGTCTCAACAAGTTGTAGATGGCTTTGCTAAGTAGCTGTGACTGTGAACCTTGATCCTCTTATCACAAGTAGCTGAGGCTGTCCATGAACCTCCATCCTCCAGTATCAGCCTCCTAAATGCTGGGATTATAAGCATAGGGCCACCACGCCCAGCTTAGCAACTGTGATTTTTAAGCTTCTCAATTCACAAGAGTAAACTGAATCCTACATTGTTATGTGCTCGTGTGTGTGTGTGTGTGTGTGTGTGTGTGTGTGTGTGTGTGTGTGTTGGAATTAGAACCCAGGGCATTATAATATGCTAAGCATTAATTTTGCCACTGAGCCTCACCCCCAACTCAAAGAATGTCTTTTGTTTGTAAACTTTCCTTTGACTGAACTTTAAAACTAATCATGATTAAATTGAAATTCTTAATGATATCAAGTCACCATTAAGAATATCCATAATCACATTGTGCTGTGATGAAATGGCTTTCATTATACTATAGGTACAGTTAAGTAGATTGTTGGACATCTCCTCTATTCACATCTGTGTTTTTGACTTCTTGTACCCACATCATTTTTCTTGTTAGAGCTCTCTCTCTGCCTCTTAATCTTTTTTTTTTTTTAATGAGGCTTGAATACAAGGGTGTTCTGCCTCTGAGCTATACCCACAACCCTTTTTTTTATTATCATTTAAACTTTGAAACACAGTCTTTCTAAGTTACTAAACACTGGCCTCAAACCTGTGATTCTCTGGTCTCAGCCTCCCAAGTACTAGAATCATAAGCTCTGCCAGTAATCCAGACTATTAATTTATTTTATTTATTTATTGTAGTACTGGAGATGGGACCCAGTAACATTCTATCTCTGAGCTACACCCTTAAGTGTATTTTCTTCTTTTTAATTTAGTTTTTTGTGGTACTGAGGGTGGAACCAAGGGATTTTTCTACCTCCAGGCTATACTCGCAGACCTATTTTTTTATACTTTATTTGGAAACAGGGTCTCACTAAGTTGCTGAGAGCCTCACTAAGTAGCTGAGACTGGCTTCAAACCTGTGCAATCCTCCTGTCTCAGCCTCCCAAGTGCTAGGATTACAAGTGTGTGCCACCACCCCCGCTTCCTTTTACATTTTGAAACAAGAGTTTTACTAAGTTTATGAGGTTATTCTTGAACCTGTAGTCTTCCTGTATTAGCTTCTCAAGTACTGGGATTATAGGTGTGCTGAAAACTGGTCTAAGTACTTTTGTCTGTTACCTCCATTAATTATAAGAATAGTTCTACTAGGTCTCTATTACCATAACCATTATGACTACCATATAGAGGAAATGGAGAATTACACTGGAATGGAGAATCTAATTCTTGACCAAAGTTATCCAGGCAAGCAGGAGAGCAAGGTTATCCACCAGGCAAGAGAGAATACATGTTCCTTTTCTAGAAAATTCTGCGATGCTCAAATTATGCCTTCAAAATCCTATGAAACTTTTATTTGCTGTACTAGGTGAGCCCTCTCTGCCAGATTATGCAATGACTTGAGAAAAACATTTTGAAATAAAAAATATAGCAAAAAATATATGCTACAAGGTTACATGTTTGATCTTTCCCAATCCCCATCAGAGTCTTCATTGTGGATTTCAACATTATTCTCCAACTATGAGCTTCACAGAAAAAGATATCCTGTGCAGATTGTTCTCTTAAGAAACACAAAATCAGATACAGATTTTAAATGAATGAAAACTTTTGTATTCCCGAGGGTTACTCATGCATTTTTCTATTTTATTATTTCAATTGTTTTCCCAAAGGCTTTTCTCATTTTGATTCATATCAGTCTGGCGTACTGAACTTAGTTATAAACTTGAGACTACTCAAGCCTCCCTCGATCATTTAGTTTTGTATGCTGTTATCAATAATGTACAATAGGAATCATTTTCTATGAAAGGCCTACATTTCTCAAAATATACTTTGCATTGACACTTTAATCACTTTCCTAGGAAGACAAGTCATATGCCAAATCTCTATCCTACCCTCCATGCAAATAAGCAGCAAGGAAAGATTGCTTGAAAATGAAGAAAGTAACTTCCCAAAGTCAAGAACTCTCCCAGGAAGAGGCCTCTAGAATGTAGGTAAAGGAGATTTGTTGGTATCACAGAGACCAAGGTTTAAAGTATGTCTTTCTTGTGTCACCAACTCTAAGTTTCCATTTTCTCAGCTACAAATCAAGAATAACAATATCCTACAAGTTTGAAGTAAGGATTAGAAAATGCCCATCACTGATAGTGTACAAAAGTGTTAAGATAAACATTTAATACATAACCAATCAGCGTATTGCAGCAAAGCCATAGCTTAATATAACTATAAAAATAACCCAAGCCAGGTGCAGAGGGGCACACCTGTGTTCCCAGTTACACAGGGAAGTTTAGATAGGAAGGATTTTTTGAGCGTAATACGTTGAGACTAGCATGAACAACATACTGAGGCCCTGTCCCAAAACAAAACAAAAATGAATTTTGAAAAGGAGACTCCTGGAGTCATTTCCAATCTAACACATCCTACAGTTGACCCCATTATTTGTGTTATCTGATGCATTTTTAACAAGTGAGTGAATTTTTGCAAACATTGCAATTATGCACTAACATACATGAGGATATAGTGAGACCAGTGTAGAGAAAGCTGAGGGTAGAGTATATTGAGATAGTGAAAGGGATGATATAAAGTATAGAAACAAAGAAGAGTTAAACTAGAAACTGATGCAGAGAAAACATCTTCCTGAATGTTTGTTGTTTAAGTAGTAAAGAAAAGGAGCATAGAAAAGTTCACAAATAATTTTAGTAAGACTGGTGGGCACAGTTGGATAGATGATTGCTCTCAAACTCATGAAAACTTAACCAGCCTTACTAAGGGGAATAGGGCACAGGCACTTGATAGTACTGTGTATTTTTTACCCCCAAAGTGGTTATGTTTTGTGTGTTTCGTGTTGATTGATGGTAACATGGAAACCATCAGTCAAACTTTCCCATATGACCCAGCCTTCTACCATTCTAACCCTTGCACCCACACTCTGTCTTGATATGCACGCACAGAAATTGTTCAGTGGCCTCTCTTATTCTAAAATAGTCCAGATAGCCGGGCGTGGTGGCGCATGCTTGTAATCCCCGCGCTTGGGAGGCAGAGACAGGAGGATTGCGCAGGTTCGAAGCCAGCCGTGCGCGCTGGCTTAGGAGACCCTGTTTCCAAATGAAAATGTAAAAATAGGTCTGGGAGTGTAGCCCAGAGGTAAAAGGGCTTCCAGGAATCCCAGTACCACCAAAAATAAAAAATAAAAAAAAAATAAAATAGTCCAGATAAGGTAAATGACAATCACACCTGCCTGCCTCAGAAACCTCCAAGCATGAGAGTGTGAAAGGCGTGGTGAAGGATCTAGTCTGGCCAACACTGTGATGTATAACATTAGTAGCACTTGAGAACATGCTTCTATGTGCATAAAGTGAGACTCCATATGAATGAGGTCACATTTGTTTATGCTTCATCCACTACTAATGAATACCTAAAGAGTTTCTTAATGAGAAAACATGTCGTGTACCTTGGAGTAAGATGTGGGAATAAGCCTGCTTTTATAAAAGACTTAATTATTACTTGTAATTTGGATTACAGAGGCCTTGTTCTTTTCTTTCTTAGTTCACAGACCAACAAAAGAAAGACCAAATTCAACATTCAGGGAAAACCTGGGCCAGGAAGTCCCACCATAATGTTCGGAAAGAAAAGCAATTTGTGTAGTGGACAGAATGCATTTCTCTCCCATTATAACGACAGCCTATTAAAAGCCTGTCAGGAAAGAAATAGAACATTTTTTGTTCAGTTGCCCACATCCTTGTACTCAATTCAACAGATTCCAACCATCTCAGAATTGCAATCTAAGGTGAAAACAAGGGGACACAAGTAGAGGAGTCTCAGAGGAACCACAGTGGGGACTGAGCACAATGAGAGGCTGCCGCCACACCCTCTGCTGAGCTCGGGGGCCATCCAACTCAGCTTCAGCCAAGTGGTTCGCATCTTTGTCAACTCCCATCATTCCTGAAAAGAGAAGCTTTCAACTTACAAAGAAACAGGGAGCAGTGAAAAGTTAAAAGTACACAGATTTGATGTAGAGTCCATGTGGAAGTCAAAATAAATAATTCTTATTCCTAGCAGCTCCAAAGGGATATATATCATTTATATATGTATATACATATTTATATATTTATATATATCATTTATATATACATATTTATATATTTATATATAATGAATACTTAAATGTTATGTTTTTCCTAATACATTTTTCCTAGTACATTCATATATATATATGTGTGTGTGTGTGTGTGTGTGTGTGTAATGAGTACTTAAATATGTTTTAATAGTGCTGCATTTTGTTATACTAACCTTCACACACACACACACACACACACACACACACACACACTCACGTACTTTTAGAATCACTACCAAAATAGAAAATATTCTGAATCATACTATAGATTTGGGCAGCAGAAGGGCTGGGTATTATGGTAAAGCAACCTGTAGTATTATTGCTATAAATATAGGCAGTCCTTTGACTGAAACCTTTCCACTTATGAATAATCCACAAATACCAATAGACCCTGGAAGCCATAGGTCCTTTTTACCTTTGTATTTCCTTGTCTAGCAGGTTGCTGGACATATACTAAATATTGTTAGGTTGGTTAGTCTCACTACTTGCTGAAGCACCTCCAACCTGCCATTTTTGTCTCAGCTTCCCAAGTACTGGGATTGCAGGGATGCCATCATGCCCAGCAGCAAATACATTTGATGGGACTCCTTTCACATGAATCCTTTACACAAAGAAGACTATATTTTGCAACAGCGTAAGCATTGTAGACCCTTAACCTTTTCTTAGTTATTCTTCTAGAATGTGGAAGATTCAGAGTATACCTAATTATTATCTGATGCCACTAGATAATTATTAATCTGCCAACTGGCTGTAAAGATCCTCAGAACCCAGTGTAATCTGGCATAGGGTCTTCTCCTTGGAGGTGCTCCATGAATGGAATTAGATTACCTCATATCCATTAATATGACTACTATTTTAAAACAAACTAACCGACTAACTGAAAATAACCAGTGTTGGTAAGGATATAGAGAAATTGGAACACTGTGTGATGCTAGTGGGAATATAAAATGATACAACTACTTGAAAAAAGGGTAGAATATTCTCAAAATTATTATTATATTATCCAGAAATTCTACTTCTAGGTATATACCTAAAAAACTGAAAGCAGGATTCATAGAAGTACATATTTATAGCAGCATTATTCACAATAGCCAAAAGACGCAAGCAATCGAGTATCTTTTAACAGATGAAGAGAGAACTAGACTGTAGTATATGCATAGAATGAAATATTATTCAGCCTCTAAAAGGAAAGGAATTTTAAAACATGCTACATGAATGAATCATAAGTTGTATGCTAAGCAAAATAAGCCAGTGATGAAAAACAAATACTACATAATTCAACTTATAAGAAGTAATTAGAATAGTTAAATCCAAAGTCATAGGGATAAAGTTGGTGTCAGGGATTTGAAAGACAGGAGGAGGAAATTGTCGGATGGTTATAAAGCTAAATTTCGAAGACTGCTTGCACAGCAATGATAATGTACCTAATATTACTGACTTAAATACCTAATATGTGTAAGGTGGTAAGTTTCATGTTATGCATATTTTAACACAATAAAGGAAAGTTTCTTAAAACAAACCAAATAAACATAATACCTAAAGAAATATAATTTTATGATATCATCAAATATCCATGAGAGCTCAAAATGACAAATTATCTTGAAGATACATTTTCACATAAATCTTGTTTCAATTAATATAAAAATAATTGATCCACTTAAAAATAAGTTAAATGATTCTGGACCTATTTGGGAAGCAATATTGTTTACAAAAGATTTATTGATGAGTTTAAAAATGACACATGCTCCTTGGCCACAAGACAAATAGGGTTGTATTTTGTTTACTCTGTATCCAAAAAGCGCAAATATGAATGCTGAATAAAGATAGTTTACTCTTTCATTTTAACTACTGTGAAAATAAGACAGATCCAAGGAAACAGAGAGAGAAAATGTTCAGATTCCTTTGCAACAATTTCTGTGTCAGAAGCCAGATGCTTGCTATTTTGCCTGAAGCTAAAATGATAAAATCCTATGCCTTTTTGGGAGTAAAAATATTTTAAGCTCCTGTCATGAACTCTGTAAAACAGCTGGTATGACTTGGTATTTCTACTAATCTCTGCAATTCCAAAACTGCATTATACATAAGAAAAAAAAAAAAGCTCTTTCTGAAAAGATACCATTAGAGGCAAAATAAGGAAATAAAGAGTAACATAATTAACACACTAAGTGTTCTATCTGGTCTGCTTTTGGTACTGATGTGGTTGTGTTAATTAAACCAATGCACTTTGGTTTGATAGAAATGCATGCATGCATTCCACATTGTTCCTGAATACTTCCC
The DNA here is from genome assembly GCF_963383645.1 of Muscardinus avellanarius. Lineage (NCBI taxonomy): Eukaryota > Metazoa > Chordata > Mammalia > Rodentia > Gliridae > Muscardinus > Muscardinus avellanarius. The sequence continues at coordinate 159,984,982 of NC_137786.1, forward strand.
AAATCACCTCTCTCTGAGTGTCCCTCCTGGACTTAAGGCATGCTCATACTGTGAAAGCCAACTTATTGTGGAAAGTCCCGTTTGTGGCAAGCACAGGACCCACTAAGAATCAAAAACTACCCTATGGCTCTTATTTGGAGAAGAAAGACTAGACTTCAGCCTAAGAGGATTGTGATCCCAAACACCATATCTTCAAGGCCAGAAGGTCATCATAGGCACTATAAACGCGTTTTATTGTTTTTGTCCAATGGTAGGTAGACTTACACTTGGCTTGGCAACAGAATTCTATTCAAGCATCTTGCATTAGAATTAGCACTTTGGCAACCCACCACAAACTACCCAGGCAATTAGCTTGTCCTCTTTGTACTTGAGGGGGGACACACATACAGGTTAGACAAATTTGGCTTCTGTTTGAATTATCTGTCCAGAAGTAGAAATGGATCCATTGATTCTGTTGAAGTTTCTAACTTATTTTCTCTTAGTTCACCATTAGCTTTGTATCACAATCCAACCTCATTACATTTTTTTTTTTTGTGTGTGTGTGTGTGGTGGTACTGGGAATTGTACCCAGGGGCATCCTATCTCTGATCTACACTCACAGTCCTATTTTTTATTCTTTATTTGAAAACAGGGTCTCACTGAATTGCAAAGGGCCTCACTAAGTAGGAGCTGAGGCTGTCTTTGAACCACAATCCTCCTGTATCCGCCTCCCAAATGCTGGGATTAGAAGCATGTGCCACCATACCCAGCCATTGATTTTATGATAAGAAATTATATTTTTGACAGCCCAGTCACTTTCTACCATATAACATTTTGAATATTTCTTTATCCATCCATGATTTGGTTTCTACCTATTGATGTTGTTTTTCTCAATAACTCTCCTGGTCCATCTGAAAGCGCCAAGGCTCCTTCTTTTTGAACTTTTCCATCTCTGCAGCTCAGCTCTTCTTTCTGCCAGCCACAGACTTCCTCTCATATGTGCCCATCTGAGGTTCAAAGGCCAAGTTTAAATCTTCCTTCTCTCAAGTAGCCTTTCTCAGAATTTTTATTTTTAATTAGTCTGCTATAATTTGGTTATAAAATATCTCTCAAAGGTTCATGTGTTAAAGGCTCCATTTTCAAACATACTATATAAGTAGTAGGAATTTTAGGAGTTTAGTTCATGTCAGCCTAAGTTTGTGGAGTTCAGGGCATGGTGGCAGAAAGCAAAGAGAGGGAGAGAACAAAGCTTTGCTCTCATATCATGGAGGCCAAAAGCAAAAGAGAGAACAAGAGGAAGAGTAATCTTATAGTCTCCTTAGGCCCCTCCTTGGCAATCAAGTCCCACCTCCAACATGGCTGCTTGGTTTTGGTAAAGTCTAGGGTGATATTCTAAATCAAAACCATTACACTGGGTGATGGCATAAAAAGTCTTTCTCCATCATCTGTCCCTGTCATGATGTGCCCATTATGTCAACCGCAATGGAGTCACCTGATCTTGGAATGGAAGCTCCAGAATAATAAGCCAAAATAAACTTTCTCTTTATAAGTTATTTATCTCAGGTATTTTGTTATAGTGATAGAAAGGTAATTAATACATTTGCCATCTGCCATATTCCTACTGTATATTGCTTTTGCACTGTTCATACCACTTACATTTAGATTAACAACTTTTGTATGTTTCAGCCATTACCTGCTAAGCATTTGACTCATATATAGAACTCGAAACATAACAGTTTCTTAAAGAATCATTATTGAAATATTAGGTAAGACAAACATTAAATAAAAAGGTGAAAATGTATATAGAGATAATTTTTTCCAATATAAAAATCTACTGGAATTTAATTTAGACCATTTGGGCTAAAGATGAGCATTTAGAAATTCATTTATACTGGCTTGATGTAGCAAACTGGTGTTCCATGTGCTTGCTGTTGATACAAGATTGATTTCCTTTATTTAAGCATCCTTCAATGATGAACGGTGCCAGATATGGGAGTAGACAGCAGCCTCACAATACGAATAGCCTCAATTAGGCCTCAGTTACAGGTGTCATATCTCTGTTATTGAGATCTGAGAAGGAATGTTGTTTATGCAGAGAGAGAGAGAGAATCAAAACTAATTCAAGAAGAAAAGCTTACTCAAGTAAAACAAATATGATATATCCACTTTGCTGAGCAAGTGAACAAGTTTAGGTTTAAGTAAGCAGCATGATTAAATTAGGAGGGAAAACTTGTGTTCAGATAGTGAGTGTTTACACAAAGATGGGACTTAGACTCTGTAAACTGAAATTTCCTATATACTTTTAATACTTGGAATAATTCATTCAACCAGCAGAGTATGGTTGAATTGCCTATGTCCTTTGACAACCCTTCCATGGAGAAGAGCCACAGCAAATGAATGTGAGGTGGAAATTGTTGCATGCTTATCAATACCTGTTCTCTTCTTTCATGGAAATAAAAAATTATGACCACCCAACTGGAAACCACAAACAGTCCTCAACCTCCTCAGCTGGATATGGCTAGATAGGCCAACAGAATGCAATTTCTAGGTCATTTCCAATGTAAATGTTAAGCCACATGCCCTGAGGTTCCTTTCTTATCAGTTAGAACACAGTTGTTTCTGTGACCCAGCATCAAACATGGAGATAAGGTACAAGCAGACAACAGGGTCACCAAGTACAGACATTCTGGCCCTACACTGATTTCATGGAGTAGAACCACCACATCAACCTAGACGTTCCACCCCAAAACTGTTATATTAGGGGGAAATAAATTATTTATCTTCATTATGCTACTATATTTTAGGAGTATCTTTGTAATGACACTTAATTTTTATTCTAATTAATATAATTTGCCATTCATTCCCTAATAAAAATGTTTTCTCAAACTATTGGAGTGTGGCTGCATTTCATCTTTATATACACATTCAGAGTGGAGACTGGGCTGTGGATTACTAACTTTTGTGGGAAATGTATCACATACAATTTGTCTTTTGTGAACCTACAGCTACCTCTCCTCCACCAGAACCTATATGGCTGATATGCAAGAGATAAATGCCTAATGTCTTCTCATCCCATTTGATGGGTACCACTGACTTGCTGAATGACCTGGCATGAGTCTCTTAACCCTTTTCATCTATGAACAAATAAATACCCATTTTCCTCTGTGGAGTGTTTAGCTAATTAATGTCAGTAGAGCAGAGAGTGTTCCAAAGTAGAACCATTATTGTAAGCCTCCTTTACTCCAACTGCATAAGCAACATTGGAACTAATCACTCAGGAAGTAAAATCAGTAGGAAGTTGTCAAGTGGGTCGGCCTGTAATTAATCAGTGAGGTCACTGCCAATAACAATAGGACATTCTGTTACATGTGTAACTGGATTTAATGGATGTACCACACTTGCAAGTTGCTAGAAAAATAAAACATTTCATCTCTGCCCTGGAACAGCATCTTAGTGCAAAAAGCAAATGAAAAATGTGTGATTCATGCCAAAAAAACATAAAAAAGGAAAAACAACCAAGACCATCATTAGAAATCCTGTTGTTCTACAAACAGACTCAAAGTAACTGGTGGGGAAAAGATACCACGGTTGAAAAGATGTCTGTGTTCCCAGTCTTGAGCAGGAACCTACTGGGAGAGGTCAGAACCTTGAGACCCTTAGATCCTCTGGTCATCCACTTCATAGTAGAGCAAGGTGGGTGACAGACTGCCTAAAGACCTGGAAGTCCTTCAGAGACTCAGAAAAGGGTGAGGGATTTTACAATAGGCTTTGAGCAAATGGAGGATTATTAGTCAGTGCTGCTGGCCAAGCTTATTCCAATTCCACTGCTGAGAAAAAAATTAATAGATATGTTCCTTGTTGAGGTTTGGCTTTTGATAAGGTTGGAAAAGGGCTTAACATAGAAAGAGGGAAGATTTTTTGCCTTTTGTTTAAGGCCTATCCCCCTATCCCATTAAAAAAAAGTCAATCACTAAGCCAAATATGAGAAGGAGGGGGGAAGGAATAGGGTAAGAATTGGGGAGGGACTAAATAAGCAATGTGTGCCTGTATGCCTCCACCATTTTGTACCCCATTAAGATGTATGACAACAATGCATCAATAAAATAATTTTTTTTAATTTGGTAAGAAGAACCAAGTGTTTCTTAAATGGAGGAGGATCATATTCTACATATATACTCTTATATACTCTTTAGTTGTCAAAGCATATGATGCCATCTTCTAGGAGAAATGGACATGAAATATTGCAATTATTCAAACTCACTATTTGCAATTAACAGACTTATTTAATCCATGAGTAGTGTACTTCAATAATCCCTGATTCTGAAGATTTGGTCAAATATCTCAATTTTAAATTTACTAATAAAAAGAACTAGAGACAATTTAAGTGTTATCCTGGACATTACTAGTACCTTTTTATTTCTTTCTTTAAAATTTTTTATTGGTGCATTTTAGTCATACATTCTAATCGGGTACAAGATGGTAGAGGCATACATGTACACATCACTCATTTGGCCCTTCCTCAATTCCCATCCCATTCCTTTCCCCTTTCCTCCTTAGTGATTGACTTTAATGATTGTGAATGTACATTGCGTACATTAAGAAATGTTCCTCTTCTCCCCTCCCATCTCCCTTAGTCAGGTCGCCTTATTTGCTCCTCTATTATTTTTCCTTCTTCATCTAGAGTTCTTCCTATGACCTATTTTATTTCAATTTTTATTTTAAAACTTACAGAAAAGTTGCAAGAAAAATGCAAAGAACAAGCACTTATATACCCTTCATTTCCTCATGTCAAGGGTTAGGAAGTTCTATGTTGTTGAGTACCACAGTGTAGCCTGGGACAAACAGACTCACCATCCTAAGACTACAATGAAAATTCAAACTCAAGATTTTATTTTGCCTAATTAAATATGGCATGTTGTAGCATTTTTCATATTAAGATAATTTCAATAGTTAAAATGGGTGCAGGACATGTTAGTAGTGATTATAAATAATTTGACAATATTTGTCAAAAGCCTAAAAATCGTGCTTTCTTTTGGCCAGCAAGTCCATTTATAGGAACTTATTCTAAGGAGAAAATAAAAGGAGAAAATAAAAATAAGACCTTAAAAAAAATTAAGAGGAAGAAAGATTTATTTGTTCACAGTGTTTTTGGAGATACTGGGTTTAGTCTGTATGAGGCCAGCATCTGTGACTCTCAGGACATGGTGGCAGAAAATGGAGAGAAAGCCAGCACTCAGGCTCTGCCCCTCACATCACTGAGGCCAAAAGCAGAGAGACCCCAAGGGGAGTGGGAACCTGATGTAATCCCCAAGGCCATATCCCCAGGGTCCACGCCTTAACAACCACACCTCAGCGCCAACATTGCTATCCTGTTTCCATGAGGACAGGAAGACTTTCTAAATATAAAACACTACACACAATGTCTCCACTTGAACTCTGGCAACTAAATGTTGATCTAAACATCTAAGCAAGGCATGAAATTAAGTCATTCGCCCTAAATCAAGCTATTTCTGAAAGCTTCGCTGACACCTCACTGTTGTGTAGAGTCCTCCCCACTAAGAAACGTTTCTTTCACTTCCTTCTTTTTGCAGCTCTTGCATCTCAAGCCTGGGTGAAACTAAATGATTAAAAAAAATCTGGTTTATACCTTAAGGGGCTTCTCCCTCTCTTCATTCCATGACTGGAAGACAGGTTTACAAGAATGTTTACCATAACACTTTTTAGATTAAAAAAAAAAATAGGGCTGGGATGTAGCTCAGTGGCAAAGTGCTTGTCTGGCGAGTATACTGCCCTGGGTTCAATCCCCAGTTTAAAAAGACAAAAAAAAAAAAAAAATCCTTTAAAAAATTAAAAGCATTCTGACCCCAGCTATTGAGCTATTGGAAACAATAGAAGTGGTACAGTGATCTGTGGTAATGAAATTATACCAATAAGCAGTTTTATATGATTAAATATACCACTTCTCACAGATCAAGATCCCTGACCAGAGGATCCTAAATAGAATTTACTGAGTTCATTTGAATTTAAGAGGATTGTAAAAGTATGCCTGATTTAACGTAAACTAAAAATTCCTTAGAAAATATCATATTGATATTTGCCCATCTGTGGTCTGAAAGAAAGCGAGGTAAAGAAAAGAAAACCAACTCTAAGAAGATTCTCATAGCTACGAATCCAGGCACAGAATTCTATTAGAAAATCTGTTATTTGGCTTCATACATTTTATTTCTGCCATGCTTCTCACATTTGAAATTATTCCAGAGGAAGGAAAATACCTTTCCCTTAATTACCTGGGACCGATGTTCTAAAAACCTCTCCATTTGGTAGCATTCAGAAACATGATTTTACAAAAGCAATTCAGGGAAATAGGTTGCTGAAACACAGCCCACTTCTTAAAAGCATGGTATTTAGTGAATCAAAGTATGTTCCAAAAAGAAAGAGTATAAAAATACTGCCATTATTTAGACTCATTATCTGTAATTAACAGAAACTCATTTTAATCCATGATTAGTGGAGTTTAGTAATCCCTGATTCTGAGAGTTTGGTCAAATCCCCAAATTTTAAATTTACTGACAAAAAGAGCTAGAGAGTAACAAGACAGCTATTATCCTGGCCATTATTATTATTTTATTGTTATTGTTATTATTTTAACTTTTATTTATTTTTGAATTTACAAAGAAGTTGCAAGAATAGTACAAAGAACATGAAGTCATGTTCCCTTCATTTAGAGGCTCCATTCAAAATGACTCATTGTCCTAATAATTTTCTTCATGCTTAAGAATCAACCCTAAGATCACATGGGGCCCCAAGTGGTCACAACCTGTGTTTTCCTCATTCAAGAAGGCAGTCTTCATCTTCCTCAGCATTACCATATGGAGGACTGCAGGCTGGGCCCTAGGCATGCTTGTAATCCTGAGGTGCCCCATTCCCAGGTCCTCTCACAGAGCTAAGAGATGTCTTTTATGTAAATGTGTAAGAATGTATGTGAGCAAACACTTCTCCATATACAGTTATTTCTATAGCTAAGTATAAACCATACCAAAGCATACAGTTCTCACTCAACATCATAGTCATTGTAGCCTTCTCCTATTCCCATTTACAACACCCTTCTCTGAAAGAAAAAAAAAAGCACTGATTTCTACTGACCACTGACTTCTTTACTCATTACTAAGCATGTCATCAATTTAATTTCCTGACACAGCCAGCCACTGACCTTCTCTCTACCTTCCTCCCTCCTCCTCTGATCTCAGTGGGCTATTCTAGTTAGGAATTCTCTTTGAATGGACCCAACCCCACATCATCTTCCTCTCTTTACTTGGATCTTCTTATTTTTCACTAAATAGAAAACAGGGAAGATGACAGGAGAAAGAAAAAAAGGGAAGAGGAAGAAAGGGGGGATTATTAATATTTGTAGCAATAGTTATAAAAAAAGAAAGTAATAGGTATGGAGAAAAGGAGAAAAAATTAAAAAAATAAAAGGGGAAACAGAGAATAGTGGTTATTCTGGGTTTGAATCTTGAAGCTGCTACTTATTACCTGGAAACATTTGGTCAATTTATTTTTTTGCTTAGTCCCTATATTTCCCAAATTTAAGCCAGGAGTCAGGTGCCTACTTTACAGGACTAGTAAGATTAATGTGTTTACATGTGCAAAACATTGCAAATAGCACCTGGTACTTTATAGGAACAATTGAATATTAACTTGTATTATCTATAGAAGTTTATAATTTCTTTCTTTAAGGTAGAATTACTGTAAGAGATGTATCTGAAAATACAGTCATTTGAAGACATAAATGGGCTAAGCCAAGTGTTTTACCTTAAAATATCGTGGTAAGAGTGTTGAAGATGCAAGCTATAGAATGACAGTCAAAATTAAATTTATGGTCACTCATATTTGAAACCCTGAAAATGAAACTCATCATATTGAGGTCTTACTCATTCCAGTTCCCCTAATCCCTTATTTCTATGGAATGCCCACAGCATAATATAATAACTGAATTTGGGTTATGTGGTTATCAAGGATTTACAAATATTACTCCTCCCAATAACTCCATAGTCAAGACTGCTATTATCATTCCTATCCTTTCTTTTCCCACAGGATGTTAGAAAAGGTATCTTAAGCAGTTAGCATTTCTAAAATAAAAGCTTTTACATAAATACAAAGAGATATTTTAAATTACAAATCTCTAGCTCAAATAATCTAAGTAAATTCCACAAGCTATTGAAAACACAGCTCAAGGCAAAATACTGCCCTCCAACTGAGATAATGACTTAATTTTCTAATCAGCCTTTTCTTTTTTTATTTTTCGTTTCATTCTTTGAAAATGTTACTCTGCATGTTTAGAAAATGAAGTGAGAGAGGGCATGGTGGTACACTCATTTAATCTCAGTAATTGTGAGGTTGAGACAGAAGGATAGAAGGTTCAAGGCCAGCCTCAGCAACTTGGCAAGGTCCTGTTTAAAAAAAAAAAATTAAAAGGTCTAGGTTTTCCAGGCATGGTAGTACATACCAGTATTCCTAATACTTGGGAGGCTAAAAAAAAAAAAAAAAGTTACAGATTTGAGGCCAGCCTCAGAAATTTAGCAAGATCCTTAGCAACTGAGCAAAACCTTGTTTCAAAATATAAATAAATAAATAAATAAATAAGGCTGAGTATGTAGCTTGTAGGTATAATGCCCCAGATACCAAATCCCCAATACCAAAAAAGAAAACAAGTTGGGGCTGGAATGTAGCTTGGAGATCAAATGGCCTTGGATTCAATCCCCAGGAGAGAGGTGGGGAGAAAAGTAAGAGGGGGAGGGAGGGGGAGAGAGAGAGAGAGAGAGAGAGAGAGAGAGAGAGAGAGAGAGAGAGAGAGAGAGAGAGGAAAAAGAAATGAAGGAAAGAGGAAATAAGAAGGAAGGAATGAAGGAAGGAAGGAAAATCTTTCACAAATAAATATTCTAATTTATAAATAATTACCACATAGACCTCTGTGGAGATAACACTATCAAATAATTAAAATATATGCATTTTTTACTACCTTTTTACCATCACCACTATCTTGTCAATAACCTGCCTTCCGTAGTTTGAGGCATAATTATTTTACAAATAGATGGCACTAACATGTACAAACAAACAAAACAAAAACAAATCCAAAATACTTTTCTTACCTCACCTTTCATGAGCAGAGTTAGTAAAATGTCAAGTCCTGAAGTACCATAAAAAACACTTCAATAAATTCCAGGAGTCACAGAAAAAACACATTTCTTAAAAATAACTGAAAATACAAAGAGTGGGTCTTTGCAGGATCCAAGGATCACTGAGATTATTACCAATGTCATTGCCAAAATGAAGTCACTTTGCCCTGGGAGGTAGCTGAGAAAGTGAGGGTGAATAATTGGTAGGATAAATATCACAGTTGATCCAAGTTATCATATATCATAAATGCAAGAGTAATAGCTATGATTTATGGAGATTCAAAAATCAGCCAAGTCATATTATTTCCCTAAACTTTCTCAGAAACACAAAAAGGTAATTGTAGCTTAACACAATATTTTTAGATAAGAATGATAATTGAAGATTTTATGAAACTTGCCTGAAGTTACCCAGACAGCAAGAATCAGTGTTAGAATTCAAACCAAACCCTGTTTTATAGAAAGACAATCCTCCCTTTGCCACAAGAACTTGTACTTTTCTCTAATACCAATAAGAACTTTAAGCTGTCTTAATACAAATACTTTCTATTGTGGTTCTGGTATTCCATACACTGTTTGAAACCATAATCTATAGTAAGTAGATCCAGGTAACATTCTTTCTAAAATTCCTTTTAAATGAAAAAAGAGAAAAGAAGAAAGGAAAGAAAGAAAGAAAGAAAGGAAGAAAGAAAGAAAGAAAGAAAGAAAGAAAGAAAGAAAGAAAGAAAGAAAGAAAGAGGAAAGGTGGAAAGGTATCTGCAGATATTGGGCAACCTGGGGATATTTCAAATTTTGAAAAACTACTTTAAACAGAAGATCAACTTCACCAATACCAATGACAGTAAAAACAGGTGTGACTTGAGGTTTTTGGTATAGGAGATCCTGCTGGAGCTTTAAAGGCAGGACTGGGTAAAGTAAGAAACTTTCCAGACCGAAGGTCATCACAGACATGTTGACAGTGTGGGGCAGAGAAGCGTGAAAAGCTCAGAATGGGAGGCAAGAGAACCAAAAGTTATCCATACTTGGCAGTTTTGCTAAGGTTTCTATAGGCAGACTATGTGTCAGATGGGGCCAGTATATCTGTAACTTAGTTCAAGAGTCTTGAGACCTTCATTTTTCTCCATTAAGTCTGGTTTCCATAGACCAGTCCAGTGCAAAGCTTTCCAGCAATTCGCCTGTTTCTGCCCAGCAAACACAAAGGAAAGATAAAGATATCTTATAAAGCTCCCCAGAATTATCCCCTTTTTATTCATCAATAGAGAATGAATTTTCTATTCAAGGGGAATATTCCAAGTGCCTTCCATTCATGGGAAAGGTTTCTGTAATGCTAATTAGGTCCACTGAATGCAGAGATATTCTCTTTTAGACAAGGGAGAATAGATTAAATTTAATTTAATGTAATTGTAAGAGATGGGTAAGGTTTTTTTTTAAATACCTGCAAAGTGCTAATGTGATTCCACTGTAATATCAGTCTAATAAAGAAAACCAATATTTACAGGAAAGTATGTTATGTAAAATGCAAAACTGGTGAGAGTATTTAAAAGGTGCTTAATTATGTGCAAAATACTTCACCTCTACTGCTTCCTAGAGTCCTTACAATCGCTAAGTTTTGGACTTGAGTTTTGCTTTTATACTCAGAAGAGGTCCATTCCTATGTTAAAATAATAGAGTACTGCATTTTCCAACTACTGAATAATTTTTATGTTAACAATAAAAGATCTGAAGATGATATAGAGGTTACATAATTAAATCTTTTTGACAAATGGAATTTAGCTTATCCTAAAGAATGTCATGTAATGGTATGTACCAGTATATTTACATTTTCTAAGCTAAGAACAGTACAAATATGTATATAGCTTCTGAGGAAGTCAAATGGTAAAGAAGAAATTTATGGCATTGCCCTCTTCCCCTGGGAGACTTTTGTATATTATGTGGTAAGATAAGATGTCCACTCCTGAAGCAATTAGAGGATAACAATTCAATCAAGACTAAAATTATAGGGTTTTTTTCATATAAATATGGAGAAACATCTGGTGGCCTGGATGGTCACAAAACATTACAGAGAAGTCAGGTATAGGAGTACATGCCTGTAATCCCAGTACTTGGGAGGCTAAAAGAGGATGATTAAACGTTTGAGACCAGCACACACTAACTTAATGAAACTGTTTCAAAATTTTTAAAAGAAATAAAAGGAGTTTGGGATGTAGCCCAGAGATAGAATGCTTCTGTGTTCAATTTCCAGGACTAAAAACAAACATTATAGAAAAAGTAATTATGTAGAGTAAGTAGATCTTGAATAAGACCTAAAGAAATTGATATGATAATATATATATATGAGTAAGGAAGAGGGGATTCTAGATGAAGGACTGTTTTAGTGTGAGCAAAACTCCAAGTGAGGATGAGTGTGTTGTCCTTAAAAGTCAACAAGAATAGCCTCACAGTGAGAAGGGGTTGTTTGCAGGGCAGGGCAATGAAGCCTGTCTAGAGGACCTTGGATGTGAGAAGCTGAATTACTAGCCATATTTTTTCTTTCTACTATGACACTAACAAATTTGTATACCCCTGCTAGGGTCAGAGTATGCTGCATGATGAGGGACAAAGGCCAGCCTTTTGTTTGAGCTGTATCAAATGCCAGAGAAGCAGAGACAAGAGCCAGTTCCTGGGTAGAACTGAAACGGATGGAAAACAAAGCCAAAGGCTGTCCAACTTGGGCAGGGACATGATGGCAGCAGTTAGGCCAAATGTACCTATGTGGAAATGAGTCAGAAATTAGGAACTGCAAAGGGAGCACAGGGATATGGAATATAACAAAGATTTTGTAGCTTTATTTATTTATTTATTTATTTATTTAATTTATTGTGCATGTGGTATTGGAGATTGAACCCACAGGCATTCTTCCTTTGAGCTATACTCCTAGCCTGACTTTCTTATTTTGAAACAAGGTCTCGCTAGGTTACGGAAAGTCTCATTACTTTCTGAAGCTGCCCTTGAACAAACTAGGAATCCTCTGTCTTAGCCTCCAAAAAACAGGCATTACAGGCATGTGCCAACATGCCCAGCCTGCTCTGGGGTTTTAACAAGGCTCCCAAAGCTTATCAGGAGAGAAGGAAACAGCAGAGCAGGACCGGATAAGGTAGCTGAAGCAAGAATTCAGCAAGGTATCATCAACTGAAGTCCAGACCACAATGGCAAAATGGGAGTGGCCAGAAATATCCATTTAAAGGCATGAAAGAGAACTCTAGGTAAAGAAGAGCAGGAAGTGGAGCCTGCTGGATAGATGTTTAGTAAATAACTGATATGTATAAGATACCTAGGCTTCGCACAGAAGAAGTCATGAGTAAGATATCAGTTCCTGCTAAATGCTCCTTATCGCAGGGCATGCACACTTGTAATCCCAGCATTCTGGAGGCTGAGACAGGATTTGCTTGACAGCCTCAGCTACTTAGTGAGGCCCTCTGCAACTCAGTGAGCCCCTGTTTCAAAATAAAGAATAAAAAATAGGGTAGGGGATGTAGCTTGGAGGTCAAATGCCCCTGGGTTCCATCCCCAAACCTGCAAAATAAAATAAAATAAAATAATAAATGCTCCTTATCAAAAAGAGAAAGATTAAACATAAGATAGAGAAGTATAATATAGGTAGGATTCTGAGAAGTGCCAAAAAGAATGCAGGAGCAAGGTACCATGGGTGTGCCAAGGTAGGAAACTGTCTTATCAAATTGCAGGTGAGGTTGAGAAGAAAGGCTTTTTGACCTTTAAGAATGGTCATCCACTAGGCCATCTATTGTTAAAGGTCAAAAAACTAGTCTGCAATCTGGAGACTTCTGACAGGCACAGCTAAGGATAGGGAGAAATATTTCAAAAGTAGGTGAGAAAAAATCATGGGGTCACTGGACAGAATGAGACACTGAGAATCACATTGGCTCATAGATACATTGAGGCATGTAAGTGGGGTTGCTCTGGAGTTGGCGAGCAGAAAAAACTGGAACTAAGATCAAAAGTAAGAACTTCAGTAAGAGACACAGGAGTCATGATTCATCCTGACCTATTATTTTTCTTAAAAAAATTTTTTTAAATCCATTTCCATGCTAACTTCACAAAAATAATGGAAATAAGATTACAACCAAAGCTGTTTTAGCTTAAGAAATTTAAGCAGCAATTGGGCATAAAATGTATCCTGAATGACTATGTTTAAATAATATTTTGGCTTATGCCAAATTATTTGCTTATGGTGAACATCTGTGTTTAAACCATATTCTCTCTTGAAATACTCAGATTATATAACTAATATGTATATATTTAATTTTGATAATTTTACAAGAAGACATCTAATTTTCTCTGCCATTTGGGGTACAAAGATATTCCATAAGACTATGGAATGACTAATCTCATAACCTCCAATACCATGTCATACCAAGTGCTGATTATGGGGACATTTTTCGGATGCCTATACTAAGGTAGTCAGAATTCTGTACCTATGAGGAATAGTAATTGTATTTTCTCTTTAATATAGAATGCAGGCCTTTACTTAATATACCCAGTAGCATTTGATTGGAGTCCTGAAATACTGCAGCTCTTCTAGTGATAGACTTCACATACTGAAGTACTATGTCCCCAAATTTAATTATCTTAGGGCATAACCACAATATATGATAGAATGTACCCTTTTATCCACAGCCTCCAGCAATTTGCTGAGATGGCAAGGTGGCCTATTATTGAATATATCTCCAGAAAAAAAAAAAAGAGATTCCATAAATTCAATCAATAGTAGATTCCAGTAGCTTACAACCTCAGAAGCATCAGGGCCTCCCTTGGGCACTACCTATAATCCTCTGGTCATAATTTAAACCAATTTCTTTTGATTCTGTCCTCTAGTCACCATCTGCCGCTCATATTTCTCTCATCCCTTAGCCTTATCATCCACTTTATTTTATTCTTCCAACCTTCTCCTAACCGGTTCTGCTTTCTAATTCTTGAATAATTTTCACTGATCCATTCCTGGTCTTTTCCAAAGGTTTCATTTTCTGTAGGATCTTGGCATAGCAGTTTAATAAGAACACCACCAGTCTTTTGCATTACAAATTTTGCTCTTAGATTAATCTGAATTTTAGTTTACAATACAATTAATGGGGCTATAGATATTCATCTTGTTTTTGATAAAGAACTGCCTCACTGAACCATGGGCTCAGAAATGCCCTTATAAGGTAATATGGTTCCAGTCACCAAGATAACTATTTTTATTTTCATCATTTTTTCATCCCTTTCGACTTCTCTGTCAAAGCCACATACTTAATTACCTTTCCAGCATTGGTTTTTATGATATATTAGGTGATCATGGTGAAAAATGTTACTTTGCCATGTAGTTCTCTTTCAGAGAACACGAAGCTTCTCTCATAAGTGAGCTAATGTGTCCTTAAAACACTCATCCCTGAGAGATGGAAGGTTTTATTAGCCCTTATTTTATAAACAGGGAAAGAGAGGCCTAGGAAGATTACATGATGAAGGGGAGACTGGCTGATAAAACAGGGGCTAGAACTGGGATGCTCATCGCAGGCTCTCTGCTGCCTAATGGAGCTGGAAGAGAGCTCAGTGTAATAATAACTTGCTCAAAATTGCCATCCATTATCAAAAGAGGAAATATTTTCAGGGGAACTGTGTTGCGGTTGATGAGTGTGGCCTAGTGGAGGAGGGCCCATACTGGTCTACAATCTGAAGATACATGTCACTGTGGCTTAGATGTGTGACTTCAACATAGCACTCATGTTCTCTGGCTTTGCTATTGATAAAAGAGTCATGAGAACCATGGATTATTTACAGGGTAAATCAGGGTTACATAAATGTGCTTCCAAATTGGGTATAGAAGTGGTCAGTCTGAACAAACAACCAATCAATCCATCCTCGAGCCTCTGGATTTTTAACACATTGTATAATCATTTAAAATTCTTAGCACACTTAATCGATTAGTAGCTATGTGACTACTAATCACTGGTGGCAAAGTAATTTGGCAACTACTACTAGTCAGTGTTGGTGAAAATAAACTTTTTTTGTTTTTAAGTTTTAGCATTTAAGAGTCAAACTGTTATCTTCTGAGAAATGTCTCAGCATTTTTTGAGTTAGTAATTTATTAGCTTGCACTTCATTTTCAAACATAACACTTAAAAAGAGTTTACATATTGGAGAAGTGAATAATATAAAAAGATCCTAAATATTTGTTGATTTATTTCTAATACATGTAACTTGCAAGTAACTTAATTTTCAGTGCACGCATTTTGTAGTCCAGTGTTCCCTTCCTTTCTCTCTTTGTCCCTTTCACTTCCGTCCTTTTCTATCACTTTATCTGTCATTTCCATCTCTGTCTCTTCCATGTTCCCCACAAGGAATCATTGAAGGAAAGAAACACAATAAAAAGTTATATGTCACAAAAAGAAAAAAAAAAAGCTTATATCACAAATAAATCAGATCGACATTTTTTCTTTAGAATTGGCCAGGTGTCTCCCAAAACTCTGAGGCTGATGAATTTCTTTGTGGAGTTCTAGAAAGCCAGGCTACAAGAATCTCATTGCTACAATATTATTTTTTTCTAAAGCAGATTTCTTTTGTTGAGGAAATTAAGTTTCCCTGTAGTGAATACACTGCTTCTTTCTCTCCTTTGTGGTTATCAAAAGCAAAATCTAAGGTAAAGAAGAAAGTTTTATTATTTTTCCCCTTACATAAAGCTATTATTTTGCCATGGGCAGGAAAGGTAGAATAGTTTTTTATTTTCTTCCTTTCTCCCGTCTGTATGTGGCAAAGGCTCAAGCAATTTGAACCTGTGCTAAAAGTTACTGAAGACTTTCAGAGGAGGATTACACAGAATACAAAATCTTAGTGTACTTTGCCCAATCTGCATTTTAATCCGTTTGGTCAGTGGCTAGAATTCAAACTGATTATCCCAGTGGTAGAAAAGTGTTTCAAGGACCATACTTACTGAAATATAAGTAGCACATATATCCTGCTCTGGAACAAACACCAGATCCATAGCACAGAAACATGAACTCTCCACTTGGGCTAAAGATTTATAAATTTACTTGTGATACAGCCCACCTGTTGGTAAAAACGTCCCAAAGACCTCACCACGAGATGCTAGTTAATGACACAGAAAAGGTCATATTAAGGTTTCAAGGAACAAGTAATTGAAACCAAGCCTAGTAACTGAATATTCTCCAGAAATTAACTTTAGGTAGGCCCATAATATCCAAGAAAATGCATGCAGGCTTGTGACAAAGCAGGCACCCACAGGGGACTGCCCCTGCTTCCACTGTACCCCATCAGGACCTCACGTTCTCCCTTCAGAAGGGAGCCATCTATCTGCATAGGTTGCAGAACTCAGTCCCAGGACTAAGCAATTACCCACAATGGCGAAGTTAAGTTATAGTTAAGATCAATGCACACTTTTAAACTCCCAATTTATAATTCATTCTATGACAGTTAATTATTAGACCAAAGTAATTAGTATGCAAACCTCAAACGAAGGGTGACACATTTGAATACAGTCTAAGAGGCAACATCTTCAGTGCTTTCAATCTCTTGCTTTTATAACTTCAACTTTCCATTCCTAGTTAAAAAAAAAAGTCACTACTATCATCCCCATTTTACAAATGGGAAACCTGAAGCTTAATAAAGGAAGAGAAATATTGGCATTGTCAAAGGGAGAAAAACCCCTATGTCGCACCTCCCCATACATCAACACTCACAGAATAATGTTATTACAAGGTTTTTAGAAGACTTATATATTTTACATCTAAGTTGAAAATAAGAGAGATATAATAAAAATGGTGCTTAATATGAATTCGATTCTTTTTACAAAATCTAATTAAGATTCATAAACACTGTATTATTACTACTACTATTGTTAGAATATTATTTTTAATCAATTCATAACATTTTTGAGAAGCAGGAAGAAGTACCAAACTCAGGGGTTGTAGCAAAGGGACCTGTGCCCTTAGTGTGACAGAGCCTGAGTTGGAGTTCACCCACATTGGCTCAAGTAACACCTGCATCACCTATACTTGGTTTTTTGTTGATTTGCTGTTGTTGTTGTTGTTGTTGTTGTTGTTGTTGTTGTTTTGGCACTCGAGATTGAACCCAGGGAACTTTTTCCCCTTAGCTATATACCAAACCCTCTTTTCCTTCTTTTATTTTGAAGCAGGGTCTTACCAAGTTGCTCAGGTTCTCACTAAGTTACTGAGGCTGGCTTCAAACCTGCAATCTTCCTATCTCAGCCTCCCAAGTACTGGAATGACAGGCATGTGCTACTATGCTTAGCTTATACTTAGTTTTATATGATGGTCTCACCATTTCATAAAGTAGCTAAAAGATACGCATGAACTACAAGATGATAAATATTTAATAAATGAGGAAACAGGAGTAATGGTAAAATAATGAAAGAACAGTTTCTTTCTTTTTCTAAACAAGCTATAAGGCATAATAATAATGCTTTGTGTGGCTGGAGGCTTGGGTTTTGAAGCCATCAGACCTGAATGTAAGTGCAAGCCAGCATCTCTTAATTCCAGTTCCTTAACAGCAGTGAGAGCTTGAGGTAATGACAGAAACGTTTGAAGCCTCCATTTCTTTATTTTTCAAAGATAGCATTATCAGTCCTTCACAGAATTGCTATAAGACAGCAAATCAGGAATATAAGATGGGCATGGTGATGTAAGCTTGTAATCCCAGTATTAGGGAGGCTGAGATGAGAGAATTGCATGTTTATGGCCAGCCTCAGCAACTTAGTGAGGAGTTCTGCAACTTGATGAGATCCTATTTTAAAATATAGAGTAAAATATGGCTGGGGGGGGGTGGGAAGGTGCCTCAGAGATAGAATGATCCTGGATTCAATCCCCAGCACCACACACACACAAAATCGAAAATATATATGAAATACTTAGCTCAAGGCCTGAAATATAGCCAATACTCCACACATATTAGCTGTCAATAACAGAAATAGTGTGTAACAAATATTATACAACCAAGTGCCAAAGACACAGTACCTTTTCTAGATACTCAGCATGATTTGGCTCAACCTCAAACCCATTAAAGTAAGAGGAAAAGAAAGATCTGTTTCATGATTTATAGGTGGTATTAGAAGAAAACAAATCAAGTTGAGAAGAAATACAGCTGCTGTCTCCTGTTGTGGAGACTTGTGAGTAACATCTATGCTGAGTATTAGTGTCCTCCAGTCTATCAGTAAAGAAATGGAATCTCTCTGCAAAGTTAAATACCAGGTTCGGGGGCACTCAGCGAGGCTGAGCAGGGCACAGGGCTCTCCACCTCCTTCCAGGTTTAAGTGTTTGAGTCTGCAGAGAAATGTGGATGGGGAAGCATTAGGGGAAGAGATGCTTCTATGATCTCTGGGAGGTGCTTTGAACATCTGTTAAAGTCCTTTTTGCATTTTTTGTGGAAAGGGAAGTTGGGTGTGGCATTTTTATTTCTTGTGGCTCTGTTGATATAGTATGATCTCAGACATTTGTATTTAACTTTGGTCAGCAAAGATCATAATTCTTGTAAGCAGGTGTGTGGGACGGCACTGCAACAACCAGTCTCACCTACCTCTGTGCTCTTTTCAAATAGTACAGAGACAGAAATTCCAATTCTCTGCTCTCTTAAAGCCCTTGGGATATTTTGATCCATGTCAGCCTGTGGAAATAAGGGTCTGCTCTTTTATTAAACCTGCCTTGAGAGAAACATGCCAGTTAAATGCTGTAGTTTAATGGAAAGCCTTTATTATGGGTGATTTTAATTTTCTTTATTAGCCTTTTTTTTAATTAACCAGTTTTTTTAAATTTGTTTTCTAGGGTGGCCATAACAAATGATCACAAACAGGGTAGCGTAAAATGACAGATATTTATTCCCTCAGAGTTCTGAAGACCAGAAACTCAAAATTAAGGTATCAGCATAGATGGTCAGCTTGAAGGCTTTGAGGGCAAATCTGGTCCGTGCCTTTCTCTGAGCTTCTTGCAGTTGATGTCAACCCTTAGTTTTCCTTGCTTTGAGGCTGCATGACTCCAGTCTCTACCTCTAATTTCACAAAACCCTCTTCTCTCTGTGAGTCTATATGCCTTTTCTTTCCCTGTCTCTTAGAAGGACACTCAGCACTCGTTTTAGAGCCTATTATAATTTGGATTTAAAATTGTCCCAGACCTCATGTGGTAGACAAGGCAGGCATGCTGAAGGTGGGGCTTGTTTGCTCTGGGAATCCTGGTGTCTGGGTAGAGAAAGTGTATGTGATAAGGACCATCTGGCTTTCCTCTCTGCTCCCTACCATGATGCTCTGAGGACGTGTAGGCATGGCTCCTGCTTTGCGGTGGGCCTCTAAAGAGTGACCTCTGAAATCTCCATAGCCATAGACAAATATGCCTTCTTTTCTTTAAGTCCCAGGTGATACATCAGGTGGGACAAAATTCAGATAAGATGGCATTCTCAGGTATTATAAATTAGGACTTGGTCTTACCCTTTTGGAGCCACTATTAAACCCATTACAATCAGCACTAGTTGTATTTGTGTTCATGTCCAGCAAAACAAACTGCTGGGAAATGTATGTAGGAGCATGGAGAGTTCCTGCTAAGAGAAGGTATGCTTCCTAGCTGTGTGATCCCTTTATTTCACATACTGCAGCTGAACTCAAAGGAAGCCGGGAAGGAAGGGCAGAATTGACCAGCCATTCAGGGACCTCATGCAGCATATTTACATGAACATTTATGACCTGAGATAATAATTGAACCAATGCTTCCTCCTTAATCAGTGGGCTTATGAGAAACAGGAGCATCTTTTTATTCATCTTTGTATGTTTAGCATCTGAATAGGTTCCAGAATATAGCAACTGGCTAATTTTACACAGCTAAAACTATACAAAAAAGTGAAAAAAATTGGAAAGAAATGGAATATAAGATAGGGGAAAAATGGCTTCAATTTTATGTAATTCTTTACTGTTGCCTCTAATTTTTCAACTTATTTTTAATAATCTACTTTCTCTTTTTTCCTTGAATTCTAAGGAATTATCTTCACATGACATTAGTTTCTTTAATTTGCTTAACTAGAACCTGTATGCCCTATAGTTAACTCATGAGGAAACCAACTGCTTAAATTGTAAGTACTGAAAATTCAATGTATGCTATGGAAGAAGATGGGTTCTGTTGCCATGGTAAAAAAAAAAAAAAACAAAACAAAAAAAAACAAAAAAAAACCAGTCTGAACAAGGACAATTCACCCATTCAGCAATTAGTTATTTCAATTGCCAGTTAAATAGGTAAGAGTACCTCAAAATAAAGTCATTTAATTCTTTCAAACCTATGTGTTATTGTTATGCCTTTTGATATATTACTTTAATGTCTTTCATTTAACTGTATCATTAAAGTTGCAATATTGACAGATTTTCTTAAAAGTCATGGTCAGATATTAATAACTTGATCTGGTAACACAGAGAGCAGCATTCTTTAAAATGTCCCTTGGCATTTAACATGTGGAAGAGAAAATACCAACTGTCTGTGATGCTTATTCCATTTTATTTTCATTGTCTGATGCTCAGGGTTATCATTTTATCCTGAATAGCTTCAGGCTGAATCTCATTTCAGAATCTATACACTTTTCAGCATAAAATTTACTTATAAGATGTGTTGATAGAACAATATTGTAACTTGAGTGAACAGTATCTTTAAAACTGTGGGACCCCTAAAAAGACTAAGTTGTGTATAAATGTCATTAGGAATACAGTATTTTACCATACGTTACTCTGGTTGGCAAGCCTCATATGTGAAGAGGTTATCTCTTTCACAAACATATGAATCTCCAGTGCTAGGTACACAGGGGACACAGATAACATCATCAGAAAGAAAGAGAATAAAGTTTAGATAAAACAGAAAATAAAGAAATCAAAATGGTAAAGGAACAAAAAAGAAAAAATGAGACCTAGATAAAGGGGGAAAAAAACTATGAACAACAAAAGGTCAGCTAAGCACTAAATGAGCAGCAGAGAGAGAAATGTAGAGAAGGAACAATTGAGAAGAGCTACACTAGTCTTGCTAAGCATATGCAAAAGACTCATAAGCAAGTGTGCAGTGAGCTCACATATTCAAATTAGGCCAAAGGTTACATTTCACAAAATTTATCTTGTCATAAAAACACCATGTGATAGTCACCATATAAAAAGACATTTAGGGTTGGGATAACAGACTGAACTGAGTTCCTGCATTGAAGCCCAAAGAACCTGCTGACTATTAGGTATTTGGTGTAGGTATACAATGGTGGCTGCCCCTTGTCATTGAGTTTTAGTCATTGAGTTTTAAATGCACTAAGGCAACTTCTAGCCTTCCCTCTTCCCCTGGCTGCCTATGCTTCCACATGGAGCAGGCCAGGCTTTGGGAAGGGTTTATCATTCTTAAGGATCTGGGGAAGGAATCTTTCATGAGAATATCTCCAATCATTCTCAACTTGTTCAGCCAGTTCCAATTCTATATTCCATAAAAATTAAAATGATCCTGATGTTCCTAGTCAGAGTGTTCTAGAAAAGACTAGGAAGAAGGTTATTTTGTCTTGGACTTTTAATGTTAAAAACCAGTGCAGTCTCTGGTACGACATAATTATAGACTGGTAATTGATAACCTTTACTGAACACCACTAGATGACCAGCGTTTCTTCTTTAGAGCAAAGTAATGGGGGGTATACCCTTATTTATGTTCAGTTGAAACAATGGTTGAATCAACATGATTCAACACTCTGACACTAAAATTATAGCTTGCTTGTAGACTAATTTCACTAGCTATTAAACAAGAGCCTGGTTCTATGTAGTTAAAACAGGGTACAAATAGGTAGGGACTGTGGCTTTTTCAATCAGAGGCATTGAACACTCCATGTAGAGTTTCCTCTTAGAAAATATTTCTTAAAGGCTGACAAGACCAATGGAGCTTACCATATTACGTGCACAAAAGAATAAAAATCTTATAGATCCTTTTATTTTCGTCAAAATAGTCTGGTGGCAAAAAGAATGCTAGGGACATGGATGAGAAGATATTGACCCAGGACAGACAGCCAATGAAGCTGAGTGGTGGGGATATGGTGGGTCAGTATACAACTCTCTCCTTGGTGTATGTATGCAAATTTTCATAGTCAAAACTTCACTAACATCTCCCAAGATAGCATCATTAGAACCAACACCAAACTTAGATTCTTTCTCACAAATTACTTCAATGAACATCTACTGAGAAGTTAATATGTGTAGATCTGCCTTTTATGCAAACTCAAGGATAAGCAAAGACTGGGGTATGTCTGCAGATGTCCCACAATCTAGAGAAGAGGTAAAAAGTATGTGTGTATATTATTATTACATGGCAGAGCTGCAAAGTACCAGTGAACAAAAGTGAATAGGAACCTAAAGAGTGAATTCGACTCATGTCAACTGTAGTGCTGCTCGCTTGCCAACTGCTGTATGCTCACCTCATCCTTTACTCAGTGGCCATTGCTCAACTGTACAACATGGTGCCAAAATAGCTGTCAAGTAAACACTGGCCACCATTCTCATCACCAGCTGAAATTGTGCATTCCAGAGATTTGCTGTCAGAGACATTAAAAGAACACATACAGTCAGACAATGGAGAGCAATAACATATCACAGGCTGACAAGAAGACCTGTGGCGAGATGAAGCACTCAATCCTAACTCCAGATAGCAAGAGCTGTTGGAAATCACTTTTCCAACCAATTACTATGATAAGCCACTGAGATAGCACAGACATGCAATTCCCACTGCATATACCAGGCTCTTAATGAAGGCAGGGAGCATTCTAGCTTTATTAAATATGTAAAATGGTAAAATTAAAGGGGAGAGGATTTTGAGCAGAGAAGTGCCCACTACATTTTTCCAGGAATACAATAGGATACACAGAAAAGTGGACAATTTCTTTTGGGAAAAACAATCAAAACAATTACAAAAATTCCATGAGTAGCAGTGTTTATGCTAAATTCCCCACCAGTGAGGAATTCTCCTAAACATGCCAATTTAACTTGGGAAAACGGAGGGAATAGTGGTTTTGGTGTTCCATTCTTAACTTCCTTTATTTTTCATTCTGTGGTTGACATTCCCTCCCTCCATCCTCTTTACCATGCTCACTCAAAACAAGACACTATATGTCATTTGCACTTCATCTGAAGGCTATGCATTTGTGCAATTGCATAGGCACAGATGTTTGTAAAGGGTAGCGAGTATTTATTGAATGTTTTAAGAGCTTGCACACACTGAGTTTGTTATCTTTGCCTTAAAAAGAAACAGAGGCACAAAGAAGTAAGTGCATAAGACTACAGTCGAGCAGAGGTTGATCCAGGCTGACTGACATCTACTCTAAGTCACCATGATATAAGGCAGTCGTTAGACAGTCATTAGAAGTCCTGCTTTAGTCTCAGAGGGCTTGGAAATCTGTATCATGAACTTCAGTCCTGAGGCAGCTGATGGGATACACATATTGATGGGGGGACTTTCAACTCCTAAATATTCAACTATGTCTAGAACATCCCCCAAAGCAAAAGTGCCTTAGTTCTCATGAGGACAGGGTGATATCACTAGTTCACAGTCCAGTGAGGGAAAGAGAGAAGGAAGTGTAATTAAAACACAATGACTTAAGCATTGACAGGCATCCACTGGAAGATACCTTGGAGGTCAGAGCAGGGTGAGCACCTGTCTGGGAACATGCAGGATGACTCATAGAGGGGATGATCTTTCAGTAGAATTGTAAGGACAAATTGGGAACTGTCGAATAGGATAAAAAAAAAAAAGGAATTAACAAGACTAGAAAATCAGAAAAGCAGGCAAGGGCCAGAGAGCGAAGGTCTTGTGCACCAGGCCAAGGAATAAAAAGACACTCAACAGTTTGAAGAATGATATTATAATCGGACTTATCACAATGTTCTGTTTCCTAAAGATTTTTGAGTTTTGTGTATTTGGCTCAGGAAGGACTTAAGTTTATCATTTTAATTGTTACTAACACAAATGCTTTCTTGCTTGTTCTAAAGCACAAACATTATATAAAGATTTACTTTGTAATATACTTTCTTAGTATCTCATGATGCCTTCAGAATACTGTAATATGATACCTGGCATGATACCATCTAACTAATGAATAAAAGGAGAGTGTCAGTGTTGATTTGCTACTAAACATGAGTGATATTTAAATTACTCTGATCTAGGGGGTGCTAAAAATAAATGAACATGGAAGAGGCAAAATGCCTTTGATAACCCCCACTTGCTAATCCACTATGAGCAGGTTGCTAGGTGCAGAGGCCATATTGACTTGTCCCTTTCTATTTTCTATACCTAGAGCAGTGCCACGTGATCTGGTAGATATTCAATAAATATATTTGAATTTATTGAATGTGGGGAAATTTTAACATGGTTTCATAAAAGGCTAGGTTGACAGAAAGTTCTTAGTTCAAATGAGTAATTTCTTATGTCTATCTTTGTTCCTATGTTTGTTTTAAACAACTCTGAGACCTTTTTATTACTGTAGTAACAATTTATGTAAAAACAATAGAATATTTGGGTGATCCTTTAGTTTTATTTTTAAGTTGACTATTGTAAATCTATTTTCAACCAGTAACAAAATACTATGGGAGAGAGTCCTATTCAAAACTATTTTGCTTATAGGGGTATGTAATCAAAAGGTTGGAAGACCACTCTGTGCTAGCAAATTACTGTAATTACTTATAGGCATTTCCTCTCCCATATTTGCTGTTTCTTCTATAGAATCCATATTATGTGCAGATAATAGTTTTTTATTTAAAAATTTTTGTTGGTGCATTATATTCATACATCATATTGGCGTAAAAAACTTGTGTGTACATACATGTACACATCACCAATTTAACCCCTACTCAATTCCCACCCCATTCCCTCCCCATCCCTCCTTCCCTTGCTTGGCTTAGTGGTTAGTTTTTATATTCAGAGAACTAAATACCTAAGTAGATGCCCAGAAACCAATTAGAATATATTTTCTGAACAATTACTCTGCAGATGACACTGGAAAATTGTCTCTCTTTCCCAAACCCCTCTCTTCTTGAGCTGGAACATTCACTACCTTCTTTTACTTTTGAACATCAGAGTTTCTGGTCCTTGGGCATTTAGACTTCAGGACTTACATTATCATCTCTCTGTGTCTTTAGACTTGAAACAGAATTGCACCATTGACTTTTCTGGTTTTCTAGTATGCAGAAAGTATGTCCTGGGATTTCTTGACCTTCACAGTTGCATGAGCCATACTTGGAGGTTGAACCAGAGGCATTCAACTTTTTTTTTTTTTTTTTTTTTCAGTTGCAGGGATGGAACCCAGGGACATTGTACTTCCGAGCTACAACTCCAGCCCTATTTTTTTTTTTTTTAGTTTTTTTTTAAATTTTTTGAAACAGGGTCTCACTATGTTGTGAAGGGCCTTGCTAAGTAGCTGAGGCTGTCCATGAACTGTGATCCTCTGGTCTCTGTCTCCCAAATGCTGGTATTACAAGTGTGCACCACCATGTCCGGAGAGGCATTCTACTTCTGAAATACACCCCCAGCATTATTTTATTTTTATTTTGAAATAGAGTCTTGCTAAGTCTTTGAGAATCTCGAAGGGCTGTCCTCAAACCTGCAATGCTTCTATGTCAGCATCCCAGCAAGTCCTTGGATTATAGGCGTGTGCCACCATGCCTGGCTACTATATGCATTTTACAGGAAAGATGAGTTAGGCTCAACAAGGTTAAGTAATTTACACCAGAGTTATTTGGAAAACATGAATAAAAATAAGAATATAATAATCTTGGCCTTCTCTATTCAAGGGGAGAGTTATTCTGAAAAATATGTAAAATGCAGAATGAATGAGATGGAGTGAACTAGTAGGATAGTTTTTATAATGCATTTCCTGTTCTGTACAGCTTATGGCTCATGTAGGAGGTAGCCACATACACATCACATATGAATGTAAATATCTAAGTACTGATTTATATGGGAGGACTTAATGTTAGCTAGGGGAGGGCTGATCCATAATAATCAGAATTAAGCAGATCCAGGACAGGGTTCAGTGAATGCTGTCAGTGGGAGATGGCATTCATAAAACAGGGCAGAGAGGTAGTGGGTAATAATTATCCTAGGCAGGGGGTTTCATTACCCAATTTAGAAAATAAATACAGACACTATTAAAAATAACATCTCTAAATACTCTTTTTCATGAGCAAAGACATTTCTATTTACTGCTTAAAATTACAAAAAAAGTAGACACTGATTTGAAAAAAATCAATTTTTTTTTTCTGAGGGGGAAAATAATAAAAGTAATTAGAACTATGAGAAATTAGATCTTTGATGGAGCTGGATAAAGTACCATATGTAAAAGAAATATATTTCAACACTCTAAGATACTTTTGTGTGTGTATGTGGTACTGATGATTGAACCCAGGAGCATATTACCTCTGAGCTATAATTTCTGAGGCTGTTCTTGAACCTGAGACCTTTTCGTCTCAGTCTCCCAAGTACTGGGATTACAGACTTGTAATCACCTGGCCTCAAATCTTTTCATAGATTTTGAAGGAAATTTTACAACTATTAAGCAAACAGATAAATTGACCTTTCTTAGTATAAATGCCACAAACAGCTCTTGGAACATAACTAATATAATAAGGTAGATAAAAGTGTCATAATGGAAATGCTTTGGGTAAAAACAGACATGCACGCAAACATACAGTAGAAATATTTGAAAGATTGTCAATACTCAAGGAGAACAGCTATAAAAATGTCAGCCACATTGCATACACTAGGGTACTGTAGTGACAAAGGCATGTATGAAATTTAGAGAATTTTTCTTACAAAACCCTTAGATAGGCTACTAAGTAACCATGGGAGAAATTTTATTTCCCACATACATGTGCTGCTTAACCAGCTTTAAATCACCTTTTTAAATATTCTGACAAAAAGTTAATAATATAAGAAGGTAGCACATTGACAGACATTCTTCCTTTTTGCAAAAGCTTCTCTGGGAATTTTTTTAAGGTATAAAACTATTTTTCAAGAAATACTCCACTATTTCTCCAGGAGCACAAGTCCAGTTTATATAACAATGGAAAATAGGAATGAAGGACAGTATCAGAGAAAACACAGGAGCTTAAGTGCATGACTTACTCACAAAGTGACAAGGGAATAACAGCAAAGCCCCAACCAAAGTTCTTCCCCAAAATGACTGACTGGACAGATTGAAGTTTTTGAAACCTCAATGCTAATTTTTTTTTTTTTTTTTTTTTTTTGCGGGTCTGGGGATGGAACCCAGAGGCATTCGACCTCTGAGCTACAGCCCCTGCCCTATTTTTTTATTCTTTACTTTGAAACCGGGTCTCACTGAGTTGCACAGGGCCTTACTAAGTAGCTGAGGCTGTCCGCAAACCGTGATCCTCCGGTCTCAGGCTCCCAAATGCTTACAAGCGTGCGCCACCATGCCCAGCTTCCAATGCTAATATTTGATAAGAGAAGTTTCTATGCTTATGCACAGCCAAAATAATCCTTTTTCAACATATTTTAGTGTTCTAAATCCAGGAAATATGTTCATAAAAAGATAATAGATTTCAGAACAATAAATTATAAAATGGAAAACAAAAGGGTAAATTATAGAACCTTGGATTTGACAAAACATTTTTAGATACATAACAAAATCACAAGTTACCAAAACTGTAGAAAATAGGTAAATTATGCTTAATCAAAATTAAAATATAAAACTATTGTTCTTCAAAGGACACTATCAAGAAACTGAAAAATAAACCAAATATTTGCTAATCATGTTCCTCATATAATTTGTGTATAATATTCTATAATTCAATAATAAAATAATACAATTTAAAATTGACAGAAACACTTAACCAAAGATATACAAACATCCAAAAAGTACATGAGAATATAGTCAACATCATTTTCTATCAATCAAATATAATTCGAAACCATAATAACATGCTACTTTTTCAGTATGGTGGCTAAAACAAGTAAAATAATAAGTTTTAGGAAGGACTTGGAAAAATTAAACTCTTCCACTACTGTTAAGAAAGATACAAAATGGTATAGTAACGTTGGAAAACAGGAAGGTGGGTTTATTAAAAAATTAAACAGAAGCCAGGTGTGGTGGCACCTGCTTGTGATCCCAGTATTTGAAAAGCTGAGACAGCAAGATCAGAGGTTGGAGGCAAAATTATGTCATTTGCAGGAAAATGGATGGAACTAAGCTACAGAGAAAATAGGAAATAACATGGTAAATGAAGAGCGAAAGCCAGGTGTGGTGGTGCATGTTTGTAATTCCAGCATTCAGGAGGCTAAGACCAGAGGATCACGGTTCGTGGACAGCCTCAGGTAGGCCCTTCACAACTGAGTGATATCGTGTTTTGAAATTAGAAAGAATAAAAAAATAGGGCTGGGGGTGTCTCTAGGAGGTAGAATCCCCTGGGTTCCATTCCCGCTTCTGCAAGAAAGAAAAAAAAAAAAAAAAAAAAAACCATGAAGAGCGAGATCAGTAGGATAATGGAAGGGGATTGGAAGAGAAAAGTGGGGAGAGGAAAACGGAAGCTATGGAAGGAAAGAGATGAAATATATATGAAGGTATCACTACCAATCTCACCATTATATTTTGGATTGGAGTGGGGGATCCAGAGAGAAGTGTACCAAATGCTGTGTGAAGGAACATTTGTTTCACTTTGAAGTTCACTATGATATACAATTGCAACGTACCAATAAAAGTATATTTTTAAAAAATCTTAGCATTTGGAGACATTACTCTTAAGATGCAAAGACAGAATTTAAATATTCTGTTACTATAAATCTCAATTTCCTCACCTCTGAAATAGAGAACAACAGTAGAGACCTTATTGGTTCTTGTGAAGATTAAATAAGATGTATGGGCAGAGCTGAGGAGAGTGCCTCTTGTGTGACATCGCGCCAAAGGATTTCTTTAAATCACTGGCAGGGACCAGAGAATTGCTCTGGCTCAATGTTTCTGCGCACGAAATATTATTCATTGATATTAATACCCCCTAAAATCCTCCTTGACCCACATTAAATGGACTTGGAGAGCGTGAAGGTGAAGAAATGGATCCCTGGATGGATTCCCAATGTTGGCTCTTTGTCACCCAGGAGCACAGTTTTCCAGCCAGGTGTGAAGCAGCTTTTTGGAAAGGCTCCTGAAAAATATCTCTTTGGGTAATCAAAAATATAACACACACACACACACACACACACACACACACACACACACACACACAATTTGTTCCTGTATTATTAATTACCTTTCGGGACAGAAATAAAACAAAACAAATTACCCCTGCTGAGTAGTGTGATAACCAGAGAGAGACGGCACCAGATGAGCTAAGCCTGCTTCATGCCAGAGACAAATAGGGCTGTACGTGGTGCCAGAGATAAATCGGGCAGGCTCATCTCCTCCTAGAAATAACCCTCAAACTACAAAAGCAGGTTTTAAGTACTCAGCAGCTTACACGCACAGGCGCACACAACGCACATGCATGAAACGTGTTACACACTGCACTCACACTTTGGCTTCTGAGAGATGTTTTAAAAGGTAATTTAATGCTGGTTAGGCAAGAGCTTATCTCCGGGAAAGGAAATTTCCCTCTTCCCTAAACAAACATTTTCTGCAGTTATTAAAATATATTCTTATCGGTGGTTTCTAATTATGCTTCCTGAAGTAAGCGCTGTGATAACCAAGTGTTTCTGAGAGGAGATAAAACATCCTCTTCTCTCCTGGAGACCACAGTCTTGTGCCTACCTGGCAAGCCCAGGCCTTTCCTAGAAAATGATGCACTTTATGGGATGATTCATGCCTCTAAACATTTCTCACAAACCAGAGGCTGGCAGCAAATGCCTGAATATGATAGCGTGAACACCTACCCTGGCCAAATAAAAGAAGCCAATCCAAAATGAGAACCATAAAATATGTGGCAAGAGGCTTTGGGACTATGAAATGTACACATTTTTTATACTAAGGCAATCCTGGTGAATCTTTACTCCAAATAAATCACCCCTCAGCAATTCTGGATGAGTTCTTTTATTTTCCTTATTAAATTTTGAAACTTTCTAGGTCCCTAGCATATCAGAGGTAAGGTATCAGGACATTTTAAGGCATCATAAGATTCTATTTCCTCCCTTCCAAAGCAGAACAGCCTTGCTAAGCACAAGTTTTATCACTCCCTTACTGCTCTGGAATTTAGAGGTTCCTTATGGTCCAACCCAGGCAGAGAGCTGCAGGCTGTACCCACGGTATATCTGGGTTTAGGTGGAGCATCTGATATGCCCTACCTTGGCAAGGTGAGTGCTGAGGAGTTCAGAGGGCTAGGTGGAACAGGAGAGAAGTATGCCAACTTGGGTGTGAGCAATGCTCACTGCAATAAAGGCATAAAGATACAAAGTGTGGAGTCACTACACCAAGAAGAACTTGAGTCTGTTCCTTGGGAAAGGATCTAACTAACTTTCTTTGAGCCAGTGCTATATTGCAGGTCTAGGCACAGTGGGAGGCACAGATAGAAGATAACTGCAGAGGCAGAAGGACCCCAAGATGAGATCTCTCCTGCTGTTCCCCAGAATGGGGTCACAGCGAGGTAGCCTGAAGAGAGAAGCAACTTCAGGGGGAGGCCAGGGAATGAACCTAAGACGGTTTCAACAGCTTCAATAAAACCTGAACCAAGCCCTTCTGCTGAAAGTGAAGAAGTAAGAGGAAAGGTTCAGAAAGTGGAAAAAGTTTGAAATAGAAACTGGGGAGAATGAGATAGGCTATAAAGGAATGACAAGATAGCCGGAAATGACTATCTGAAGCAGCAGTTAGAGACTAGTTACAAGGTTGAGAATGACAGAGAGATGAATAGATGTGAACTTAAGTAATAATGGTCATCTGTGGTTTATCCTTCTTCATCAAGAGTTTCTTCTATGACCCTTCCCCCCTAGTTTTCGCATATTAGGAAAAGCATACGATTTCTTATTTTTTGTGACTAACCAATATTACTTAGCATAATGTTCTCCAGTTCCATCTATTTCCCTGTAAATGAAGTAATTGTGTTTTTCTTTATGGCTGAGTAAAATTTCAATGTATACATATACCATAGTTTTGTAATCCATTCATCTGTTAATGGACATCTCAGCTGGTTCCATAGTTTGGCAATTGTGAATTGTGTGGCTATGCACATAGATATGCATGCATTAGTTTGGTAGTTTGGTTTCTATTATTTGGGGTAGATACCCAGAAATGGTATTGCTGGATCATATGGTAGTTTTGTTCCCATTTTTCTGAGGATCCTCCATCCTGTTTTCCAAAGTGGTTGCATTAATTTGCAATCCACAAAAAGTAAAAAATCAGATACTCTCCCTAATATTTGGAAGCTAGGGGAAAAAAGGGTCATAGGAGGAACTCTAGACAAAGAAGGCAGATGGGAGGGGGAAGAGGAAACTTCCCTAATATACATGACATACATTCACAAACATTCACAAACATATCAAAGTCAATTACTAAGGCAAGCATGAGAAGAAGGGAAGGGGAGGAATGGGGGGGGGGATTGAGAAAAGACTAAATGAGTAATTGTGCGTGTATGCCTCTACCATCTTGTACCTCATTAAGATGCATGATTACAATGCACCAACAGAAAAAAAAGAAATATTGGTTGAGTTTCTAGTCTAAGCCAGGTTTAGACAAGGGATACAGTATATTGAGACAGTGTCAGGAACTCAAGTCAGAGCTGGGGGCATGTGAATTCTGTAATTGGGCCAATCACAGGGGACTTGCAAAGAATAATATGTAATACAGCTGATTAGAAATTCTACAATTTCTTTTTTCTTTCTCTGGTGGGGCATGATGGCCTAGAGATAGCAGTTACAACCAAAGATTGCAATAACTCAGAGTTACAGCATAATAAATAAATAACCCAGAGTTAGAGCATGAGTTACTGGGTGTAGAAACTCAGTGTTTGCATGAAATGATTGTCTTATTCCTTGCCTCATTCCAGCACCTTGGACAGTAAGAGAATCAGAATAATACCTCAATATCTATTTTTGGAATTAGGTTAATATGTGAATTAACTAATAAATGGTCATGGCTTCTCAATGGGCTGGGAAGCACATAAACAGAGAAAGCAGACCAAAGGACTGTGAGAATTTAGTTTCAGGAATATGATGAGATGCAAACATACCAGCTCTGTCATGACAATGAGCTGAAGAATAGAGATGGCTTAGATGAACTTTTGGTA
The DNA here is from genome assembly GCF_963383645.1 of Muscardinus avellanarius. Lineage (NCBI taxonomy): Eukaryota > Metazoa > Chordata > Mammalia > Rodentia > Gliridae > Muscardinus > Muscardinus avellanarius. Next base: position 160,017,391 of record NC_137786.1, read on the forward strand.
ATGTTTTATGGAGGAAATACAGGCCCTGGGATAACAGTGAGGGCCTGGATAGAGAAGACAATGGTTATCTAGAGACAGAGCACATGGCTTAGGGAAAACATCTGGGAGACAAAGATAACAGCTAAAAGGATGGAGAGATTTAGGCCATGAGACCAGGTATAAATTATATTGAATCTCTTCCTCCATGTTATACAGAATAAAATAACCTCTAGCTGAAATGGTTTGCAGAAAAGTACAGTTCTTTACAGTGAGCTGATCTGACTGTGGATGACCTCACACCAAATAATAATCATAACCAATATTGTTGCGCACTTATCCCGGGTGCTAACTGAATTAAACACTGTGCATTCATGACCTTGTTACCATCACCATGACAGCATAGGCAGTGCTATCATTACTATTATTTTTTAAATAAGCAGTTGAGGCTTTATAGGTTTATGTTTAACTTGCCTAAGTGCAAGCTAATAGTAGGAGAATAAGGACATAAACACAAAACACACACGGTTAATCAATAAGCCTTAGGAACGGTAGATTTTTGTAGGGTTTGGAGGTGAGCACGGTAGTTTATTAGTATGTGTGTGTCGTGTCTTTGATTTAAAACATAAAACAGCATAAACTCTCAGGATGAACCTGTGAATACTGCTGATACTGCCAATGACCAAGCAGAGCTGCACTCTGGCCTGGCTTGCAGAGGGATTGCGGCTGCCAGGATTAGTCAGCACAGGCCACTGCTTCCCTTTTCTGCTCAGATACAAGGCACAATGGGCAATGATAAGGAAACAGCCTCTGCTCAGCTCAGCACTGGGAGGCAGCTGAAAAGGAGCTGACCAGAAGGTGGCCTAGACATGCCTCAGTGAACAAACCAATACAAGCCTCAATGAAAAAAACACACTCGGCCCAGAAGTTAAAGGTATACAAACTGTTATCCCAGAGGCCCCTGGTTTTATAAAGAAAATAGAAAATATCTGCAAACACCCACAGCTTTCCATTTCCAGTTAAAACTAATTTTATGGTATGCAGTTCAAGCTATTTCCAATGTAAAGTTGCATAAGATTATTCCTAACCATAACCAAAGGAAACCTATTTTCCCCCTTTGCACTCAGCTACTTAAATGATCAATGCTGTACAATCTCTGATACTCCATTGTAGTGACAATCACAAGATCACAAGATCTCAGGATCAACTCACTAAGCCATCTTGTTTTCCAGTAACAGAAAATGTATATGCTTTCAATTTAAAGCACAAACTAGCACTAGAGTTCACTAGGAAAAACTGAGATGAAAGGTCTATGGTTTTGAGTGTATGTATGTGGTATCAATTTTTTGTTGTTGTGCCCACAGGACTGAAGACAATTTCTCAATAAAATCAAACATTCTCTTCTAAGATACTAAGATACTAGTGAATTAGCCCAGTCAGGAAAATGAATTAAAAGGTGTGACTGTTCTCTAAATGCTATCAGCATCTTCTCTCCTCCCAAATAGGAGCCTCTGTGCAGCAGACAGGCAGAATCAAGGCTGTAAAGATGCTTCACACCTTTTCCATTGACAGCTGCAGCAGTGAACATGGTCAGCAGAGACGGGCAAAAACCACCATAACATGTCTAGCATGTAGTTCCCAGTGAGGAAAAGAGAATTGGCCTTGTAACAGCAGGCAAAACTATGAAGGATGTGAGCCCCGGCATGAAAGCAGAGCATGGGATACCTTCTTGACTGTTATCTTATGTTTAGAGGAGGTGGGACCACGGACTGGGATTCGAGTTGGGCTGTCATTGCTACAAGCATTGCTCACATCTCCTAAACCAGTGGCCACTTTCTTCTATTTCTACTGCATCCTCTCTTGTTAAGGATTGAAATGGACTCTTAATGCTGCATGCATTTCCATTCATTTTTTTTTCTTCCTTAAACCAAATCTATCCCAGCCTGTCTCCCACAATAAAAAAGAAATAGTAGATTTTAGAATTTACATCCTCAATTCCTGATCAATTCATGTCAGGGCTTGGGTCTGCTTCTAGTGTGTCAGAAGACCCTGTTTCTCCCATTGTTTTGCACATAACCTCTGGTTTGCATGTGTAAACGCAGACTTCCCACTTTCTAAAACTGAACAGATGTCTGGTAACTTAAAGAACCTGACATCAGAATGCTCCAGCTGTAAATTCCTTCTTTCTGGAAGAAACAATCTCCCCAGATTCTAAGCTCTTTATCTCACAAAACTCTTGGCACAAAGTAGGGATGCCACAAACAGCTGTGATACACCTCACACCCGTCTTATTCTTCAAAAAGGAAGGGTGGAGAACATCTGGCGTATAGATGAAATGCAACTTTTGATCTAATAATAAAGAGGGGAAGCTTAGAGTTGCAAAAATATAACCAGACTGTTAATCTTTAGCAGCACACTATTATGAAAGACTATGGAGTAGTGACATTTCTCCTTGAAAGCCTAGATTGGTGGTTTTATTGTTCGTGTGTGTGTGTGTATGTGTGTGTGTGTGTGTGTGTGTGTGTGTGTATGTGTTACTGGGGATTAAGTCCAGGGACTAGAATTCTACCTCTAAGCTATACCCTCAGCCCTATTTTAAATTTTATTTTAAAACTGTATTTCAGTGCTGAGGCTGACCTGGAATCTGAGATCTCCTGTCTTAGCCTTCCAAGTACTGGAATATCAGGCATTGTCAATGTGCTTAGCTTAGATTTTTTGAGTTGTTGTTTCCTTTAAGAATGGGAAGAAATAAAAATATTCTTGATTTCTTTTGCATAAGTTCTTTCTTTCCCTTTCAATTGCTGTCTTCCTTATTCACCTTCACATTTCTAATTCCTTTTCTCCTCTTTTTTCAGTAATTTTTAAGGAAGGGGGAGGGGATAGGGTGGGAAGTGAAGAAGGGCTAAATGAGTGATTTGTGCATGTATGCCTCTACCATCTTGTATCCCATTAAAATGCATGACTACAATGACCAAAAATAAACATAAAAAAATAAAAAATAAAAAGGTGACATCCAAGCAGGACTCAGACATCTGCTCTAATTAAAAGGATTTGAGCCCCTCTAACTGGTCTATTTCACCTTAGGGCTCTTCCCTGGGTGGAGTATGATTGTAGAACACTTGCTTAGCATGAGCAAAATTCTCATTTCAATCCCAAAATCTGCAAAAATATTTTTTAAAAAGAATGAAAGAGTATCTCTTTGAGTGATTTGTCTATTATTTTTTTGGCTATAATTCAAAAACTGCTTGATGCTGAGGGGGCTGAAATTTTCATTCAAATTCCTATATTTTAATTTTTACATGACTGCCTACAACCACAGGGTACGGGCAATTTGTAATGTTAGCAATTTTTGAGATGCTGAGTATTAAAATCTACTTTTGTATTTCAAGGGTTATTTCTAATTACATGCACAATTGCTGATCCATCTGCCTACTACATAGATGTCTGTAGTTATATATGCTTGAATAATTATTGAAAATTAAATAACATCATAAACATTCAAATTAATTTATTTGAGCTTACCAAAGGCAAGAAGCATGCTCTAAGATAAAATATTATTTTCCCAGAAAAACACAAAGACAAGCATCTTGAATACTTCACCGAAGTTGTCACTTCTTACTTGATAGAGTTAAAAAAAAAAAAACCTTGAAATTTGAACAAGCAATACCTGAGAACCATTATTGAGCAACAACATACCCTAGCTGGAGAAGTCATTTAGAATTTTCGTCTGAAGATGTTTCACTGTCAAAACAACAAGCACATAATATGCCTCCTGTAATAATGTGAGCAAGTATAGCAGTTTCAGTAAGAAATGGTTTCCCTGAGTGTTCTAAGGTACACAGAACTGTAAAAGAAGAAAAATTTCTGACTTGCCTTCTGTTTCTGTAATAATAACAGTCATTGTAAAATATATAAAGCTATACTGTAGGGTTTATGAAGGGTGTATGGATCCATATTTCAACAAAAAGGGTTAAGAAAAAGTGTGCTGATGAGAAAACACACACACGTGCATGCCCCCCCCCCACACACACACACTCAGGCACGTACATGAGATGCACAAATCACATAGGCCCAAGTTTCAATCAGACGGAAGGCAGGAGAGGGCTAGGTACCAAGTTTTAAGTGATTTAAATAGAATTTAGATGAGTAGGCACAGAATAGTTTTCCTAGAGTACAGGAATTTAGGAAGTCCTACAGAATACAAATTTCAATCTTGTATTTCTACTACAGGGTCCCTAATGTACATGATGTACATTCACAAATGTATCAAAATCAATCACTAAGCCACACATGAGAAGGAGGAAGGGGGAGGGGACAGGGTGGGAAGTGAAGAAGGGCTAAATGAGTGATGTGTGCATGTATGCCTCTACCATCTTGTACCCCATTAAAATGTATGACTACAATGTACCAAAAATAAACATAAAAAATAAAAAATAAAAAGGTGACATCCAAGCAGGACTCAGACATCTGCTCTAATTAAGAGGATTTGAACCCCTCTAACTGGTCTGTTTCACCTTAGGGCTCTTCCCTGGAGCAGAAGGCTCAAATCAAGTATGTAGAGGGTGATAGGTATCAATATATAGAGGGTGATAGGTGGGTATGCATAATAAGCCCCTTGTGACTCAGCTTTGTCTGAGACATTGGTGTATAGAAGCTACAGTTAGGTCATACTCAAAGATTGAGGCTCGTGCAATTCTCAGGACAGAAAAATGTGGTGGCTCAATTACTATGAGATTGCAAAACACAAGTGCAGGTTGGCAGAGCAGGTGGCATGCAAAGGTTAGAGTGAGCATAGACGTCAGAGCCAAAGCAGGAGGTTAATTGGAATGCTGAAATGATACTGAGTTTGCCAAGGAGGGTCAAGCAGGAGGGCTGCTGAACACAAGGAGATCCATGCTGAGAAGTGGCCTATGGTCCAAGGCACTCTGCAGCCAGGAGCAAAGATAGTGTCCCCTGGACCATCCAGGGTCCTGACACCCAGATTCCCTCTGAAAATATCCCACTGTTTATAAATTCAGCACTGCATTCAATCACCTATGCTCTATGTTTTAACTAAAATCCTTTGCCCTAAGTGGTTTCTTAAAAGTAGAGCTCTACATCCTATAAATCTAACTTAGAATCTTTATCTTCTACCCGATGTCTATGTGGCTTTGGACAAGTGGGTTAATCTCAGATAATAATGTGTGTACTAGCCGGGCACGGTGGCACACACTTGTAATCCCAGCATTAGGGAGGCTGAGACAGGAGGATCGTGGTTCACGGACACCCTCAGCTACTTAGTGAGGGGTTCTTTGCAATTCACTGAGACCCTGTTTCAAAACAAAGACTAAAAATTAGGGCTTGGGGTGTTGCTTGAAGGTAGACTACCTCTGGGCTCCATTCATAGTACCAAAAATAAATAAATAAATAAATAAATAAATAAATAAATAAATACAATAATGTGTGTACTACTAACATTGCTGTGAGAATTACACTGCAGATAAAGTGCTTAGCATGTGCATGTGACACACACACACACGCACTCACATGCATGCACATATAACAGATGGAGTTCAAGAAATACTACCCCAAAATAGAGTACCTTGGAAAAGAGCAGAAGCAAGAAGGTCACTCCCACCTTCTCCTCACCCATTTTCCCCTAAAGGAAGCCATAAAACTTAAGGTTACTCTCTGACCTCTTCCCTCTCTTCTTTAAAGACTCTCGTGTTACAGGTATCCTGCTTTAGACCTGGAGGAAAGAAAGTTCATACAGGGATGGGAAAATAATGTAAACAACAGTCCATTCTAAGTCTCATCAGTTGGTTCCATTGGAACAGAACCTCTCTTGTCCAGTCGTACTTCTATACAACCATCACCTCTTCATCAGACCTGACCACAAATGTAATTTTCCTTTCCTGAATCTTCATTTCTGAAGGTTTTAATGCTAGGTCAAAAAACACTGAATAGAACATGTAAGTTTATCTTGGCAATCTGTTTTATACTGGCCATGAACTTTGTGACTGGTGAAGAATGTCTCTTACTTTTTTCCCCTATCTATTCCAACTCTAGACCCCTGGAATCTGCATTCAGTGTTTCTCAAGCCTAAATTTCCACAGAACCATCTCTCATCTTCTAAACAGACTGTACTCTTATTCAACATTTTTCTACTAGATCTTAACCTTCGTGAAGGAACCTTATTTACGGGATTATTCTCAGAGTCTAAGAAGCGCCTGACACATTTTAAGAACTCCATACACCTCTGTTGAATTAATAAATAAGTGACTGATTCCAGGTGCTAAACCTTTCATGGTCTCCTCAGGCTTCCTCTAGTTCCTCCTTATTCTCAACTATCAAAGTCACTATCATCCATGGTTATATTTTATTTCTTAATTGCACCAAGATTTATGCAGTTGTCTGTCTTGTGTGTATAAGGTATTCCCCCATAAAATAGTTTAAATTACTACCTTGATGGCATCACCTTCCATCCACAGTGGGACATTAATGAAAACCCAATGAATTAAATTAGGTTCGTAACTTTGGTGAATCAATTAAACTTTGTGTGTATCACCTTCCATTTTTGTGTGAAATGGGGAAATTAGGCTATATAAATTGTGAATAATCTTGATTTTATGCTTATATCCAAAGGAAAAATCAGGTATAACTTATCATTCAACACACTGATATACAATGTGCTAGCATAGCAGTACAATCTATCCCCTTATAAATCTCAGTTCAGATGCCAGTATGATATAAAGAGGAAGAGACTTCCCAATCAAATCTCATACCCAGGGAAAGAACTACATTTCAATGCCAAAAGGCATTCATTTTGCTAAGCACCTGTAAAGACTGAAATACACCCACACCAGGAGAGTTTCAGTCTGAAAGCTATAAAGACACTTGCTTGCACAAAGTTGTTCTTTTTTTTCTTTTTTTTTTTTTTTCTAAAGAGAGAAATGCGGCAGTCATGTGAAAGGAACAAGGTAATTCCAAAAGTCCTAGCTTTCTCTTGGCAGGGGATTTGGGTAATAGCTTGCCAATTGCTGCCGAGAACTTGGACTGCTGTGTTCCAATTGCTGGCAATGGCCACCTATTGTTTATGAATTTCTATCTTAGCAGGGAACTCTGCAGAGAGGGTACTCAGGTCATCAGGGAAGAGGATTTGGCCAATATCCCCAGTGGTCATCAATATCCAATGCAGAGAAGTCACAAGAGATAACTATGAAAATTTCCCGGGAAGAGATTTTTTTAAAGCTACAACAGGTCTACACAAAGATTGATATATCCTCTGAAAAATAAATCATAATATTAATAATTATCTACACTAATCACTGAATATATTTTAAAAATCAGCAAGGAGCTTACTGGTTCTTCTCTCAGCTGGTGGGCTATTCATTTAAGCTGGTTGGTAATACAGTACACAATAGCTCAGACAACTGGAAAGAAAGGCTCCTTTGGAAACATTTTTTGTTTAGAGAATTCAAATACAGACACCCTAATATCACTCTTAATGGCTTAATTCCTTACCATTATCTGACAAATACTGTAGGAATTGCTTTAAAACAAAAATCATCCATAGTTCTTAAATGTTTTTCTAATCAAAAGGCAATAGAGAGCACGCTAGAAGCTCTCGAATATAACAGAGTGGAGATTAATCCTGACTATTGCACTTATAAGCTGTGTGGTTTGGGACCATTTCTAAAACTCTCTGAACCTCACTATCCTTGTCTATAAAATGCAACTAATTGTAATTCCCTCCTCTGGCTTGTTGGAATGAAATGACATGACAGAATTTGTGTAAAACAACTCTAATTACTAAATAAGGTTGGGCATCATTCATTTATCTTTCTAACTGATGTATTAGACAAAAAGAAAGGATGGGGGTCAATGAATGTGGCCTAGAGTCTTGATCCTGCTATTTATTAGTTGAGTAACTCTGACAACTTAGATTTCTGAACTGCATTTTCTTCAATGATAAATTGGTAGTGACACTATAATACTATCTAGTTAAATATGTTATTATGAGTATAACATAATGGATATTAACTACACTTGGAAAAGATATACTGAAGTACAATTTGTTATCATCATCCTCATTATCTATACCTTCACTAAACACCAGCCTCATAACATTCTCATATATCTTTTTCCACTATAATTTAAGTCCCACCACATAACCTATCTTGTAGTTAATTTGGGTCATGTGATTGACGAGAGAATGGTACTTCAAGGGTTACTTGCTGGGACATGAAGAATAAAATCTCATTTACCACCATTATAAAACCAAAAGGCTCCTATAGAACTGAAAGAGCAGAAGACTATTTGAATAAGCTGCTCGTTTTGAAATATTCTAATAAAAAACTAGATCTTCCACTTGTACCAAAACATGAGTCCTGCTTCTACTACATGAAAATGTCCTGCTAACGGGACAGTGACTAAAGATACAAAGAATTAAGTGTGTCTCCAATAATATCTATTACCTTTCACAAATTGAGGGGGCAATTATGACATTTTGGGGAATTTAGAACTATTCTTTACGTAAAAGTTGTTTCTAATGGGGTTTTCAGGATAGCATAGCCTGTAAACCAGACAGCATTATGATCTTAGCAGACTAATTAGCCAGACATTCTTTTTAAAGAGTTGACTTAGTATACAAAAGAGAAGAATATATGAGCTCAATGCCAGTACTCAGTGGTCATTGTTCCTAGCCAATAAAAACTGCAAATGCCACTTCTCTTACTTCATTATTAAATCCTAACTTCCACACCAAATAATCTTATAATTGAAGAAAAGTCCTGGTTTAAATTGAGCTTAAAATATTTTCCTCTTAGGAAGAAAAACTTCCCTCCTCTTCTTTCCTCCTTTCCTAAACACAAAAACAAAAGGCCTTCTTTTGAAAGATCTTTTACTGAGGTAATTCATGAAAGCTACACTGTAGGTTTCCAGGGAAACTTAGACAGGAATCTAAGAGCCAAATCCTTTATACAAACTAATTTTAAAAAATGACACCATAGCTTTGAAAATGGTTATACGGAGCCGGAAAATTGAAAATTATCACCAACAGATCCGGGAAAAAGACAAAGTATTTTCACGTGCAAGTAACATCATTTTACTAAGTTCCTTTCTCCGATGCTCTTTTTCTTATGGAAAAGAGAAAGATAATTAAAGAACTGAAAGGGAAGCCTGAAAATGTTCTTGTATTTAACCAGAAGAGCCTAAGCTAACAACTATGGCTGAGAGTTAGGGACATAGAATCTGTGTTCCCTGGGAAAGAATCACCCAGCACCAAGAAGTCTCAGATTCATAATGGGCAAGAAAAGCTACTGACAAGCCAGAATAAAATCCATCTCATTTCTGTTTTCCTGAGGAGAAAAGCAAAGCTCAGGAAGCCAACCTGGGCCATGTCAACCAACCTGAGCCAACATGTCAACCAAATTGATATGTAGCTATACTAGAGAGTAAGTTCAGATATGTCTAAAACGCATGATTCTTGCCAAGTATGGTATTACATGCTTATAATACTACTACTTGGGAGGCTGAAACAGGGAGATCACAGGTATGTGGCCAGCTTCAGTAACTTGTGAGGCCCTCAGCCACTTAGATCCTGTTTCAAAATAAAGAATTAAAAATCTGGCTGGGCACGGAGCTTAGAGGTAGAATAACCAGTACCACACAAAAATAAATAAATAAATAAATAAATAAATAAATAAATAAATAAATAAATAAATAAATAAATGTTTAAATAAATAAATAAGGGCCAGGCATGGTGGCGCACGCTTGTAATCCCCGCGCTTGGGAGGCAGAGACAGGAGGATCGTGCAGGTTCGAAGCCAGCCGTGCGCGCTGGCTTAGGAGACCCTGCTTCCTAATAAAAATGTAAAAATAGGTCTGAGAGTGTAGCCCGGAGGTAGAAGGGCTTCCAGGAACCTCAGTACCACCATAAATAAATAAATAAATAAATAAATAAATAAATAAATAAATAAACAAACAAACAAACAAACAGTCTGATTCTACAGGAAATTGTGCTGTTTTGTTTAAGCCAGGATCCTTCTTCGTAATACAAGGCCATGGGATTAGTAAAATGATCTGCACAATCTTACCTGGAACAAATCTTCCATACATCAAAGACTTTTGGTCCTACTGCCCTTAGATCCCAGCCACCAATGCCTCTGACCTTGCTGTACAGAAGACATCTGCCAGCCTTCCTCATCCATGCCTTTCTCCCCTAGTGGCCAAGAGCCTGAAGACCCAAGAAGATGAGAAGTATGCACCTCTAGCCTCTACATGACCTTCTGCACATCATCTAATGTATGAATCCCCAACCAGGATCTTTTCCCAGGGCTGCTGAACTTCTGTTCCCAAAAGACCACTTCACCTGGTCTACCTCTAGCATCTCCTCACTGTATTTTCTTTCTCTCTGGGCCAGGTCAGGCTTCCCCAGTGCCCAAGGCTGAGAGTAGGCCAAGGAGAAGTTCTTTACAGGGAAGAGAGCAGAGCTTGCCAACGTGACCTCAGGAGTCTACACTTGTGCAGGTGGAGCAGAGCCAGGACTGGAAAGAGGAGCTTTTTTCTCCACTTGGCTTCAGTCTGGCTCTCAGAGGACTTCAAGAGCTCTAATTTCAAACCTGTTCTTTTGGAGTTCATTTATGATTTTCAGGGGATTTCATATGAAAATAGTCATTTGCACCATCTCTTGAAGAAGGAAAACTGGTTGCCTCAGTTCAACATTTTGGACTGAATCATCCTTTGGGACTGAAGAGTGACTGGCTCCTTTCAGATAGGGAGGTGCTGTCCATTTGGCCATTTTTACCGACTTATGGTAAAGCTTCTAGACTGAGCAGCATAGCCAATGTCTACTTCCCATGGAGAAGAAGTGCTCTGACCAGCCACCTCTCAGTCCCAACTGCTACCTATCTGCCAGGGCAGCCACCTGAGCATACAACCTCTGGTCCAAAGGGCCCTCTGAAGAACTTAATCTAATTGAGTTTGTCTTGTGAACAAACAAGGGTCATTTGTGTGATTAAAGACAACCCGAGCCTCATTTTTCTCTCACTTAAGGAAAGACCTTGCAATAATCACTTGAATTGAGAGAGATGTCTCTTTATTCATCTTTCTTCTGTTCAGGGCAAGCTAGATAAGTAGTCAAATAAGGGAGTCCATCCTGACTGTGCTCACGGAAAGAAAATGACGCCCTTTTCGCCCCCATCCTATCCTCCTAAAACAGCTCTGTTGAAATATAATGGAAACCAACAATGAGAATATCATTTGTATCCCCATGTGGGAACCTTAATTTTTACGGGGCAGTGTTGCTTGTGCATCTCTATATGCCATCATTTTTTTAAATACTGAAAACTCCATGATGACTCTAATTTCAGTTACCATTAGGAAACACGAGCATGTAGAAAACAAAGGCAAAATTAATTATAGCCTCCACCTCCCTTCTTGCTTCCTTCTCCTCATCATGTATTAATCTTCTGGGTGCTGTTCTACATGCTAAAATGCCGGGTATGAACTGCTGTTAATATGCTGTTGCTGGGTTAAAGTACTGGAGAATGTGAAGATGTCAAAAAACAAATCCCAGAGAGAAATGAAACACTGTTTTCCTTTGCTTATGATTACCATACAAATAGGCTCCTTCTGCATTTAAATTACAATGACAAGAAAAGTCCTTTACATTCCCTTAAACACACTGACAGGGATGGAAGGGCACAAGCTCCTGAGGCTGCAGTTTCAGGGTATTATCTCCATTCCTACTGCTTCACAGGAGAAAAAAAAAAAGAAAACCCAAGCAGACAACACATACTCCCTTGAAACTTGGAAAGTATCATGTTGCAAAACATTGCAGCGGACGACATTTTTTGAATTAAAAGCAAAAATCTGCTATCTCCAACCACGAGGAAAGTTATGATAAACAATGTATGGAAAAAAATCTAGCAAGCATGTGGAGAATGGAGTGGGGAAAAAAACGATAATTTCTCTAAGTGGAGACGTGATGTTTCCAGCATGGAACTTTCATTTTAGAAATGCCCAGTCACATTTAACTATCCGTTAGGATCTGAAAATGGAAAGGTTATTTGCTAGGCAACAACACACCCAGAGATGTCTGGTTTGGGTATGTAGTGTGAATCATTTATGACTGCACAGAGCAAGAGATAGTCTTTAAATAGAAGCTCTGCAGGGCAAACTCCCAAACAAATCAGAACAACAGAAGTGTCTTGCCTGGCTCCTGTCTGCTTCTGAGCCATCCTGTGCATCTGGAAGCAACCTAGAGTCTGTTTTCATACTCAGCCTTCCTGGTTGGGCACATGGCTCTGAGCACCTATGCTAAGGCTGACCCTATTAGAAGTCTGGTTTTCACAAGGGTGATTCACATCGTGGGTTGGGAGAGACAGGTGAAGATGGGCCCAGTTTGACCCTGGGCACATTTGATTGGTAGTTATAACAAATTGGTATTTCTATATTTATCTTTAAAAAGATAGCTTCTCCTTGTCAGTCTCCTTTTAGAAATGTGAACATTTTGCTGTTTAACTGAGTACTGCATGACCCAAAGAGAACCATCTGGGACTGGTTCTCCATAGGAATCACAGGCAGAGTAGCTCCCTAGTGCACAAAGTGTTGGTTAATAGCCACTCTTGTCTTGACAAAGAACCTAGGATGCAGAGAGGATTAAAGGTACAGAGGGGAAAGAACCATTGTTCAGTGCAGATCAATAAGAAGGAAGTACTACAAAAATTTTAACAAATGCCGGGGGGGGGGGGGTTGCTCTGACAGATGGAACTTCTCTGTCTTCAGGGATACCATGCTGCTCATTTCTCACTCCCAAGCCTAGCAGGGTGCTTGGTGTGGAGTTGGTTTTCCATAAATGACTATTAAATTATGTAACTCATAATTAATGTACATATGAAAACATAAGAATACCATCAGCTAATTAAAGGCCAGAAAATATTGCTTTTAGTTCATTTATAATGAATTTCTAATAAACCTAATCTGTAAGGAACATAACCCACTGTTGTTTTTTTTTTTTTTTTAACATGCTACAGATTGAATGCAGGGGCATTCTACCTCAGAGCTAACCCCCAGCCTTATTTTTTTTTCTTTATTTTTGAAACAGAGTCTCATTAAGTTGCAGAGGGCCTTACTAAGTAGCTGAAGTTGGCGTTTAACCTGATCCTCCTGTCTCAGCCTCCTAAGTACTAGGATTACAAGTGTTCACCACCAGACCTGGCTAACCCATTTGGTTTTGTTTAATTTTTTTATTGGTGCATTATATTCATATATCTAATTCACTGTTTTTTTTATATATTTTTATTTGGAAACAGGGTCTCTTAAGCCAGCACAGCTGGCTTTGAACATGCGTGATCTTCCTGTCTCCACCTCCCAAGCGCAGGGATTACAAGAGTGCGCCACCACACCCAGCTAACCCACTGTTTTTAATTTCATATTTATAGTAAGGTTTGTAGGCATCTGTCTCTACTTTTGCCATATCATAAATAAAGTATATGAGTGTTCCACTATTGTGAAACACCACATAAATTACAATTGGCTGCAATTATTATGATGATTTCTATTAGCAAAGACCAACTCCCATATTTCTCCTATTTATGAAAGCAAAAGGAATTTCCCAAATAATTACCGGCTCCCTCATATCAAATCACATTAAAATCAAACATAACACAGTGGCAGCTTCATAGAGGTAGAAGGGTACTTTGACACTGTTTTAACCATATCCAAGACTTTTCCATTTTAGTTAACGTTAAAACCTGGCACAGAATTAATGCATTGATGTTGTAAATCCCAAAGCACTTTAGGAACCTAGGATAAACTGATTTTTAAGAAGACTAATGACTTCTTAATTTTCCTTTATGAACACTTATGAAATCTCTAGGACTAGGTATATTCTGACAACTTGCAAACTGTGTCAATATAAAATTTCTTTTAGTTCCTCAGAGGCAGTGTGGTTCTAGAGATGACATTTTACAAATAGTTCAAATGTCAAGTGGAAGTTTAAACAAAAGCAATTAGGAGAATTTCAGCCATGATTAGATTTCAGAAAGGCATAAGAGCCTTTAGCTACAAGAAGGAATTCAGAAATCCCTGTGCAATATCAGAGGTACATATTATTTATTAGCAGCACGCCTTCAATCATTTAGCATTTCCTCAGAGCATTTGCTATGTGTGAAGTACTGTCCTTGAGATGTAAAAACCATTGCCTCATCCTTTTCCCCAGTGCCTACCACAGTGTTTGGCACCCAGTAGGCACTCAGTAGACAATGCTGAAAGCTGAATAAATGAAGAAAATAAATATCAAAGAAACCTTTTCTCCAACTTTGAAGAGAATTATAAATTATTTCTTTACAATACAAATGTCAATGCACCTTTTGTATATTATGCAAAACATTTGAGGCTGCTTCCTTTAGTGGCAGTTTGGAGGTTGGAAAGTATGAAAAATACAATAGAAGAAAAACTAGAAATCACTGCAGAGAGAAACTTAGAGTTTTCATTTAACTCATAGAAGTCAATGTAGACAGAAAAAATGCAGTTGTCTAATTAATTAAATGAAAAGCTTAGCAAGTTATGGCTTGTGTCAAAAGGTGTGCCATGCCAGGCTGGTGATGCACACCCGTGATCCCAGGACTTATGAGAGTAGGACAGAAGGATACATGTTTGATGAGAACAGCCTCAGCAACCTATTGAGATTCTCAGCAACCTAGCAAGATCCTGTTTCAAAAGAAAACAAAACCAAAATTAAAAAGAAATGGTGCTATGCCTTGGAGGTAGAATATTCCTGCATTCAATCCCTACTAGTGAAAAGAAAAGGAAAAAAAAAATGATATGCCATGTTCACTTTAGGACAAGAAGCCACCAAGCAGGAGCATTACAGTACTTTGAACAATTTGGAATACATGAACAATCTAAAGACAAATAAATTATTGGAATCCAATAGGTTCTGTTATAGTCAACAGTCAAATGCGTGCAGTTGATAAGATTTATTCAACAGGAGTCTCATTAATAGACATCTCATCTATCTTTCTAGGATTTTCAGAGTGGAATTTTGATATAGTTTATTTATGATAATTTTCCTTTAATGGAAATGGGTCAGAAATGTATGGTCCCACCTGGTGTTTATACAGAGATGGCTTTTTCTCTAGTGCAATCAGTCCAGGTGGGGGTGGGGAAAGCAACGGCCTCTGATCTCAGAATTAAACATGGCAAAACATGGCCACTGCCTTGGCTGTCTATTCAGTCTATGGGAGGAATCATCTTAAAGGTCACCCTTTTAGAGCCTAGTGATTTGCAGCCTACTTACTACAATGTCTCAGCAGACGAGAAGCAAAAAATGAGAAGGCTGAGCCCTGGAAGAGAGAGGTGTACTAGGAAGAGAAGTGAGTGCTTACAAGCAGAGCACAACGGAGGAGGCACAGTAATGCCACATCTGATGGAACTAGACAAAAATTAACAATCCCAGTGAACACCTCAAATCCATGGCAGTCTATGTAATTTACAGAGCCAGTTCAAAATTAAAATGCAAAATCACGTTCAAAAAGGGTGAAGAATTTTCAGATAGTGACCAAAGAGCAACAAACCAAGCATGGGGCCCTTCTAAGAAAGGGGTTTTATAGGACTGAATAGGCTGTGGACTCACAAAACTGGCTCTGCCTGCTTCATTCTGTTTAGAAGAATATATATGAAAATTAAATGACACATTTGAAACACTTGGGGAAGTGTTCCAAAAATATATAGTCTCTGCTAAGCACGATGGCACTTGCAATTGCAGTACTTGGGAGGCTAAGACAGGAGGATTCCAGGTTTGTGGCCAGCCTCAGCTACTTAGAGGCCCTCCACAATTCAGTGGAATCCTGTTTCAAAATAAAAAAAATAAGGCTGGAGGTATAACTTGGAGGTAAAAAGCCCCGAATATATATATATATATATATATATATATATATATATATATATATATATATATATATATATATTTTTTTTTTTTTTCTTTGTATTCATCCCACAACACAAAACCCTACATCTATAAAGGCTTATTAAATCAGAGTAGGATGAAATCACAAAAAGCACATATAAATATATATATGGTCTCTTTTTGTTTATTGTTTGGATATTCAAACTGTTAAACTTCAGTTAAACTTTGGTTATATGGGAAACCACATATATTTAATTCCTCTCTATTGGGAGACACTAAATATGAATGAAGTTTTAAGATGAAACTTCAATAGGAAGCTCAGATTTCACCCCCAGATCCAGGTTTGTCTTTTACCGTATGGACAAACTGGCTGCTCTTTTAGGCCCAAGAAGTTTCCTATTTCTTTGTATTCCCCCCACAACACAAAACCCTAAATCTATAAAGGCTTATTAAGTCAGAGTAGGATGAAAGCACAAAATAATTTAAGCCATTTACTAGCTATTACAACCCAGCAGAGCATTGATAGAGATCTATTGTAAACATCTCTAATAATTTCTAAACATATGCAGGCAAACATAAATCCACCCACTACATTTAATTAAGTATAAAAGTGAGAATTCGGAGACCCTGATTATCAGTGCCTGCTTTATACCAATTTCATTTCATTGAACACTAAAAATACTTAAATACTAAAATTATAGGGCTATGTCTAAATCTAGTTTCCTAATAAACCATTTTAATAAATATTCCTATTTTCCGTACATGAACATCATTTCTTCAACAGAAAGCATTCCTCATCGTGACAGAAGACAATTTAACTAAGTTTAAAAAATGAACTATTTAGCATGTACACAGCCAAGATGAAGTATGTCTTTATAAAACAGGAAATTTTACAGAGAAGAGATTACTTAAGTGGTAGGAGGTAAAATTGGATTTGTCTTGCTTAACTTAAATATCGGCTTTGGCGACATATTTAAAATGGTGCACTGGCTAAGGCCCCACATTTTCTGCCTGCAATAGTTTGTTCCTAATGTGACAGATTTATTTTACGTCTCCTCACTTGTGTTCTCAGATGCTTTCCTTTCTAAAACAACCAATAAATATCATAACCATATATTACTGTCAGAAAAATAATCCTATAAAACCCCTAATATTATTTACTTAATCCCTTCATTTTGAAGCTGCATGGCAGTTGCAATAGGTGTCAGCTGATGGAGAAAAAATTCTTGTCTGTGAGGTCTTCTAGGGCAGGATGTTTGTCTAATTCATTCTTGTACCCTCGGTTCCCAGCATAGTACCTTTTGTTAGGCACTGGTACCTGCTATTAGACATTTATACAACATGAACACATAGCTTTTATTGAAGACTTTCAGGGCACTTTATCAGACTGATTGTCATCAGTTTTTAAGAGAGAATTTTAAAAATATACTTCTATTGGTACATTGTAATCGTGTATCATAATGAAGTTCAGAGTGATGGAGACACCATCCACATAGCACTTCCATCCAGCTCTCACTCTACGCCATCTTTCTCCCCATAACTGACATTGGAACTGTCACTGATAATTTCTTATACATGCATATGTCAATGCAAGTGTTTCCTTCATCAAGTCTCCTTCCCACAGAGCCCACCATCACTCCATTGGGGTTTCTTCTCCCTTATTCTAATCTCTCCCTAGCTTCCACACACGAGAAAATTTATGACCCATCACTTTCTATGACTGGATAATCTCACTCAACATAGTATTCTTTAGAGCCATCCATTTTCCTGAAAATGACATAACTTTTTTTTTTTTGCTGAGTAAAATTCCATTGTGTGCATATCCCGTAATTTTTTAATCTGTTCATCTGTTGATTGACACCTAGGCTAGTTCCATAATTTGGCTATTGTGAATTATGCTGCTATATACATAGTTATGTATGTATCACTGTAATATTCTGACTTCAGTTCCTTTGGAAAGATACCTAGAAGTGTTGGAGAGTAAGAATTCTAAATGCATTTAATAATTTCATTATATTCTAGGATAACTGCTTTAAAAATACATTAGCTTGTTTAATTTTTGCAACAATTTAATTCATGTTCTCATTTTACTTATGGAGAAATTAAGCCATAAAAGTTAAGAACAGCCATATATACACCTGTAACTCCAGTATTTGGGAAGCTGAGAGGGGGAGATTGTAGGTTCAAGGGACAGCCTCAGCAACTTAACAAGACCCTCATCCTCCTCCTCAAATCCTGTTTCAAAATAAAACAGGGCTAGGAAGTATAGCTCAGAGGCAGAATGCCTCTGAGTTCAATCCTCTGTACCAAACAATACAAAACTAAACAAAACACAAAGTGAAGAAGCTGTCCATTGCCATTTGGCTGGTATGTAAATGAGATGGATCCCTAGTCAAGGTGACTCAATCTTTTTCCCAGGGTGAAATTCAATAAGACAGGTGATTTTCATGAATACTTGTTCTCAACTGGTTAAAGATAGAAGGAATTTTCTAAAATAAAAGTAATTAATTTTTACCAGAATTATTAGCATAGTTTCCCAATGAATACTATGGGTAAACTTTAAACGAGCAAATATTCATCTAAGAAGTATTAATAAGAAGATTCAGGGCTTAAGACAATCACATGGTAGAGATTATGTTATTTTAAGACATGAAACACAGAATTTCATAAATGAAAGATGAAAAGTGATGGTAA
The DNA here is from genome assembly GCF_963383645.1 of Muscardinus avellanarius. Taxonomy (NCBI): domain Eukaryota; kingdom Metazoa; phylum Chordata; class Mammalia; order Rodentia; family Gliridae; genus Muscardinus; species Muscardinus avellanarius. Next base: position 160,035,953 of record NC_137786.1, read on the forward strand.
ACATCCACGAAATGTAGATGAAAAATCCCAGCAACAATATGACTTACAAGCAGATACCTTTCACTGATCCCTCGGCTCAGGACCAAATCTAAAGGCTTCTTCTAGTTTTTAACATTTGTGTAGCAACCGATATTATGGAACAGATCTTCTTTCTTACGCCCCTCTCTCGTATTACTTGCACAGCAGCATTCTGTTACGGTTCTTTCATTTAATACAAATAGGATCCCATTTCAAATGTTGATGGCAAAAGTATGTATTAGCACTAAAGAGCATATTAAACTAAGTGCAAGGACATAGATGGGTTTCAGTAATGTCTAGATTGAACATTAGAAAGTCTTCATGATCAAGCCTATCAGAATCAGTCTGTCTGTCAGTTGGTGTATCAGCTGCTTCATGCACGTAAGCACTCTATAGCTCTTGAATTTACAACTCCAACATTCTACAACAACCAGTGATTGTCTCTGAATCCCAAAAATAATGTTTTGGAAGAAAGAATTTTCATCTTAGTGTCCACCTCATTCTAATTGGCTGAGTCAAGGAGGGAAGGACTGAGGGGTCAATACTGGAGGAAAAAGGCTACTGCTGTGGCATGTAGAATTATCACTAGGATTATTTAGAGCAAAGTAACTTCTCTGTAAAGTTCCAAGCCTAGAGCTCCTTTCCACTACACCCTGAAACTGTCTTTGTTTCTTATGTGTATCTCTTTTCCAAGTCACCAAGGCTGAATTTCTATACTGTCTCTCCCTCTGGTTTTCTTCTTTTCTTTCTTTCAGTGTCATTGACACTTTGACTGAAAACAAGCAGAGTTAGAGATGGTTTCATGATCTTCAATGAAAAATAAATATCATTTGTCACACCAGCTCCCCATTGTGGGCATCAGGCTGAAACATATTCTAAGTGTGGACAAAGGATGAAAGACTGTTACAGTCGATTAATGATGTCTGCCATGGAAGCAGGAAGTGAAGTAGCAGCACAGGGTCAGGAGATGATATTTTTTATTCTTGCTTCAACTTTGATTGACAGGTGAGGGTTCTGAAGCCTTTAGAAATGAAATGAACTTGTCTATTGCAATAAGAGTAATTAGTGGCAGGGATTGGACTTAAATCTAGACAACCCAACCTAACTACTACCAGTATTATTTTCAAGTATCATTTTTTTTTATTATTGGGAGATAGAAATATCTAACACAGGGAGGGAAGTTTTTAAAGCCTGAGAGATGGCTCCCTCTTTCATTCCCCCACAGTGCACGTTAGCCATGTCTGACTTAGATAACAGCATATATACAAGCCAATATGGCAGATATCCTAATCTTAAGGTGAATACAATAATCATTTAAGTAAAGTGTTTCTATTATTCATTGTTAGAAAACATAAATTGCCAAAGCATTCATGATGGAATGTGAATGTCAAATTTTCTAAGAAAAAATGTGTACATATATATTTTTTTAACAGTTAATATATTTTTTTGTAGTGGTAATTGAACCTAGGGGCATACTCCTCTGAGTTATACCCTCAGATATATATATATATATATATATATATATATATATATATATATATATAAAATTTTTTTTTTATTTTTTTTTATTTTTTGGGGGGGTTGGGGATGGAACCCAGGGGCATTTGACCTCTGAGATACACCCCTTTCCCTATTTTTTTATTCTTTATTTTGAAACCAGGTCTCACTGAGTTGCAGAGGGCCTCACTAAGTAGCTGAGGCTGTCTGCAAACTGCAATCCTCTGGTCTCAGCCTCCTGGGGTTACAAGCATGCACCACCACACCCAGCTATTTATTTATTTATGTATTTATGTATTTATGTATGTATGTATGTATGTATTTATTTATTTATTCATTTATTTATTTATTTATTTATTTTGGTGGTACTGGGGTTCCTGGAAGCCCTTCTACCTCTGAGCTACACTCCCAGACCTATTTTTACATTTTTATTTGGAAACAGGGTCTCCTAAGCCAGCGTGCGTGGCTGGCTTCGAACCTGCTCGATCCTCCTGTCTCCGCCTCCCAAGCGCGGGGATTACAAGTGTGTGCCAACACGCCCGGCTTATTTTTTGTTTTAAAACTAGGTTTTGCTGGCCGGCATGTTGGCACACGCTTGTAATACCCGTGCCTGGGAGGCGGAGACAGGAGGATTGCGCAGGTTCGAAGCCAGCTGAGCTGGCTTAAGAGACCCTGTTTCCACATAAAAAAACAAAGTATAAAAATAGGTCTGGGAGTGTAACTCGTGGTAGTGTAGCCAGAGGTAGAAGGGCTTCCAGGAACCCCAGTACCACAAAAACAAACAAACAAACAAAAAAAACAAACTAGGTTTTGCTAAGTTTCTGAGGGCCTTGCTAAGTTGCTGAGGCTGGTCTTGAAACTGCAATCTTCCTGTCTCAGCCTCCTAAATTACTGGGATTATAGTTCTGCACCATTAGGGTTGGCTCATTTAATCTTAGTAGCAATACAATTCATTATTTACTATAACCACTCACTTATTTTTTTCTTTTCCAATATTAGGCACTTAACTCAAGGGGTATTCTGTCTCTGATTTCTACTCCAAACCTATTTTTTTTTTAATTTTGAAATAGGTCTCACTAAGTTATCTTGCACTGGCCTCAAACCTGAGATTCTACTGTCTCAACCTCCCAAGTACTGAGATTACAGGTGTGTGCTTCTAGATTTATTCATATTTTCATAGAGGAAACAGGCTCAAAAAGTTTAAGTAACTTGCCCAATATTACATAGCTAAGAAGTGGCAGAGCTGAGATCCGAAGGCAAAGACTCAGGATTCTAGCATTCAAGTTCTTGAGCACTACTCCGTGTGGCTTCTTTCCTTGTTAGGGTTATTGTGAAGCCTAACAAAGACTATGCATGGCAAAACAGAAAACAAATACTTGTCATTTTGCTACAAATTTGTGAGAATGCTATCAATAACTCACCCCATGTTAGATTTGCAATTTTATTGTTAAGAGTTCCATATGCTTCCCTAGAAGAAGCTACCTGGCTATAAATGAGATTTATAGATCTCTAAAACACTTATAAATTTTATAAAAATTTCAGGCTAAGTACAGGATGGGTGTGGTGGCACATTTGAGAGGTGGAGACTGGAGGATTGCGGCTCGCAGACAGCCTCAGTTACTTAGTGAGTCCCTTCACAACTCAGTGAGACTCTGTTTCAAAAATTAAAAAAAACTAAAAAAACGGGGTATAGCTCGGAGGTACAATGCCCCTGGGTTCCATTCCCAGTATCAAAGAAAAAAAAAAAAAAAAAAAAAAAAAGAAGATGCTAAGACCAAAGCCATTCACAGATGACAGAAATGACAAGTTCTAAAGGTAAATGATGAAACTATAATTTATCCTGTAGTAAGTGTTCAGGTAGCAATTTTCAGTCTTTTTTTTTTTTTTTAAAGGGTGCTTCTACAAGAGCGGCTATAAAAGACTGAAGCATGAAAATGAGAAAGACTCTCGTGAGATGCAGATTTATGAAACACACTGAATGCAAGTCAATACTAGCTTCCCTGTGGCCTCAAAGCCGTATAAACACTCCTACAGGACATGAATGCATCTTCATACATCATGTTCCCGAAGTCCTGAAAAGAGTGCAGCAATGCAATGCCGTATGAGACTCTGATCAAACTCCTCCCCTTTTAGAACTACCCTTAGAAATTACCAAATTTAACCAGATCACAGGAACTATCAGGAAAACAACATACACCCACATTCTAGCTAAAGCTCAGGTGTACGTCCTCCAAAAACTGGTAACATTTGGAACAATAAAATGATTCTTGCACCGAAGTCAGTGGCCTTGAACTGCACCTTGTGTTGCCATAGTACTCTCAACTGGGTGGCATAAAACAATAGAATTTCACTCTCATACAGTTCTGGAAGCTGAAAGTACAATAAATAAATAAATAAATAAATAAATAAATAAATAAATAAATAAAAGCAGGATATCAGTTCTAGGAAGGGATCTTTCCTAGTCTTTCCCTAGCTTCTGGTGATTGCCGGTAAGACTTGGCATTGCCTGGCTTATGACACCAAGGATCCAGTCTTATGCCTCCAACTGTAGTCTCTGTTTCTATTTTCTTATGGTTGTCATTGGGGCTCAGGACACCATACCCCAAAATGTGGATCTTTGGCACACTCTTTCAAGCGGAAAGAAACAGAAAACTATAGAAGCAGAAAAGTCCCTCAGATATTCTCTCATCCTCTCTTTCTTTTGGAAACCATCATGTGGCAGGTATACTGCTTGACACTTGGACGGAAGGGCTATTATCCAAAGTAGCCAAAAGGAATTTAAAGAAACAGGGCTTACTTGCTTCTCACATTTCTTACCAACAAGCCGTACCACTTTCTGTCAATCATACTTTTGTATAACTGTGCTTTCTTGAAATGGGAGGATTGTGGTGTGATTCCTGGACAGCCTCAGCTACATAGTGAGGTCCTATGTAACTCAATGAGACCCTGTTTGAAAAGAAGAAATAAAAATAGGGCTGGGCTTAAATCTAGACAACAGTAGGGCTGAGGGTTTAGCTCAGAAGTAGAAGGCCCCTGGGTTCTACCCCCAGTACCTCACAAACTAGGCATTCTTAGGTTTGCCTGTGTCATGTAACACTTTGTACAAATAAATTTGCACGCTTTTCTCTTATTTTCTTTGCATTTTTGTTAAAGGAGTCTCAACTATGAAAGTTGTAATGGGTGAAGAAAAGTACACTATTTTTCCCTCTTCACTGTTTTCTGCCTGTATCCAAATTTCCTATACTTTTGAGGACATCAGTCACTAAAATAGGGCTCACTCTTATTCTATATGGCTTTACTTAACTTGATTACATCTAAAACACCCCATTTCCCAAATAAGGTTATATTCACAGGTATGAGGTAGGAGTCAGAAATTCAACGTATCTCTTGGGTAACATAGTTCATTCCCTAACATACCTGTAGAACAAAGAGTGTACATAATCATCTGAAAAACTGTCCTGGACACTAAGTCTTAAGATTATTAATGGATTCATTGATTTTACCTATTTTTTAAATTTAACACTATCTGCTTTTAGCATTAGGACCACTAAACATACCAATACTAGCTCTGCACTGATTTGTTTCATGACTGTGGAAGCCATCCGCATGCTGAGAACCTCAACTTTCTCCCAGGATTGTGGTGATCACAAAACGAGATGGTATTGAGCATATCACCATGGCTTGTGCACTGAGGGAATGGGTGTGCTGGGTGAGGGTTCAGCTTCCCACCTTCCCTTCATTGCAGGAGCTAGGCAGTATCTAGGAGTTTTCCTAACAATGGCATCCAAGAATGGAGAGAGGCAGGCAGTAGTTTCAATTAAAATGCACTGTTTCCTTCAGAATAGAAGAAAGTAATAAACCAATGTGGTAAATTACTGCTGTGGAAATAATGCCCAGATAGAAGAAATAAAAGAGAAATTTATGACCTTAATCAATCTCCTTTTTATACATAAATACATTTCCATCATTCCCTTTATTTATGTGACTTCATCACCCTCCCAAATAATTCTCAGTAATTTCCAGCAGTAGCCCCCCCTGACAGCCGTGCCTGAGAAGCAGGCTGGCTCTCTAGGAACACCAGCCTTTGATGCCAACGGCATGGGAGATAGAACATTACCATTAGCCTCAGGAATGACAAGCGCTACAGCTCCCAGGAAGTACCTGAGCATCTCTTCACCCATAGCTGGTTCCCAGGCAGGGTCAGAGCATCTTTTCTCTTACACTCTTCTCATTCATCTTCTGCCTGCTCATTTCTCTCTTTCTTCCACCAAAGCTCCCTATCCCTGTCTATAATTTAATTTTGTTAAAATATAACACCTAAAAATCTTTTTCAAGTGACAATTATATTAACTCAAAGTTCAAAATCTGCTTTTAATAGATGGGTTAAAACACATGCAGTTGTGTAGCTAAGAGTCCTCTCCTTTGTGACTTGTATTTAATTGGTGTTCAAATTATTTCCTGCAACTGCTGGTCACAACAGTTCCCACTCAGTTGAAGTCTCACGGTTCTATGATGTACCTAAAGATAGTTATGGGGACATTTATCTAAGTCACCAGGAACCTCCCAGTTCCGTGGGGCTTGTAAATACACTGCATACTTATTAGGAATGCCAAAGACCTCCCAGAGCCTTTATCTAGGTCCACGACTGCAGAATCCTTAATTGAGGTCAAAATTATCTCTCCCCTTCCACCTTTATTCCAGGAATAAAACAATCCACATATTTATCCATCAGAAGGCTGACATTAAGTAGGAGCAGGATTTCGAGCTGCTTAAGCATTTCAAGGGAATAAACCCTGAAAACTCTCAAAATAATCTCTTCATGCTGTTTTTTGGAGAAAGCTGCTCAAAACAGATTCCACTGAGAATTTTGTTGCCAGCCAAATCCTCTTCAAATACTAAGTACTGAGAAAAAGATAACTTCATAGACATTTATTGTGTTTGAAGTTTTGCTATTGTTTGTTGTCTTTTTTCATAATGGATTTGATCTCAAGTATTCACAGGGCCTTTAGAGTATAAGGAACCTGGAGGCAGAGGAAAGGGAGAAGTAGTTTGGATTTCTTCCTTTTTCTGTTGCATTTTATTATTTATAATAATGTGTATGCACATACATATATACATGCCCTTTTAAAAAATTAAGAATACTATCATGCCTCCATAGCCAGCCATTTATTTTATATAACATGCTTTGTAAAGAGCCATAGGGATTAGGGTCCTGTGAAATAGTCCACATTAGTTCAGCTGTTCTCAATGGGGGAATCTCCTGACAGGGCGGGGAGGGGGAAATTTAACAATGTATAGAGATATTTTAATTGTCACAACTAGGGGTAAGGGGGACTGGCATAGAAGGGGCCAGAGATGCTGCCAAATATCTGATTATGTACAGGACAGCTCCCCACAACAAAGAATTATTCAATCCAAGTGTCAATAGCATCTGAGTTGAGCAATTCTAAAATCCATATTTACATTAATAAGAAACATCCAAACCAAGCAACAGGAAGGCAGCCCAGGTCTACTCTAGAAGGGAGAATTCTCTTCTTTGCTGAATGGCCCAACATAACCGAGCCCTGTCCATCCCCAGAAGCCCCTGCCTCTGCCCCCACCCTCCAGCCCGCAGTGAGTTGATCAAGTGAGGAAGCTCACAGCCTCCTCGGGACATAAAGGCCCGTGGAGAAGTTCCCTTTGTCCTTGTTCACTTGGAGCACATTCATATGGATGCAAAGGTCACAGCTGAATTTAAATAACCCCCTGTGATAAATCTGCATGAGCTCCATTTGTTCTACTGGACTTGTTGGATTAAATGAACACAATTTAATGTTCTATAGGACAAGGCCTCCTTTCATGGCTGAAAGAAGGAGCAAGGGTGATTTACAGTTTCATACATACTCATTTGCTATATTATCTGCTTTGTGCCTGGTACTTATGAATATCAACTCATCATCCTGCAGCCATTTCTACTCATTCAGGGGAACAGGAGAATTTAGTTTTCCACTAGAAAGGGCCATGCTATCAAAAAAAAAAAAAAAAAAAGAAAAGAAAAGAAAAAGAAAAGAGAAATAAGAGATAATAACAAAATAAAAGATTCCCACAATATTCCCTCTGAAGAAAAAAAAACTATTTCTACCCTTGTCCCTCACCTATATATTTTTAATCTCTGTCATTATACACAAAGTAAGACTTCCTTCTGATTTCCTAGAAAAGATGGTTTACTAAGCGGATTACTACCAAACAAACCTGTGCATAAGCACAGGGCTCATCTTACTTAGAGTAGCAAATTATTTTGGAATATTCCAGCTCTCTTAAGAGCTAGTACTTTTTAAATAATGGTATAATAAAATTGAATCTTTTTATTCATCGAAGTAGTTCTAAATTCTATTTAGTAAAAAATTCTGCTTGATTTTATATACTTGAAAATAACATAAGTGCAGAAAAACATATAACATCTAATTTTTTATTTGCTACAAGTTTAGAAATCTATGTAAAATTTTGCTCATGGACAGTTAAAGACATGAGGTTTCTATTTTTTCTCCACATCATAAAACAGGGAGCGTAAGCAAGGATATGAGATTCATCTGGGGAGTGGGTGGAGAGCACACTTTGAATTCATAGTAAATTCCCAAAATTCTAGCACTGTAAGAGTGTTAGGATAATTTATAAAGTTGTTCACCTTGTTCTCAGGTGTATCTCCTAGCACCTAGTTACATCTTTTATTTTCTTTAGGTAAATTAAGTTCGGAGCCTTGCTTTCCAGGGTCCTGAGGAAACAATATCAGAATCTCTTGGAAACTTGTAAAAATGCAAATTCTCAGGATCTACCGCAGAAATGGGTAGTCAAAGAAGTTCTTTAGAGGATTATCAGGCTGCAGTGCAGCTTAGATTTCTCTGGTATCATTTTTACTAATGTTAAAACTTGCCTGTTTCTGTCTTATGTCATATATCAAAAGGCAAGGTGCTATTATTTAGAGTTGGTTAAAAACTAAGGATGCAAGATTTTACTAATAATGCCATCTCATTTTAATAGGAAAAATGTCTACACCCAAAGGAATCAATAGTTAAAGGCGGGATTTTAGGTTGTCCTGTAAGAAACACACTTTTGAAGTTTTCTTCCTTCTTAAATGGCCTGGGAGAGGGGGAGGCCACCCACCCACATATGAAGCACATTTTACTCAGTTTCTTCGCTGGATACTGCCAGAAGTAACAAAAGGCTTCATCAGAACTCAAATGCAGGTGGAGGTGTCCATGAACTTTGGAGGGACATAGGAACTATGTAAAATAATTTAAAAAGTTCAAACTGATAAGAAACCACTAGAAGATCTGGATTAAGCAAGGATTCTGTATATAGATATAGACTCTCAGTACAACATATATTAATCCTGCATCTATGTTTAACAGAATGAACCGGATCTCTATTATGTATGCTTTTCCATCTAAAATAATTATTTTGAGAAATCAATCTCTCAGAAGAAAGATTTTATAAAAGACGTTTCAGGACCTAAGTATTATCAAACCTCCAACCAAGATAGATATGCGTGTGTGTGTGTGTGTGTGTGTATATATATATATATATATATATATATATATATATATATGTATATATATATAGTTGGCACTTTTATTATGTTACAGCACTCTAGACATTTGTAACTCTTGTAAAATCCCTTATCTAATGATATTATGCCTTTCAAACTAGCTTAAATAGCAACATATGGGCTTCCAAGGCCATCTTAAGGAGTTCATATGCTCTGTGTGATTACCTGGCTTCTGTCTCTACAGATTAACACATTCTTCAGGGTCCACTTAAGTCCATGAAACTCCTTTTAGCCACCCACCCTGCTCTGAGATAGCCTATTCACAGGTTCTGCTCCACAGAGTTCAGCCATTTATTTTAAAAATAATTTGTGTTATAAAAGTTGCCTTATATCATAAGTGCAATGGTCATTTTTCCAATGAGACTAATTCCCTATGTACAGACATTTTCTTCTGTGATATCACCCACCTCACCAATACCTGGAGCCTAGATATACATCATGTACTTTATAAAACTGAATTGAAGATCCTAGTGCTACAGACCACATACTAAGTCTAGGCATCATTGCCTTTGAAAGACATCCTCCTGAAAAGATGGTAGAGTCCCAAAGCTGTCTTCTTACAGTTTATGTAACCTTTTTCTAGTGGGAAATATGGGAGGGTGATAAGAATAATAATAGCTAACATTTACTGAGTGATTTACCAAATGACAGCATGCTGGCCCTGGCCTATGTAGTTCCACACTTTAGACTAAAATAAACATTCTAAAGTTCTAGAGGAACTTCTCAAGCCTCTTCTCGAGCCCCCAACTCTTCCTGGATGATTGATCATTGAGTGGCCTACTAGGGTTTCTTCACTGGAAGTAAATGCTTGCTTACCCATAGAAATGTTAGCACCAGCTGTTGGTGTCTCCTCCTTAGAACAGTGGGTTCATCTCCAAAAGCATGCACCAACAAGGTTTTGAGTGAATTCAACTGTGCAGCTTGGAGTTAATAAGAGATCTTTATACAGGCCAGAATAAACCTCACAGCATTACAAGTTTTAGTTTTCTCCTTAGCTACAAGAATTTCTGAAAAAGTATACAGGCTACTTATTCTATATCATGCTAAGTCTGGTAGAAAAAAACAAACAAACAAATGAATCTTTGGGTAGAGAACAGAGTGTTCAATAGAAAAATTCCTCTACATTTTTGAGGCAGGGACATCTGTTAACTGCTACAAGATGTAGACCATAAGTATTGACATAACTTGAGTTTGCATTAATCATATTAATCTTTATTATGTGATGCTTTGCCAAAACCAAAACAAAACTGTACAAATTTCAGCCTTACCACAAAGAAAAGAATAAAAGGTCAGTTTACTGCAGTCAACATTTCAGCTGAAACACTCTAACACAGAGATCTTTCCTAAATAAATGAGTTATCTATACCTCCCACTATGTTACTGAAAAATTACAAACTGATGCAATTATTTCAAGCAAATAAATTTAAAGGGATGGGAAGAAATATCCCAAATGAAAGCTCCTATTAGGGAGTCCATGGAACTGCATAGGCAGCATAGAACAGTGCCCTGGATGAGAATTTCACTGAGACTCACAAAACCACTCTGTGAGTCTGTGAGTGGTTCTGTGAGTCTCCAATCACTTAATTCTTCTTCACTGACCTCTCATGAGTATAGGGTGGCATCTTCCAGAGGACAGAGTGACAACTATACTCTGCCAACTCATGGCAGGTGGGCCTATTTATATTTATATTTTTAAAATGTGTTTTAGTTCCTAATACAAAAATATAACCCTAAAAAAAAAAGAAATAGGCATAGAAATTATATGAGTCCTAAAGAACTTTTTATTTTACGAACAGCTTGCAAATATCATGAGATTAACTTTTCATGATGACCCCTGTATTATAGACAAGATTGTTCAGAATTTCCAGAAAAAAACTGAGGTCTAAAGAACCTAAATGATGAGGTTATGATAAGGGTAGACAGGATAGGGTGCCAATACTGGTAGTGGGGTTTCACTGTGCAAGGCACTTGGGTCAGCACTTCACACATGCACTCCTAAACACCTTGCGACAATATTCCATCACTGAACACTGAATGTTAGAAAGGTTTGAAATCTTGCCCAAGGTCTAAAGCTGGTGAAGCCAGGATATTTTGGTTAGTCAGTTTTCCCTGCTGTAGTTTATGGTTCTTACCAGCTAGGAAGTGCAGAGCCAGGATCTAGAACTTAGAAATTTTAACCCCAAATATTACTGCCTCCAGGAAGCTCCCTGCAACTATCATTCACCAAACCCAAATAAATGAGTCCCTATTACAATAAATCATTGCATGCTTTCTATACATCAGATTCATTGATTCTTTTGTTAATTGTATTCTACTTCGTGTCCCTGAAAGCCCTTGACCATATCTTAAGCTTATAGCCTTTATTTATTAGATCTTATTATAAAACTAATAGGCACAACAGATGCTTAGTAAATGGGTAAATGGATAAGTAAAATTCATTATTTTCTTTTCTATATCTGAGAACTACAAAATATGCTGTATATGTATTTAAGACAATTTGACAAATTAGATAAAAATGTCATCTCTTTCATAAATGCTTTTAAAAATATGACAATGACAGAAATTACGAATATAATTAAGGCTAAAATTAGGCAATGTAGGCCTAATTGTTATAACACAGGGATTTCTAAAATGTCATGTGCAAATTTTTAAAGGTTGTATAAAAGGCAGGGTTAGTGATATCAGTGTACATGTTGTTCTCTGCACATAATGTACAGTCTGAGTTATTTACATCTTATCAAAATTATTATCTAAAACAGTTGTTATTTTTAATTTTAGGTCAAAAATGGAAAAAGACACTTGAAACTTTCCTTTTGCAGTGTTTAACATGAAAAATGCTGAGTCACCACTCATGACATGAGTGGCAACAGGATCAGGATTGGAGACACAGAATTGAACTCTAGGTACTTCAGACTCCATTGGGTAACAGAGTGTGAAGATGTTGGTATCATCAATTTCTTTACTGGGACTTTTGAAAATCATTGTCTGTGTCTCTCTGTCTCTGTCTGTCTCTCTCTTCCCTTATCCTTCCTATTACATTTATAAAGTGTTTAAATTTGCTTATGTATCTCCCATGCCATGAAATTCTTTAATACAAAGAAAAAGTAAACCATGAAGGGCTTCCTAGCCCAGTTGGAGGTTGGCTCCTTGGGTGCATAAGGACTTTACCCTGCTTAGTGTGTCTCTGAGGTCAGCCTCCTGTTCTTTAAGTCCTATCCTTCAAAGTGAGCCTCAATCAGACTGCTAGCTGATGACTACCCTTGTCTTACAATAAAACACAAGTCAAATCCTGATTCTACACCATGAGTCTGCATAACAAAATCATGGTATAGCCAGAATTAGAAAAAATCTGGTATTCTCTTCAAATTATATTAACAGGAATCTGGCATTTATAAAACATGTAGGATCAGCTCTATGTTTTTCTTCTTTTACAAATAAAGGCAGGAGAAGTAAATACAACTCTACCAACAGTTCATCAGGAAAGCTGAGTCTATCTGCATCAAATATTTACCTAGCTTAATTACTTTATCATTATCAATTCACTGGCCAAGGGTAAATCTAATTACATTATTCTAAATTTCAATGAATTATACCTATTCATTACAACTCTTACTGAGCATTTTACTCCTTTTCTCAGATATAAAAGTGACAGATCACAAGAAAGCAGTGAAGCCCAGGTAACTCCACAAAGCATGCTTCCAGTTTATGTCTCTTTCTCAGAATGCATTCCACCAAACTCCACACCTGGGCCCCTTTCTTAGGCCTTAGTCACCAAATTACATATTTGTTATAATCTTTAGAAACATTCTTGAGCAAAAATTAGAAAATTAAAGTTTTGCATATTTTATGTACAGAGTAGAACATTGTAAGTTCTTTTGAACATTGATGCTCCACTGATAGTATAGGAATCACAAGATATCTGGGACTAAAGGCTTAGGTTTTAAGGAGAATCTTTACAGAAAGCTAGACTAAGGCCAATCAAGGAGACATTCCTACAGGTAGCAGACCTCACAAAGCAGTTCACCCAAAGATGCAAAATGGGCTAGTTAAGAAAGAGAAGGGGTCAGTCAGCAATCTGAATGCCCTTGAAGTCTATTTTATTATTACTAATCAAGAAAATTGAAGGGTTTCTCTGCAAACCTTTGATTCTTAGTAGATCACCTCAGTGTCAGGTGAAATTAATATGCACTGAAAAAGAAGAAAACTCACCTCTCCAGAAACTACCCACAGAAAGGAAAATGTTCTTCTGTAGACAGTAAGATAAACAGGCTGGTGCAGCAAGGATTAGAATGATGAATTAAAAAAACAGACTACCAACTTTAAAAAGTCATGCAAACATTCTCTTACCTGTTTTGATATTGATGGAAAAAAAGTTCTGAGGATTCCCACTTGTAATCCTGTATGTCAGCTTTTCATTGGAACTGGAGTCAGGATCCTCAGCCTGGATCTGAATGACAGATACATCCTTGGGAGAATTCTCCATGACAGCAGGATAATATATAGGTTCCGAGGTCAGTGGAGCATTGTCATTCACATCTTCAACTTCGATGTAGACCTCAATCGTGGAATAGAGTGGAACCACACCCCGGTCTGTGGCATACACCGTCAGCCAATAGGACGCTGTGGTCTCTCGATCAAGAATGTCTGCAGCAGTGATGACCCCTGGGAGAAACAGTGAGAGTGTAACTGATAAAGCCAATCGAAGACATTGCATCAACAGTCACAACTTCCTGAGGGCTGTGCCACATTATCTTGGCATGTGGAAAACAAAAACCAAATCTATAAGATGAGACTAAATAAAAATGTCATTGTTAGCCTGGTATGGTGGTGCATAACTATCATCTCTGTACTTGGGAAGTGGAGACAGGAGCATGGGTTCAAGGACAGCTTCAGTAACTTAGCAAGATACTATTTCAAAGTAAAAAAATTACAATTGCCGGGGGCTCAGGCGTGGTGATGTATGCTTGTAATTCTAGTACTCAGGAGGCTGAGTCTAGAGGATCCAGGTTTGCAAACAGCCCTCAGTTACTTAGGGAGGCACTCTGCAACTTAGTGAGACCCTGTTTCAAAATAAAGAATAAAATTGGGCTGGGGATATAGCTCTGAGGTAATATGCCCCTTGGTTCAATCCCTAGTACTGCAAAAAAAAAAAAGAGCTGGGAGTACAGCTCTGAGGTAGAAAGACCCTGCCTGAGTTCAATCTCTAGTACTAAAAAGAGTCATGTCAATTTTTATTATAATAAATATTTCTTTTATTTGTGAAGTATAATTTTATTCATAATTATTTTATTTGAAAACAAACATCATACACACACATAGTCACAATGGAAAAATGAAAAGACAGTGGGCCAGGGGTCAAAGCATTGAGAAATGGGTACCTTATCAAATCAGTATCTCCATTTGACATGATACGGAAATGATTTCCTATGCAACTAAAAGCTTCTCCAGGGTAAATCATTATAAATTACTATGTCTATTCATTCTCAAAAGTGAAAAAGACCTTTCAAATGTTCTTTTGCCTGTTAGAATGGAAAATATTTTGCCTGCAAGGATGTAATTCTCCTCCATTCTATTTCCCTGAAAATTGAATGTCACAGTTATTCCACAACAATCAGAGAAGTCATATCAACACACTTTCTAAATGAGTTTCATCCCCCTCAAAAATGCTGCAGAGGGCCCTAAGTAAACCCTGACCCACTTTAAGAGATGCTCATGGACACTCACTTTGAATGAGGTCACAGAAGTGCCTGATGTGCTTCCTCATGCCTTTCCTATTTCATAGTTGAAACAAGTGCAAGCCAGGAAATCAGATATCTCCCAGAAAAGCCAAAAAGAAAACACTGTGCTTTTGTATGTTTTACAGCCCTCACCCAAGTCACTCTGCTACAGATATTTACTGCCATGGGGGCAGGATTATAAGCAATGTCCATCCTGATGGGAAACTCTGGGCCTTAGCCTATAGAATCTCTAACAGTCAGATGTGCACAGTAGGTATGGAAAGCACCTAAATCCTTATACCATGACAGGCAGCTGTGAAAGGAGTCAAGAATCAGCTCTCCAGTTGTGCCTATTTCCTCTATCCTCTGTATTTCTGTTGGACTTTTGTCTACATTGGGCACTTAATATAGCATATGAAACCTGCATAAGCAAACTGCCAGTGTAGTGATTGGGAGGGGAGAGAAAAATCTGTCTAGAAACAATTAGGGTGAAATATTCAGTTTCCTAATTCTCAGAACAGCTAAAATATTCAAAGCGAGAAAACCTGATTGATGCAGATCAACAATGGATCAACAACTCCAATGCTGTTCACCAAAGAATCCTGCATAGTGATAATCCATGAGAAAATAGACACATTGTAGAGTCATAGGGGATACTGACAAGTCAGAACAGAAATGCCAAAATGGAATTTGAAGAATAGATATCAGATAGTGAAATCTGGAGAAAAACAGGAGAAACAAAAAAGCAATGATTATATAAACACAACAATATGTGTTCACTGACTGAATAACAGACAGTTTTATAAACTGGGTTGAGATAGTGTACAATGTCAGTATGACATTAACATCCAGAGAAGGCAGGCTCTGATGGCTGGGGACAGAGCCAGGTAGGACTGCATCTGTGAGTACAGGACACATTCTTATCACAGACACTGGGCAGTTTGGTGAAGCCACACACCACTAACACTCATGGGTTGTGCTGCCACCCAGGAGAGTGGGGGATCTTCAAGTCATGAGATCAGGCAGTCTGTAGTGTAGAGGCAGGTATGGGCTGGATGAGGCACACAGGTTGCCAAAAATGCTCTTAAGCCATCAAGAGGCACTTCTTGAATGACACCTGTCTATTCAATTTGTAGACATCTACCAAGCCCTGTGCAGGAAATTGGAAGAGGAGAGGTAAATGAGAGGGTCTGTGTCCTCCAGCCACTCATGTCCTGCTGGGAAGACAGGTCTGTAATGAGAAGATGCCCAGGCGGCCAACAGCCAGAAGGACTTGGTTTCATCTCCTTTAGACTCATGCACTGGGAATGACAAAGAATCTAAAACTCAGAGATGTAAGAAAAAGGAAATAATATTTATGGAGGATCTATCGTGTGCCACGACACTTGTGACATGTCTTTTCTATAATATAAATGCTATAACTCACTTTTCTAGATTAGATCACCAAAATGAATAATTTGCCCATGGTCCCATAGTAGAAGAATATGGACGGTCTGCTTAGAATGTTCCAGTTTTAAATCTAGAATTCAGAGTTGGGTGTGATGGTGCATGCCTCTAATCCCAGTACTTGGGAAGCTGAGAGAGAAAAATTGAAGGTTCAAAGACAGACTCCTCAACTTAGTGAGACTTTCAGCAACCTAAGGAGATCTTGCTTCAAAACAAAAAATAAGATGGGATTAGGGGTATAGCTCAGAGGTAGAATGCCCCTGGCTTTAATCCCAAATCTCTCTCTCTCTCTCTCTCTCTCTCTCTCTCTCTCTCTCTCTCTCTCTCTCTCTCTCTCTCTCTCTCTCTCTCACACACACACACACACACACACACACACACACACACACACTCTAGAATCCATTGTTTCCTACCCGTTGGACCCTGGATCAGGCGCTCAACTCAAACACATCTAGATTTCTCATCCATCTCTCAGTGTTATGCTGATCACTAAATATATGGCAAATGTTCGGCAAAATGCTAATAGTAAAATACTTGCAGCATAGTAGAGGCTGAGTACCTGCTCAAACAATGTGAACCAATTACATTATTACAACAAACTCTGAAAATAGTAACCATACCCCAAAGCAGAGGACAAGCCTAAGAGGCAAGAAGCCTGGGATGAGATATCATGTTAGAAGTTTTCCTTTCTCTATTCATGTGTTGTTTTGGCACCATCTTTGTGGTTCAACAATGATACACCTTTCCTTGAAGGTGTCTGGTCTTTTGAGGGAATAGCAAAGTAAGGCTACCGAAAAGAAAACAGGACTCCATAAGCAACAAAATAAGAGGACTTGGATCAGCTTTATTTGTCATCTTTCCTAACCATCTATTACACATGTGTACATGTGCACACACGCACACATTTGCTGTCATGGATTGCATTATGATCGCTGGAAATCACGTGGTTCTCTTTTCTCCCACTTATCAAACTGGAAGATGTAATAATGTGCTTTTTAAATGATTTTGAGAAGTCCTTAGAGGAAAATCATTCACTAATACAAATTAAAATATTTTGTTGAAATTTTAATGTTTTTAAATGTAGAATGAGACATGTTTCCTAAAAACTAGAATGATCTCTCATTAAAATAAAACAGGAGCATGGCTTTATGTATCAGTAACTAGAGGTGAGTCTATAAAAACACATATCTGAAGTGTTCAGACATCACTTCTCTATAATGCAACAACTTGCAGAGAAAACCAAAAGAATGCCTCTGAAATGTTATCACAAAATGCAATCATGTCTTCATATTACCTATCTTAACACCACCAATATCAAGTGATATATTTCTTAACCTCCATTTATGCTTTTACAGATAATGATGAACTACTTGGTTACAACTACAAATGTAAATCCACATGACCTTTTCTATCAAGCAAAATTCACTTTAGAGGTTGAGCAAGGATTGCTAAAATTGTATCATGAACCTTTAATCTATGACAACTACCATGTATTATTCATTACTTTTATAAGAATCCTAGGTATTTAGCATGCAATGGACTGTATGCATCTAAAATTAAACAATCTGATAAGTTTTGATGTCCAAAAAACTATCACCATAATCAAGATATCAAATATATCCACCATCTCTAAAGTATCCTCTCAACACTTACTGTTTCCTGGTAACCTTAAAGGAGCTTTCCCTCATAGCATATTACTTTGCATTTTCTAGAATTTTATAGAACTTGACTCATATAATATGCAATCCTTTTTTCTGGCTTTGTAAACTGGAAATAATTATTTTGAGATTGATCCATGTTGCTGTGTGTATAACGATAGATCATTCCTTTTAATTTCTTAGTAATATTTCATTGTAGGAGTTTTTTAAACCCTTACTTGTTGATAGACATTTCTGTTGCTTTCAATTTTAAGATATATTACAAAGTTGCTGAGAGGATTGATATGCAAGACTTGTATGAAAGTATACTTTAATTATTCTTGGGTAGTAACTTAGGCTATTGCTATAGCCTAAGTAGGTATATATTTGTACCACTTTATGTTTCCACTTGCAGTAAATGTGTTGGAGTTTCACTTTCTCCTCATCTTTACTTGAGACAGACTGAGGAGGGCTAATGGCCTTAGTTTTAGGCATTCTAATGGGTATGTTATGGTACTTCATTCTCATTTTAATTTGTATCTTCCTGATGATATTGATAAATAATGCTGCTTATTTCCATCTTTTTGTGTAGAGAAGCAATTTATTCCATTATAAGCACTGACACAGTTGGTCATGAATAGTAACAGGCCTGCTGGTGAAATGGGTCACCCAAATGAAAATGGTGTCAAACCTAGCGGTCAAGGACTAACTCCTAAAAATTTGAAACACTTATGAAGGAATAATTTAATTTTTAAAACAAATACATGCTATCAATTCACTCTTCTCAATATGATGTCTATTTGTGGTACAACTGTCAAATAAGAACATTTTTTACAACTTTACAACTGGGTGGTCCCAAGTTAAAAAAAGGACAACAAAAATAATTTCACAGATAGAAAATGAATACTATGAAAATAGCAAGAGATACGCTAACAAGCAAAAATGTATGTATGGGGGAGGGGTATATATAGTTGACATAAGTGAATAAACCAAGTGGAGACTGATTTTTATAGGAAAATGAGCATTCTGGAAAGTCAGATGTGAGGATTTTAGAGTAGGAATCTATATAGCTTGAATCTTCACTAATTAATAAAAATGACATCTTACAGTATTTATACGTCATGGCTCAGATACCCACCTCACCTGGCTCTATTCTTTACACAATCTAGCTTTTACTTAAATGATTCTGAAAAATGTGAAGATATAGCTAAAGAAGAAAAATAACCACATGTACTATTTCCCTTTCTGTAGCTACTTTAGACCTGGATTTTTACTTCAAAATCCTGAAGAAAATGTAAATGTAAGTCTGGCTTTGTTGACTCAAGTATCCTAGTTAATATTTAGAAAACACCCACTTTTTCGGTTAGTTGAATTGACATTAGTACTTATATATAAGAGGGAGGGATCACTGAACAAAGTCTGTATCTCAAAACTAGTGTTAAATCAATCTCAGGGTTGAGAGGAAAAAAAGGGGGAATCTAAAGTCACAAGGTCAGACATATTTAGGATTTTTGTCCTTCTGGGTCCACACTTTCAATTCCATATTAATATATTCCTTGGATAATTGTTCAAATGTTTTACCAAGTTTTTAAGACTGATTTGTTTATTTGCATTTTTGAGAGTTCTTTATATATTCTGGATAAACTTATTTGGATATTTGTTTGCAAATATTTTACTTTAGTCTGTTACTAATATTTTCACTCTCTTAATAGTATTTTTGAAGAGTAGAAAGTTTAATTTTGATGACATACAACCAATAAAGCTTTCTTTTATATGTAATGGGTTTTTTGCCTAATGTAAAATCATAAAGACTTTCTTTTCCATTTTAATTTTAAATAGGTGTTCTATTTTTTACTCTTGTATATAGTACAAAATATGAATATAACTTCAGTTTTTGTATGTAGATGATCACTCTCCAGCCCACTTACTGAAATAACTAAACTTTCTCCACTGAACTGTATTCGCTTCTTAGTAAAAAAATAAATTGATTTTCGCCCCCTCAAGAAAAAAATTATTATATGTGAATATATCTATTTCTCCTTCCTTCTTTCTTTTTGGTAGAGGACTGAACTCAGAGATATTTTATATCTGAACTATCCCTCCAGTCTCATTTTATTTTTTCTTTTGAAACAACATCTCATTAAGTTCCAGAATGCCTTGATAAGTTTCTGAGGCTGGCCTTGAACCTGCAATCTTCCTGTCTCAGTCTCCCAAGTACAGGAATTATAGGAATGCACTAGGTTTCTTTTTTTCTTTTTTCTTTTTCTTTTTTTATTGTCTTTCTTTTTTGGTACTGGGGATCAAACATAGGTGGTTGTGCATGCAACTCAAGCACTTTGCCACTGAACTATATTCCAGGCCAAATAGATATATTTCTATTTGGTTTCACTGATCAGCTTGTCTGCCTGTATGCCAATACCACACCGTCTTGATTAATGTAGCTTTATAATAATCTTTGAAGTGAGAAAGCATAAGTATTCCAACTTTGTTCTTTTTCCTCAGAGTTTTTTGGGCTATTCCAGATTCTTTATGTTTCCATATGCAGAATCAGTATTCATGAGTACCACTGACCTATATACTTAGCCCTCTTCATTATCCTTCATCAGGGTCTCACTGAGGTGCATAAACTGGCCCCAGACTTGTTACCCTCTTCCTTTAGTGGTCCCAAGTAAATGGAATTACAGGTGTGTGCCACTGCAGCCAGCACCTTCTTATTTCTTTTAGAAATGCTTTATAGTTTCAGCACATGGATCTTGAACATCTTTTGTCAAATGTATTCCCGAACACTTAATATTTGGAGGTTATTATAAATGACATTGTTACTTTAATTTCAATAGTTGGTTGTTAGTATATAAAATACAATTAATTGTTTTTTGTTCATCTCACATCCTGTGATCTTATTAAACTCATTTATTATTTCTTTTTTTTAAGTTCTGGGGATAGATCACAGGAGCTACACCTCCAGTCTTATTTTTTATTCTTTATTTTGAAACAGGGTCTCACTGAGTTACAAAGGACCTCAGTAAGTAGTAACTGAAGCTGTCTTCGAACCACGATCTTCCTGCCTCAGCCTCCCAGATGCTGGGGATTATAAGCGCGCACCACCATGCCTAGCTAAACTCATTTATTATTTCTAAGAGACTATCTTTTATAAATTCTGTAGAATTTCCTGTATAGGTGATCATGTCATTTTTAAATAAAGACAGCTGTACAACCACTATTTTTACCTCCTCCATGCCCACTAGTACTTGTTGGGTAGCTGGTACAATATTCATTAAATATTTTTTTGATGCTAATAAATGAACCCAGGGGTGTTCCCCCTCTACACTATACCCTGGCCCTATTTTATTTGTTTTTTATTGAGAAACAAGGTCTCACTAAACCACGTAGGCTGGAAGAAAATCTGTGATCCTCCTGTCTCAGCCTCTCAGATACTGACTGTGGTTACCAGTGTGTGCCACCATGCACAGCTCTTCATTAAATACTTAAAATATCTCATTCATTGAGAAAATAAGTAACAGCACAAGGACTCATGAAGCTAATTACTAGTATAGGGATAAATAGAACACTATATATTTTTGTGTGTTTATTTGGTAATCGATTAAACCCAGGTTTTTCTCCCTCCGAGGTATACCCCCAGCCCTATTTTAATTTTGTTTTAAAAAAGGATATCAGTAAGTTACTGCATGCTGGTCTCCAATCTGCAATCCTCCTATCTCAGCCTCCCAAGCACTGGGATTATAAGCATGCATCACCATGCTCAGCTGGGTATCTTTATATTTAATTGTATAACAAACTCACTAACAGTATAATAGTACTTGTTTATTTATTTATTTATTTATTTATTTATTTATTTATTTATTTATTTATTGCTGCAGAACTATGCACAGCTTGAACTCAAATTAGTTGATCCCAGCATGAAACATATATTAGGTATAATTATTCTTTTATATTCATAAACACATATTAGAAAAATATATTTACATTGTGCTCATTGGTATTTGAGATGAGAGAAAAATTATAAGCTATTCATAATCAGATAAATAAATCAGATAAGTTTGACATACTGGGATATTCATCTTTCTAGTCATAGTCCCATAAGCCCCATGGAAAGTTTCAAATGACATCTTGCCACAAAAGAATAACATTCTAAACTCCAAAATAGCTCCATGCAGCCTGTCCACAAATTGTTTAGAAGATGGTGTGTGGCCATCGGCTTCCACATGATGAAAATACCCTACTGCATAAGTATGGCAGTTAAAGACAAAGAACAGACTTTAAAAACAATTTAATAATATGTGTTTTTCTCTAGAAGGTCTGAAAAAATGTGTTTACTTAATGTATAAGGCATTTAATCATGTAATCCCAGTACGTGGGAGGCTGAGACAGGAGGATCACAGGTTTGAGGTCAGCCTTGGCAATTTAGTTAAGATTCTCTGCAACCTAGTGAAACCTTGTTGAGAGAGAGAGAGAGAGAGAGAGAGAGAGAGAGAGAGAGAAAAGAAGAGCTAGGGTGTACCGAGAAGTAAAATGCTACTGGGTTCAATCCCAGTATATCACACACACACACACACACACACACACACACACACACACACACACACACACACACAATTTTATTCCAAAATAAATGAAAGTGAGTAGAAAGTAATATACAGAAAGTTTCTTGATCATCTAATCATTTTTAAACTGCTTGTTCTTCAAGAGTCAAGCTCTAACTTGATTTATTTCTCAAAGCACATAAAATTTTATCACAGACTCCATCTCCTCTGTTCGCCAAGTCTTCCTTGCCTCCCGCAGGATCATGCAGATACTATTTTTCTCTTTGTCTCTGCATTGCTGGACCTGTGTAAGGCTCTTAATGTGGTAACAAGGATCATTGTTTTGCAGTGTGATAAAAATTCTCTGTGGAGATTTTTATTCTCACAGACCCAACCACGGTCACTTTCTGCAGCATTCAATCATATTTATAACTGCTGCCCATCTGAAATACATGGCACATCGGAGAAGATATGAAATAGGATGAACCGAGATTACTGTAGAAATCCTAAGTGAAAAGAATCTTAGATGTTTATAGTGTTTCAAATACACAATTGTATATATTCTATATATGCATATAATTTTATGTACTTTATATATCATATATTTTATATATGTATATATATTTACCTATGTATATATTTAATTATTTATTTTGTAACACTGGAGATGAACTCAGGGCTGTTCTACCTCTGAGGTACATCCCCAGCCCTATTCTATTTTTATTTTGAAACAGAGTCTCGGCTTGGTTCATGAGTATCACTACTTGCTGAGGCTGTTCTCCAACCTGTAATCTTACAATCTCAGCCTCCCAGTACCAGGATTATAGGCCTGTACTACCAGGTCTGGCTTGATACCTATTTAAATGTATAGTTTAATACACTTTTATTTTTTAATTTTTAATTTTTTGCAGTACTGGGGATAGAGCCCAGTGCACTCTACCTTTGAGCTACACGCCCAGCCCTATTTTTTAGTCTTTATTTTGAAGCAAGGTCTCACTGAGTTGTAAAGGGCCTAGGTAGTTGAGGATGTCCGCAAACAACAATCCTCCCAGTTCAGTCTCCCAAATCCTGGGATTACAAGTGTGAGCCACCATGCCCAGCTTAACACATTATTTTAATTGGGAACTCTAAGTAAAACACCTAGCTAAGTGGCAAAGTCAGGCTTGGGAAGGTAGAACATTAAATAGGTGTCATACTTTTTTTGTGTGTGTGTGTGTGGTACTGGGGATGGAATCCGGGGGCTTTGTACCTCCCAGCTACACCCCCATCCCTATTTTTATTTTTGAAACAGGGTCTCACTGAATTGTGAAGGGCCTCCCTAAGTAGCTGAGGCTGTCCACAAACCACGACCCTCTGGTCTCTGCCTCCCAAATGCTGGGATTACAAGCCTGTGCCACCATGCCAGACGCACACATTCTTTTTATTCTGTGAGGTGTACCTCTGATGGCCTAGACACATGGTAACATTATTGTGAAAAAGAAATTTTCATGAAAGCAATTCCAAACCCATGTTCTCTCCAAGTGAGTTAGTGCCAGCTCTTTAGTAATAGGACATCTAATAGTTTCATTAATCTACTCAAATTTGAAAAGTTGCTGCCATGTACTATTCTGAACCCTTTTTTATATTTCCTCAGAAATTCTCAGATGCTGGACTGCTTTGATACCAAATGACTGACTGGAGGACTGCCTCTTCTGTTTCCATCCCTCACTTCCGTGTTTGCATATCGACACAGGCTACCTATCCCTCTTGTCACTACCTTTGAAATCTCCTTCCAAGTGTCCAGGAGGATTCAGAGAACTCTCCCTATGCAGCTGGATGGGGCTTATGCCTTCTGCTATTATCTCACCACTTAATTTGTGTCCCTATTCTGCTATGAGCTCCCTGAGGATAAGAGACATTTTGTCTCTTTGTCTCTATCCTAGAATGATGGGTGGAATGCTGAAACATCACAAATGTTGAATGAGTAAATGAAAAATAACCTCATAACATTTGGTATATTCAGGCTACTTGGGATGTCTGGCTCTTTAAAGAGAAGCACCCCTTCCCCTCAATGAATCAGAAAAATATTTTTTGATCCAACTAAATATTTTGTTATCCTGCATTCACGATATAACATGGGAATATATTAAGCCTGTGATCAATTTCAGTCACCCTTGTTGTATATGAAGAATTAATACTTTAAAATTCAGATCTCCAGAGCCAGGTCTGGTGGCGCACACTTGTAATCCCAGCATTTGGGAGGCTGAGACAGGAGATCAAGTTTCACAGACGGCTTCAACTACATAGTGAGGCTCTCTGCAACTCAGTGAGACCCTGTTTCAAAATAAAGAATAAAAAATAGGGCTGAGGGTGTCGCTCAGAGGTAGAATCCCCCTGGGTTCCATCCCCAGTACTGCAAATAATTAATTAATTAATTAATTCAGATCTCCATCTGTGAATTATTCTATTTAATAAGCCAGTTTTATTTTTTATTTCTTGTTTTTTATTGGCGGTTGTAATCGTACATCTTAATGAGATACAAGATGGTAGAGGCACACATGCACACATCACTCATTTAATGCTTCCCCAATACCCCCACCTATTCTCTCTCCCCTCCTTCCTTCTCATGTTCGGCTTGCTGATTGACTTTGATATGTTTGTGAATGTACATCTTGTACTTAAGAGAATTTAGTTTTGTGTGTTCCTTTACAATATATAGGATGCACATAGAGTTCTGAAAATATCCTCAGGCCCTGAAGCAAAGATGCAGCCTGATAAAGTCATCAGCTGCTTTTACTGAGCACTTAAATGCTGCCCTGCCTACAAATCCACACTGCAGGCCATCAGAATCAATGCCTTCAAGCTCCCACATAACACACCAGCAAGATACTCTCATGGGCTTTCTCCTACAGGTTCACATCCACCCTGAACACTTTTGTTCTACTCTGTTCTCTCCTCCTCATCCAATGCCCATTGATTATCCATCTTTCATCTTTGTAGAAGAGGAAGAAAACCCACAGCACAGTTGCTGAAAACAATTACATACTAAAATGCAAGCTGCCTTCATTCCATGCTATTTCACACAGCACCAAGCTGGTGAGTTGCACTGAAGATTAGGCAAAGGGCTGGAGGCTAAATTCAAGCTTTTATTTGGAGTTAATGAAAATGGACAGCTCTCCTTGTCTGTTTGGGACTCAGGGAATCTACAACTTAGTCTCATGCTCAAAAGTCTCCTTAAAAGTGAAGTTTTGTAGGTTCATAAACACATATACTTGTTATGTGATTTTTTGAAGGATCCAAAATATATACTTGTTCTCTCCGTGGAGACTGTAGTTTGTGTGGCTGGCGCCAGACATCAATAACTTGAAAACAGCAAGTGAGAGGAACCACCAGGCTGGGAAAAAATGCCCATCCAGCTTTTTCTTTCCTATAACCTAGATAAATTATTCTCAGCCTGGAAGCCTTTCTGTGGTCTTTGCTAATTTGCATACCCGCCTTAAACAATAGGATGATATGGATCCATACACTCAGAAAGAAAAGACAGTTGAAATCTAGAGCAATGAGAAAAATTGCTCTCAAACAATATATGAAATAAAATTAAAAAGGGGTTTGTTTTGAGTGGCTGAAAATGTGGAGTTTGTAACATCAAAATTCGTGGCTTGATCCTGTTTA
This sequence comes from Muscardinus avellanarius, assembly GCF_963383645.1. NCBI lineage: Eukaryota > Metazoa > Chordata > Mammalia > Rodentia > Gliridae > Muscardinus > Muscardinus avellanarius. The sequence goes on from NC_137786.1 coordinate 160,062,045, forward strand.
TTTAGAAGAAATATATTAACACAAAGATATGCAGGAAGGATTTTGGTGAGATATCTAGAAAGAGTTTCTGATACTAATGTTCTAGAAACAAAATAACCATCAGAAAAAAGCCAACAAACTTTTTCTACTCCTACTATGAGGTACTTAGTGGAAAAAGAGGTTTTTTGTTGTTGTTCTTTTGCCTAGCAGGAACCATTGGAGCATATAAGATGGTTACTAGGCCGATACTTATTTGTAAAATTTTCTTCATTATGGAAGAAAATATGAAACATAATTTTTAATAATACGCCCATTATGTTATTGTTGAGATATTAATTGTCGGTATCCCTGACACATTGCCTTTGTTCTACATTATTTTCACTACAAAGCAAGATATTTCTCTGTACAACCATCATCTCATATCAGTAGTTACATTTCTATAATTTGCTTCCAATGGCAATGTAGAGATATTCACTTGACTGCTAGCCCAGTAAGACTTTTTTTCCTTTTTTTATTAGTGCATTGAAGTGATAACAATCATAGTGAAATTCAAGTTGATATATTTATATATGCATACAACATCAAATATTGATAACAAATTTATTATATAAATAGTTTTTTGTGGTACTGGGGTTCCTGATAATCCTTTTCATTGGATATATTTGCCAACAAAATTAGTTCTTTTTTTCTTTTTGGTGGTACTGGGGTTTCCTGGAAGCCCTTCTACCTCTGAGCTACACTCCCAGGCCTATTTTTATATTTTTTATTTGGAAACAGGGTCTCTTAAGCCAGCGCAGCTGGCTTTGAACCTGCGTGATCCTCCTGTCTCCTCTTCCCAAGAGCAGGGATTACAAGTGTGCACCTCCACGCCCAGCACAAAATGAGTTTTAAAACACCTTTCACATACAATAATTAATGTTCTTTGGCTTTTAAAAGATTTGGGACATTTTCACCTCCCATTTCTCTTATTTTCAGGTGCTTTACTTTGAGCATTAATTAAGCATTAATTAATTGAATTATGACTAACTAACTGATTGACAATAAAGGATAAAAAAAATGAAACAATCATATACCAGCAGAAGAAAAAAGATTTCTCATGTGAAATATAACTTTTGGTCTTCTTTATGTAACTGAGCTATCTAAGTTTGATCACTATATGTTTTTATTTTTATATTCACTCATAGCACAAAGTACTTATACAATGAAGATTTAAACTGATAATTTGATCACACTATGATAAGAATACTTCTATAAATATGTTATCATGAGACATTAAATACATCCAAAAAGATACTCAGTTTTTATTGAGTTGAAAATCTATTTTTTCTAAGCAAAAGCTTGAGGAAAAATGCTGATATTACATTAAAAGAGAGAAACTCTTCTTTAAAAGATCATACTTTAGAAACTAAAACCTTATATTTCCAAACTCTTGAAGATTTTATGTGATACTCACCAATCTATACTATAAACTTGTTCACAGTTAGAAAACTATAAAATGAAGAATAGAAGACTCAGAAACAAATCCACACACTCACAGCCAATTGATTTTTGACTAATGGGCCAAAAACATACACTGGAAAAAAGATAGCCTCTTCAACAAATGGTGTTGGCAAAACTGGTTAACCATATGCAGAAAAATAAAAATAAATTCCACTTTCTCATCTTGCACAAGAGTCAATTCAAGATGGATCAAAGACTTGGAAATTAGACCAGAAACCTTGAGACTCCTTGAAGAGGGCATAGGTCCAACACTGCAACATATAGGCACAGATAAAAACTTTCTCAACAAGACCCCAAAGGCACAACAAACTAAAAGGCCCATCAATACATGAGATGGCCTGAAACTGAAGAGCTTCTGTACAGCAAAGGAACTATCAAGAATCTCAACCAAGAGCCACAGAATAGAAGAATATTTTTGCCAAATACCCCTCCAATAAAAAACTAATATCTACAATACACAGAGAACTCAAGGAAATCAGCACTAAGAAAACAAATAACCCAATCAAAAAATGGGCACATGAACTATAAATAGATGCTTCATGAAGAAATTCAAATGGCCAATAACTTCATGAAAAAATGCTCAACATCTTTAGCAATCAGAGAGATGGAAATAAAAACTACCCTGAGATTTCACCAAACTCCAACTAGCATGGCAATCATTCAAAACAAACAACAACAAATGCAACCACTTTTTTTTCTTTTTTCTTTTTGGTAGTACTGGGGGTGGAACCCAGGGGCTTTCTACATTCGGGCTATACTCCCAGACCTATTTGTATATTTTATTTGGAAACAAGGTCTCACTAAATTGCTGAGAGCCTCACTAAGTAACTGAGGCTGACTTCAAACCTGTGAGATCCGCCTGTCTCAGCCTTCCAAGCAAGGGGATTACAAGCATGCGCCACCATGCCTGGCTAGTGCAATCACTTTGAAAAGCAGTATGGAGGATCTTCAGAAGAATGGGAATGAACTTATCATTTGATCCAGCAATCTCACTTCTGGGTATCTACCCAAAAGAAAGGAAACCAAACTACCAAACTAATAAATGTGTATCTGTGTTCATAGCTGTACATTGCCAAACTATGGAACTCGGCAAGATGTCCATCAATAGATGGATGGATTATAAAACTGTAGGATATATACACAATGGAATTTTACTCAGCCATAAAGAAAAACACAATTACATCATTAACAGGGAAACAGATGGAACTGGAGGACATTATGCTAAGTGATATTAGTCAGTCACAAAAAAGAGGAAATCAGATGCTTTCCCTAATATGTGAAAGATAGGAAAAAATGGGTAATGGGAAGAACTCTAGATGAAGAAGGAAATTCTATAGATGAGCAAATAAGGCAACTTAACTGAGGGGATGGGAGGGGGAAAGAAGAAAATCCTCTAATGCACATGATGCACTTTAACAAACATATTAAAGTCAATCACTAACCCAAGCATGAGAAGGAGGGAGGGGAGAGAATGGGAGAGGAATTGGGTAAGGGCTAACTGGGTGATGTGTGCATGTATATCTCCACCATCTTGTATCACATTAAGATGCATGACAATAGTGCACCAATAAAAAATTTAAAAAGAAATAAAATAATCTCAAAAATGATGATAAATATAATAGTAAGCAAAAACAACTGCTTTGTCCATAATTATAATAAAATGTTTTATCATTCAATGCAATAAAGATTACTTGTTTTTAATTTTTGGAAGTTAGTGACGTTCTGGCAAAACTGAATTTATATCCAGTTACTTCTGTGTATAAAATAAAATATGTAAAGGTACCTGAACTATGTAAAATGGTAGTATTACTGAAAAGTGGTATGATCATTCTTTTAATTTTGGGAGATGGCTAAGAATTATAAAAAATTATCATGCAGTCTTATGGCAGATTAATCTAGCTTTGCAAACAGGAAAAACACATGGATTTTTTAAAATAATTCAGCAGAAAAAGGATATTAAATGAGTAAAATTTTATAGGCAGTTAGTGCAAAGGGGATCTCCAAAAGAACTTTTAAAGGGTTATTGAACTTGCCCACAAGGATATAATGTATAATTTTTAGTAATAGTATCCACACATTTTTTTTAAATGGAACTTCTATTACAAGTTACTATTTTGGTGTGGATGCATTCACCTAGGAGGATTATCAGAAGGTAAACAATTCAACTATTTTTCTAGTATATTTTTCAATAAGACTTTTAGAAGGTAAACTCCCTATATTTAAGAGTTTTCAAATCCAGGTGTGGTGGCACAAGCCTGGAATCCCCAAACTTGAATCACATATTCAAGACCAGCCTTAGAAACTTAGTAAGAGTCTTGGCAATGTAATGAGACCCCGTTTCAAAACAAAACAACCACAAAATTTTTGAAAGGGCTGGCAGTATAGCTAGAGGTAGAATAACTCCCGAGTTCAATCCCTAATTCTACACACACAAAAATGTTTTCTACGTCAACATACGTGTACTCCAGAACAGTGGATAGCATATACTAGATGTTTAACAGTGGTCAAAACACTCATATGATATCATTTATTTAATAAGCTGCTCTTGCTAAGTCATTTTTAGTTCATTTACATTTTTTTCACGAATATAACTCATGCTTAGGTGAATACTTTGCACCAGTATGTTATTTCAGTTATTCCTTTAGATAATTCCTAAAACTTGATTTGATGAATTAAATAGTACATACATTTCATTTTATTTGTACCTTTATTTTGTGCACTGCAATTATACATCACATTGGAGTATGGAGTAATAAAACACTCATGCACACAACTCTTGGATCACTTCCTTCCAGGTCCCCCATACATATCTTTGGGATTGCAATCAGTAATCTTCAATACATACGTATCATTATTTCAACTGTTACATTCTTTAGATATGTGTACCCCCTCCTTCTTCTCCTAAGCATCTTTTCTCAGTCCATTAGAGTTTCGTTTTTCTACCTGATGTTACCCTTATTTACAAATTTCTACCTAGCTTTCACATATAAGAGAAAGCATACAACTATTTGTTTTTTGAGGCTGGCTCATCCCATCTGGCATAAGATTCTCGAGATTTTCCTGCATATGTCATGATTTTGTTTTTCTTTAGGACTGAGTAAAGTTCCACTGTATGTTTACCTAAAGTGCATTCTAGGAAGTGTACAATAATGGAAAGGGCACGGCAATTATACTGCCACTAGCAATACACGATCTTTATATGATTTGTGTTGTTTATTAGGGAACACACACACACACATCACAATTTCCCACATAGAGAGACAATAGCTAACCTCATAAATCAGTGCCTTTAAACCATTCTCCTTTGTATTTTTATTATTCAGGTTAGTGACAAAAGCTCTGACTTGTGATGAGACAAAACATTGTTGACAAAGAGATGAAGCTGACGTTTTTTTTTTTTTCTATAAAGGAAAGATTTCGTTGGAGGCATAATATTAACTGAATTAATATTTTTCCACAAATTCAAATTCTTCAGCCTTAAAAATGTGGGTTTTTCAAAATTGTGTTATAATATCACCAGCAAAGATTCCTTCTAGTTTAAAGATAACAATTTTGTAAATCACAGCCTGAGTGACTAAAATGTAAATCACAGCCCACCCGAATGGCTGAAATGTATAAAACTTCCTTGGAACAAAGACTCACGGTCCTTATCAAAACTCCACTGTGTTGGAGGATTTGGACCCTAGCTTGAGCTAGTTCCCCAATACCCCCCACCCCACTTCCTGCCTTTGCAAAAAAAAAAAAAAAAGTATATCACCATTAGCTCTTGAAGCAAGAACATCATAACATGGACGTGTTGTAAGATTATTAATTGTAATTTATCCAGTTTTTAGACTTATTCACTGCTAACTCTGTAACTCTTGACTCACCACAAATGGTATCTGGGGTCTCCAACATTTGGATTGGGAATTTAAATTTTACTTAGAAAGTGTTTTTATCTTTCAAGAAGTTACACTTAAAAATGTAAATGACTTGAGTATGAAATGTAAATGACTTCAGTATGTTCCCATGCCTATGACTTGTGTATGTTCCCACACCTACAAATTCAATGACTGTGAGACTCTGTGAGCAGGGCAGGATGGTACGATGTTTACTTTTAATAAACAGGAAAAATTAGCCAAGCAAGGCTGGCACACTTTTAATCTCAATAGTTGGGAGGCCAGTGCACACTAACGTGGTGGAGATCTTGTTTCAAAAGAAAGAGAAAATGAGGCTAGAGGTGTAGCTCAGAAGTAGAACATTCCCAGATTCAATCCCCAGTACAACAACAAAAAGAACAACAACAAGAAAAAGAAAACTCAAAGCAATTTAATAGAACTTTTCTACTTTTATGCTAAAACTTTGTGGAAATTTTCCATTTTGGATAACTTTTTCTCTAAGGCAAAGGAATTTTTTTTTATCTTTTTTCCCATTTCTTCCATATAAGATAAGAAAACTATAAGTAAAGCCACATCCACATAGATCCAAATCTCAAATTTACTGCCCCATAAGGCCCAGCAGTCTTTAGTAACTTCCTGATAGAATAATGAAAGCTTGCAGTTCAGGTTTTCTTTTCTCAAGTGAATGCATTCTGACTTTCACAGCTGGTTTGATCTTTACCAAGAAAATATTTTTATGCAGTTGAACAGATAACTGCACATATGATACAAAGGACACTGCTACCAAAATAGCTGAATTTATTCCCTGGGCTAAGCACATTCTGCGTGAGAAAAATGAAAAGTAACACAATATACAATGAAAGAAGATAAATTGGGCTCTAAGTTTAGTATTGTTTTCTCCTTCATAGCTATCTGCCCTGTGACCTAAAAACTCATAACTATGTTTATTATGACAAACTTATAAAAGTTTACCGTGGGAAAAGTAAGTCTTAAGGTATCATCTTGCCAAATGGCTTTTTCCCTGTGTCCACTCTTGTCCCCAATCTCATCGACAATGCCATATTCAGGTAATTAGGTTTGGTTGATTAGGTTATAGGAATACAAATATATAAAAGCATTAGAACACATGAATGACATCTTCAAAAATGAACTTACCTTATTTTACAATGGAAACAATAAACTCTTTGCTTTCCTATTTCTAACCAACTAAGCAACCACAATAACACAAAGAAGCCAGGGCCCAAAAGAGGGAAGTCTATGGTTTTTCCCTAATTGAGTTTCTCTAGTTCTCATCTTCTATAGATTTCTTAGATTGTTTTCCAATTTCCATTCACATTTCATCCCATTAAATGGCTCTAACCTCTGACATGCACACCCCACTCATATTCATCTTCTGTTCCTAATTAAGATGAAATGTGCCCACTTGCTCTGTCAATAGCACCAGAGGCACTGATGAGACACAGATAAATACTGATTCTCTTAGATCAGGCTTTGACAAGAAAACAAAGGAATACTCATCTAGTGATAATTGTTAAGAAGGAATTCAGTGGGCATATGCACACATCTTGTATATTTGGTAAAATCCTAAATGTGGACTTGCAATGTGTAAGAGAAAGTACAGGAAAGAAAGAAGGCTGCCTTAAGACTAGCATCTTGCCATCAGGTTAACTTTTGGTGCAGATAAGATAACTATGCTCTGAAATTTTCTATATTTAAACATGATTATAACCTGTAGAAATAGTAATAAAGAAAAATGTTATTTTTAGAACAAATAATTGAGATCTGTGAACAAATATCTGCATGGTTTTCTCAATTCAGAGATAAAAAATCATGTTGATTTTTTTCTTTTTGTAAGAATATTTACTTATGTACAGCCCATAATGCAAACAAGTAATATATGTATAATTGGAAATAACTATTTTAAGAATTTTTTAAATAGCCAAGATAATATATCTGGGCTAGTGTGAAAATTCAAGATAATATGAAAAATGTTCTGATCTCAGTAAGGTATTGTTGAAAAAATATGTGAATGGCTCAAGTGAAGGTTTCTAATGTTTGGTATAGACAGTACCTACATGTTACTGACAAGATAGCCAATATCCAAAGTAGGGTGTGGTAGCACATACCTGGAATTCCAGTACTTGGGAGGCTGAGACAGGAAGATCACAGGTTTTCAGCCAACCTTAGCAATTATTGAGTCCCTCTGCAATTTAGAGAGACCCTGTTTCAAACTTTAAAAAAAAATTAGGGATGGGGTTGTAGTTAGAGGTAGAACGCTCCTGGGTTCAAACCCCAGTATCACACACACACACACACATACACACACACGTACACACACACACACACACACACACACAAGATATCCAATATCCAAAGAAAGTTTGGCTTACTGAAATAGAAATGTACAAGGCTGGTATTAGGAAATATCACTCAACATTTGCAGCTTTATGTTCAATGTAGGGCAGTTTCTTGGCCAAACAATGAGGACAAGTTAGGATCACAGACAAAGGAGAAAAGGTGTCTAAAAAGGAGACTCATGGGTCCCCGGGGCCACTGCTACATCCACCCTTCTTTTTAGCATATGTACTTCAGATCTCAGCAGAGGAAAAATCCAAATGGCTTTAGAAGACTGCAGAAGAGAGAGAAAGACTGGAGAAAGTGATGCTAAAGAGAATACAGGAGTAGCCCTGAAGTTTCAGAAGATCACCTTGGACTGTAAGTTGCATAAGAAATTTTAGGTTTGGAGATCAGTTGAGACCAGTTGCTGGCTCAAATCTTAGGTATGCTCTGTAGCTGCAGAATATTATTCTATCACTCTGAGAAGTGGGTTTACTATAAGTGGCCTTAATAATGAAGCTAATGACTATCTCCTACTACACTGACTATAGTATCTTCCAGAACAGAGGGGATTCTACTACCTGTCTTATTCAGCATGGACCCTAGTACTTAGAGAGCACATGGCTGACATTTATTGCATGTACTTCCTAAATAATAAGTGAGTGAGTGATCTTTCTATGTCCAATGGAGTTTTGATTCCAGACTATGAAGGTAGAGCCCATCAGAGAATTGTTACCATTTGTCACATCTATTAACGGTATCCAACATGCGGGATGACTTATAAAATAATAATACACCTGGTTAGCCCCAGGAGAACAGATAGGAGGAGCTGTTAAAAGCAGGATTTAATTAAAATAGTAGAGGGAAGTCAGCTAAGAAAACACGAGTTCCCCACTGGTTGGCAGAGTCTTCTGGCAACCTAAATAAAACTGTAGCAGATGCAGCCCCATAACTGCACTCTGCTGCAGAGCTATCACACTGGCAGTAGCGCACTGCCAGCTTCAGCTTGGAGTCCTCCAAAATGCCTCTGCTTCACAGCCAGAAGCTGAGGCCAGAGGTGTAAACAGACACCCACCACCACAAATCAAGTTTGAGGTCTGCTCAGTCTCTGACAGCAAGTTCCAGGAAGCCCAAGAACAATCTCAGAGAGAGCACCAGTTGGGGGCTGTTTTCCCAACAGAAGCCTGAGAGAGCAGCTGCTTCTCAGGAAAACCCTGATCTGTGCCTGATTAGATGGGTGTGCTGCATCAGAGTGGGTTCAAAGGTGAGAGAAGGCAGGCCTGGACCGTCTCCAGGGGACACACCTGGCCACCCACACGATCTTTCTAGTCTTCTCTCCAACCTCATCTCTTCCTACCTCTGATCCATCCATGTACTCCATATACCTGAGAATTTCTTCCATTTGTTTTCCATTGGTTCATGTTCCCTCCACCCAGAGACACCCCTCCCCCCCACATACTTAAATTCACAAAATGAACCTTTTCTGTTTTGTGAAGCCATTAACCCCCAAAACAGACTTGTCACTCATTTCACCACTATATTTATGTCTACCATTATTAGATCAGTTAACACTTGATTCTGCAGTGTTATTTTTATTTCTGACTTCTCAGTGAGTGTTTTAAAATGGAGCAATGTCTTATTCATCGTCTGTCCTCCCTGTACCTGGCACACATAGTCGTTCAGTATATGTGTTTTGAGTGAAAAGGAAAAAAAAATCTGAATTGAAGCTACACATAGAAATGTTTTGCCAGGGAACTTGCCAACAGGTAAATCTTACTGGGACTATCATACAACCCACTGGCGTAACTGTTATTATAGAAAGGGAAATTAGAGCAAGAAAAGGGAGGCAAAAGCATAATATACTTATTCATAACCAATTAAAAGAGTGCTTCAAAGATGTGGCCAATATAGGACTTTAAAATCAGCTATAAACATGCCTTATTTTTAATGGGTAGACTTAATCATCAATTTACATGTTTTCCTGCAGAGAAATAATATTAAACTCCTATGTAACATTTGTTCACAACCAACAGGCTTTTGTAATGTTTTGCTTCTGTTTCCACTATCAAACCTAAGCCCTGAGCAGAGACCAGAGAGGTTTCAAATGCTACTTAAACAAGCAGATTAGTAACTGAGAACTATAAAAAAAAAATTGGTGGAAGAAAATCACCAAGAGTAGACCTGCTCCTTCTGAGCCCAGCTTTAAGTGCTGACCTCCCAAGAAGGCTGGCTCCACATGGGACCCCTGTAGCCTCCTGGCTCTCACGTTGTATTTTTCCATGGCACAACTTGTCTTTGGAGTATGGTCTGGCTGACAGCTATGGCTATTCCGAAATGAAAAACTACAACTATTTAGCTTCCAGTACATAATAATTCACAATCTCCGATGGAAATGTTCAAGTCACTTAGGACTCTGATTTGGAACAACCTATCTCTTTGAATTCAGATGACAGCAGTAACTCATTTGAATAATGTGATTTAGTATAATGGGCCTCTCCTTCCTGGTAACCTCTGCCACTATAAAATGACACCACTTCATAGGACCATCTTGAAAGAGGAAGAAGCAAGATCTTTTACCTATATGAGAATTGCAATCCTTCTGATGTTTGGGAAACTTTTAATTTTTATAAAAATAAGGAGAACTAGTGTCTACTATTTTTTAAATTACATTTAGTAATGATCAATAGGTCATTTAGTCAATGCAATAGGTCTGACTGTGTAGTGTGTGTGTGTGTGTGTGTGTGTGTGTGTGTGTGTGTGTGTGTATGTGTGTAACAGGGGATTGAACCTAGGGACATTCTACTTCTAAGCTACAGCCCCAGTCCTATTTAATTTTTTATTCTGAAACAGTGTCTCCCTATGTTGCCAGCACTGGCTTCAAACCTGCTATCCTCCTGTTTTAGTCTCTCAAGTAATGGAAAATATAGCCCCAGGCTTGAATTTTAAAATATAAAATGTGATGAATCCGGGCGTGGTGGCACACACTTGTAAACCCTGTGCTTGGGAAGCTGAGACAGGAGGAGCGCACAGGTTCGAAGCCAGCCTCAGCTACTTTGTGAGGCTCTCAGCAAATTACTGAGACCCTGTTTCCAAATAAAATATAAAATAGGTCTGGGAGTCTAGCTCAGAGGTAGGAAGCCTCTGGGTTCCAACCCCCAGTACCCCCCCACACACACACTATATATATATATATATATATAGTGTGTGTGTGTGTGTGTGTGTGTGTGTGTGATAAAGTGGAAAAAATCAGTGACTGTGTGTAATAGGGATAATGATATTGTAAAACTTGTGTGCGAGAATTACAATGTGAAGGAGGAAGGGAAAGAGAGGGCCAGGATTTTGGAGTGGGGCAGCCTAGTGAAAGTTCAGGAGAAAGGGCCTAATACTTGCACTTGTTAGCAATACTTATTAGTAACAACTTTTCTGAGTACTGCTTTCCTTGTCTAGGAAAGAGGGATGCTACATTATAAAGTGGTTTGAGCCAGGAGTGGTGGTGCACACTTGTAATCCCAACACTGGGAGGCTGAGACAGGAGGATTGTGGTTCTTTGACAGTCCCAGCTACTTAATGAGGCCCTAAGTAACTCAGTGAGACCTTGTTTCAAAATAAAGAATAGAGCCGGGCGTGGTGGCTCACACTTGTAATCCCCACGCTTGGGAGGCAGAGACAAAAGGATCATACAAGTTCAAAGCCAGCCGCGCTGGCTTAAGAGACCCTGTTTCCAAATAAAAAAAGTATAAGAATAGGTCTGGAAGTGTAGTCCGGAGGTAGAAGGGTTTCCAGGAACTCCAGTACCACAATAATAATAATAATAATAATAATAATAATAATAATAATAATACAGGGCTAGGTGTAGCTCAGAGGTAGAATGCTCCTAGGTTCTATCCCCAGTACTACAACAACAACAACAAAAAAAGTGGTCTGAAATTTAGAGAAAATAATTAACTTAATCCATCTATCACTATAATAATGGTAGAAAACACTAAGTATTTACCATGTAAAGATTTTAGTACAGTACTTGCATATTTAAGCATCCTCTTTTATTATCAACCATTAATAGTTGTTAATATTATGATAAAGCAACATGCATACTATAAGAAATATTTTCTAGAAATTCAAGAATCAAATATACTTTCCAAATTCTATGAATATTGTTAATAAGCAAAATCCATGGATTTTTTTTTTTTTTTGCACCCTGTGACTGAAAGTGCTCTTGACACTCAGCTGAGAAATGGAACCTTGGCCAGTAATACCAAGGATTGTGAACTGAACATGTCATCATGCTTCCATAACCTGACTTCAAGATCAGTTTTCAGGTTTTCAGACTAAAGCCAAGAAGGAGTAAACATGTCAGATAAGAACAATAAAGTTACCTTTTTTGAATGCTTACCTTACTGTGTGTGTAAGCACTTTATTGAATCCATTTCAGAAATGAGGAAATATATAGGTTAAGTAAGCTTTTCAAGGCTACATTACTAATAAGTATCAGAAGTAGACTTGCGCCTATGTTCATTTGGCAAATCTTAGAACCTCGGAATGGTAAGTACATCATGGTTCTCAAATACAAACATCCATCTACAGAAGGCCTCGATTTTTGGTCTGGATTTGAAGGCATCTTTTGGTCTGGATTTGAAGGCCCACTATTCATCTCAGTATTTCCCATGCCTTTCCATTCCACCAGCAATTACAGTTGTTAGGAAGTTCTTTCTTATATTCTCTTCATATATCATTTGGCTACCTTCACTTTCAACCCAGTGAAATAGCCAAATGATATATGAAGAGAATTTACTTCAAGTACCTTTAGACAATGAATACATCTATCTCTTCTCTGTCTTTTTTCTCAGTTGGGCATTCCTACTTGTCTTTGGTTATCACTCTCATGAGATGCCTGTTATCCATTCTCTATCCCATGCTGTTCATCTTTTCCTAGATGATATTCAGTCTGAAAATATCCCTAATGCAATACTCCTAGGGTGTGTGGCCTGCCCAGACAAAGTATTGGATACCTGGCCATCTAACCCACATTTCTCTATCACTGCCTCTGAAACTGCATCTAATATCTTAGGAACAAACTACCTCATTCACTGCTTCATCTCCAGGTTATGGCCACCTAAAACATCAAAGTATTTTTTCCAATAAACTGCTAGAGCATATCTCCAACTGCATTTCCACATTGAAAGATTTATTTTTATTTTGCAATGCTTTCTTGCCATGCTTGTGTTTTAGCCTTCTAGGATAGAGAGGTCACTTCAATTCATAACTCTGACTTCCACAAAATTAACTATTGTTCTCAGGTGTCTACCACATGCAATGCAAATGTAAAAAAAGTATGCAGTTTCACTGAACCATTATAAGTTGAGAGCCTATTAGATATAAGTGGATACACACACACACACGCACACATATGCACAAAAGTAGCATTTTTGATTCTCTCATTAAATTGTGAGCTCCTTCAGTTCACAAGCAATGCATCCTTCTTCTTTTAGTATATCATGTGGGCACAGAGGTCACCATATTCATTTGGATTGAATGATTATTAATTTGCACATGTCAAAATTCACTGCTAGAATTGATGATAAGCCAAGAGGCAGGACAGGAAATAAAACACCACACATCTGAAGTACAGGTTCAAAGGGAACAACTGGCACATGTTGCTTCCCTGAACCCAATCCATCATAAGGTTGACAAGAAATGGAAATTTATATTATAAAGGAGCCCAACAGAGAGACAAAGAAGAGAGGAAGGCAGGAGAAAATCACGCACGCGCACACCATAGAAACACAATTGGCTGCCGAATTTCCTTAAAATAGTTACTAGAAGGCTTTCACACATGAATACTGCCATTTAATGACATTAGGTTCCCGACTCTGTATTACTATTAATAGACAGCCTATTAGGGCATTGCTATTTACAGGCTTCCACAGGGCAACATGATTTCCCAGTAGTATATTATCATTAATTGGGAAAAGGCACTCTAGGAATACCAGTCTAAGACAATAGCTCAGCCACAATTAAAACAGAATTGCATTTGCTGACCTAGACGACAAAGCAAAGTGTGCCTGGGAAATTCTTTGTAATATTTTACAACCTGAACTAATTAAAGATCACATTCCCCATACAGCCAGAAAGCAAACATGAGAAATACCCCCAGATGAAGACTTTCTAGGTTGATGGTTACTGTAATGAGCTCAGTCCCAGAGGCATAAGACAATAGAAAGCAGCTTGTATCTGAAGCTTGTGGAACGAAACTCTGACTTCCCTTAATTTTGGAGCAATTCCTTTTTGTGCACTATCCATCTCATCCAACAGCCATCATCCAATTTTTCTGCAGTGAATGTAAGGAAATGCGGGAGGAGAAAGCAGTGATCTCACTGTAACCTGCTAAATTTCTTTAACAGATTTAATGTTGACAAAGATTAAAAATAGCATATCATGATTGCCAGACTCTATGCTGGAAGAATTTTCGTTATTAACTTAGGAGAGTCTTCCCTCATCTGAAGCAGGCAGTAGACTAAAAATGTTTTTACTGTGTGATTAAAGTATCTCTATACAGACAGCCCTAGGCACCTCAAGTTATTGCTCTATTGCCTGAAGGTAAATTAAGGTGATACTTTTCCTTTTCCCCATCTCTAATAGGATTGTACGTTCTGCTGCTGGCAAAACCGATTACACTATTACCTATTGCTAAAGCCTCATTCCTGAATGCTGATGTGTGTTCTGTCACATCTGGCTTGAAAAAATTACCTCTTACTACTTTGTTCTGATAAGGAAGAAACTTCCAGGAAGAATGTTTTCAGGGAGACACATACAGGAAAAATGAACATTAGGCACTGAGTGTGTGTTAACAGATGTGAGTATTTTGCAACATTTTATCTCATTTTTTCTCCTCCAAATGTATATTACAACTAGCCTAATCCTTTTAGCCAGAATTTTAAATATTAATGCTTTAATCATAAACAGAGGTATTTTTAATCTCCAACAAAAAGAAGAAAAGAAATATCTTATAGATAATAACATCATATATGGTTAAACTAATATAAAATTAAATTATATCATAACTATCTAATGCTATGTTGCCTGATACAAATCTTTAGAATTGTTCCTTAAATAAATAAATATGTGAAATGTGTGGTGAGTCTTGGCATTTTGATGTCATTGGATCTTTTCACTAATAGATTTCCACAAATCTATTATATCACAGCCATTTTCTAAGTCGGCTGATACAATGTAGAATGTGAAAACACAAGGCACCTTGAAGACATCTGGGGTTTTACAACACTACCTGCACTATTACTAGTCTATTGTTCAGACTTCAATATGACGCCAACTTGAACATCAGAAGTTTCTGCATCAGACCCTGCACACTGTAAGGGGAATGGGTGTTATTCAACCAATACATCAGGTCTCAGACATGGTCATAGGCTCTTTCAAGTCTATGCTATCACTTTTCTAAAAGAAGCCAGTTCCTTGCATTTTCTTCACACAGAAATTAATTGACTTTAAGTTATTCAAAGTTAAATATTTTTAGTGATGGTCATTTTCCACAAAGCAATCAAGGTTTTGCTCATGGACAGGATGACTCAAGAGAAAGAGCAAGGGAAGCTCAGGGGCAGCTGGAGAGAGGCTGTCTCTGCACCTTCTGTGCTTCTATCCAGCATCTCAGTGACAGTTACACTTTATATAATGTAGTAAAATCTATGGCTCTAAGCAACCACTCAGGATATGAACTGAAACAATTAGGCCAGCCGATACCATATGGAGACTTTCTCAATTATTTTCCTGCCTCTTCCCAACAGAATTTCAACCACTGAATTTCTGAAGCAAATTTTGTGTCCTACCAGTAATAAAACATACTATGCTAAACAGAAATTTACCTTCTACTATATTCAAGGTCAGAGGCCATGTAGTAAGTGTCTCTGTATCAAATGCATCCAGCATAAGTCAGAGTACATGGTAGGTCTTTAACGAATGATACCCAAGTAGCATGAACCAGAAAAATGTAATAGAAATATGAAAGGAATATCCCTTATGGCTGCTATGTAAACATGTGAAGTTTTATTTTTTTTTAAATAGCAAGACACAGTCAAACTGTCAGTAATAGTAATCAATATGTGAGGTGGTATATTCTTCGAGGGGAGGAAGTCTGTCCTTCCCTGCTTTACAGCTACACCCCATGACTTAGCATACTACACCTGGGATAAAAAATTCTTGCGAACATCTGTTGAGTTAACTTAAAAGTTATTAAGAGGGATTGTGAAACTAGAGTCTATTGTGTCTTGCTCATAAGTATGCAACCTGTATAAACATCACAAATCACTACATCCAAGATGGCATCCAATCATAGAGCTATAGAGAGAAAGAAGAATCTCAGAAAAGAACTCCACTCTACCTTTTGCTTTTAAGCAAGATCTTACAAAATTGACCACAGACTGATTTCCTTTATATAGTATCCAGTCCTGTCGACTGATGACTTGTGACCAATTAAAGGTGTGTCATCTCAATAATTACCAGATGATATCATGTCATAAAACCTGGAGACAGCCTTAGGTAAAAGTGCGACTCTCATTAGTAGCTGTGTGACCTCCAACCCACTAATGCATTTCTCAGAGCCTCAGTTTCCTTCTTCCTAAGATTGGAATTGGAATAACACCAAACTAACAGAGAAGGTTAGAGGTTTAAGAGAGAAATATCTGTTTAAGAGATGCATTGCCTTCTGTCCTTTTTTATATGAAATTCTCCATTAAAATTTGTATTTTTCTACCAAAAGCTCTGTACTATGCACCTTTATTGGTATTTAAAAGGCACAATTTTAGTTTTGATTTGAATCCTCACTAGAAATAACCTTCCTGATATAGATTCATTACCTAACAAAATGGCTCAGATCTGAAGTTCAAGATAGCAAAGAGTTGAGGTGTTCCCTTCTCTCATGTGATAAAAGTGTAAGGAAGAGAGAAGTGGGAAATGCCACTGTGGCAAAGAGTGATGCAGGGTGACACCCGATAGACCTGATGGAAAAGGAAGGCCAGGGACCTATGGAAACAAAACTAGGGAGACCCGATTGAGGCTGTCAAATTCCAAACAAAGCTTAGAAAAATGTTACTAGGTACCATCACTGCAGTCAAGTTTAGTGCAAAACACTTCACTGTCTGCCCCAGTGAGGAGGCCAAAGAAAGGCTTTCTGTGGGTTGAATGTTAAAGTAATCACTACAGAGTCTGTGAGGTAAGAAGAGCATGGCAGGAGATGCTAGCAGAGCCTTTACTGCTTCCTGTTTTGGAGTGGTCGCCTTTAGTACTATTTTGGGGGCTCTCCAGCTGTATCAGAGAGCCTCTTCAAACTCTATTCTCTGATTATAACATGTGATCCCCTCCCTCTTGTCTTAAAGAAGCCCAAAATTTGAACTCCATTGGGCTACATGCACTATTCCTTCCTTCATTCAACCTGACAGACATTTGTAAGCATCTGAAATGTGTCCATCACTGTTTTAGGGATAACACTATAGGTGTAAGTGGAGCACTCTGTGCTCCCTGTTATAGATCAGCAGTGCTCAGAGGTACCTCAAAGCACAACAATGAAGTAAAAAAAAGCAGCAGCAACGTGGCCACTGTGAAGTCTGACTTGGATGGGTATCAAAGAACCTTCCACAAATAAAAGAGTGTTAATCTGGATTTCCAGGATGGATATGATGCCCAGACAGGAGAGGGGGCTATAAGAATGAGGTGGGTTTTTTTTTCCCCCAGCACTGGAGATAGAACCCAGGGGCACTCTACCTCTGAGCTATACCTCCAGCCCTCTATTTTATTCTTTGAGACAGTGTCTCACTAAGTTGCAGAGGGCCTCAGTAAGTCACTGAGGCTGAACTATGAACCTATAATCTTCCACTGGGATTACAAGCATGCGCCACCATCCCTGGCAGAACAGAGGCTTTCTAAGAAGCAACAAAAAATATGTTGAAATGTTAGAATTGGGGAAGAAGAGCAAAAGAAAGGTATTAAGAGATGGATATAGTCTATAACTGCATTGTTTTCATACAACAAATATATACTGACTGCTAATGTGAGGTACTGAGGGTAGAACATTGAGAGAAACCTCATGATTCCCTCAACATGAACATTTTTTAAGCAAAATAATGCATATATTGCAAAACTCACTGGAGTTTAGTAAATGTCCATTTTGTAGGTGGGGCCACTGGCAGGGAGGCTATATGCTGGCAGATTGAGCCTAACCCAAGCCTACACTCATAATCTATACAACAGATTTTTTTCTTTTTTTTGTATGTGGTAATGGGGATGGAACCCAGGGGCTTTTACCTCCAGGCTACACTCTCATACCTATTTTACATTTTATTTGCAAACAGAGTCTCACTAAGTTGCTGAGAATCTCACTAAGAAGTTAAGGCTGGCTTTGAACCTGCATAATCCATCCTGTCTCCGCCTCCCAAGTACTGGGATTACAAGTGTGCACCACCACTACTGGCTTATTCAACATATTTAATCAATCATCAGTTTTCAAATTTATGCACTGAAAATTACCAGTGTTCATCCTTTGGATGGATCAACACCAGAGAAAATCCATGTCTAATGATGATTTTACACCAAAATAAATAGCTAACACTTGGAATCATCTCTTCAACTTTGATTTAAACCAGTTAATTTGGGTTCAAATAGCTAAGAGCTAGGGACCAGAATCATCTCAAGTCCTTGTGGCTCATACTACAAAGAACTCTGTTAAAGAGCACCATCAAGGATCTGAAAAAACAGTTGACTGCATACAAGTTTTATTACCCTCTCAGTACCTGCTAATGGATATTTTGTCATGGGAGTCACTGGAGTTGGATGAGTGCCTCTCCATTTCACCAGATACAGGGGGATTACTCTCAGCCATGACACAGAGAAGAAAGTCAGTGGTTAGTGAATGACTGAAATAGCAAACTCCTCTGCTCTGAAAACTTCCTAGGTGACTCAAGAAACAACTTTCAAAATGGATCGATGGTTTGCTTTCTGTTTGTCTCCTGCACACCAGCCAAGTAGTGAAAATGAGCTCCTAAGCTACTTTAGAGAAACAATGAAAATAATCGTGACAAATATCTTCAATTGTTTTGAGCCAAATCAGCCAGTCAACATTTGTTGAACACTTCATTGTGTACAAATTGTTGCAGCTGTCCAAACCCACTGAAATAGGCATTTGGAGATGGCACGCTGAGCAGAGACCTGGATTCCAGCCCTAGCTCTGTCACTAATTAACTGTGTGACCTTGGAAAACTCACCCTTGCTAAGAGCCTCAGCCATCTCATCTATTCATAAAGAATAATGGCATTTGCCCTGCCTACCTCACTGGGCTGCTATGTGGGTCAATCAAGAAGAGCCTATAAAAGCACTTTGGAAAGTACCATGTGCTAGGCAAATACAATATTTTATTATTAAACAAGTTACTACCTACGCTTGAGAAGGTCATGGATTAGCAGGAAAGAAAGAAGTATTATAATGTTGATGTTTTTAAGTGGCAAATCAGGTGATGTGTGCATGTACATCATTATCACTAAGAAATACATTTGATATGAGACTGTAATGCACTGATAAAAGGTATAAAAATTAAAATGGAAAATTAGCATATATTTCTGTTAACCTACATGCTCTAAAAAAGATGCCAAAAATCCATCTCTTGAGCCAGTTCTCCTCCTGTCCTTTAACTATGCTTGTTGATCTTATCAATTAACCAAATTATTCACATATTAGGATTATTACTGTGTTGAGATTACCTGGCTCTATGGTCCATACCTGGGTGGTTGAGATTTGAGGCCTTGAAATACATGGTTTTGTAAGTATCAATTGCATCTTACACATGTCCTGTTAAGATTCCTACAGTATTGATGACAACTTCAAATAGATATTACAAGATTGGTGGAAGAAGCAGATGGAATAGTGCTGGGGACTGAATGTTATGGCATAGGATTGTTTAAATTTAAATAAAATTACTTATGGAAAATATTGGGCAAGTCACGTACTTCTCTCATAGTTCCTTCGATTGTGTAATATCTATGATAATAGAATCTCTAAACCTACAGGATTGTTGAAAAAAATTATATGAGATAATGTATAGAAACTATCCATCACAGTGCTCAGCACAAGGCTAGGAATGAAATCACTATATGATCCAGCTATACCACTCTTCAGTATTTTTTTAAAAAAGAATTAAAGTCAGACTACTATAGTGATATATATATATATGTTTATAATAGCACTATTCACAATAGCCAGATATGACACCAACCTAAGTGTCTTTCAACAGATAAATGGATAATGAAAATGTGGTATATATACACACTGGGATTTTACTCAGCCATCAAGAAGAACAAAATTATTTCATTTTCAGGAAAATGGATAGAACTAGAGAATATTACACTAAATGAGATTAGCTAGGCTCAAAAAGTCAGGGATTGAATGTTTTCTCTTATATGTGAAAGCTATAGAGGAAACAGAAAACAAAATGGTCTTTAGATAATTGAGGAGAATGACCAGTAAAATAGTGAAAAGGGGAAGGGAAGTAGGAAAAGGAAAAAGAAGAACTGATGAGAGAAACAGTTCAAATTATGTTGTACACATATATGAAGGTATTTCTCCCAATCTCACTTTGGGAGAGGTGGGTTGCTGAGTGAGCCCTGAAGGGAACACCCTGCATGTATATTTGTTTTTATGACTTTGGACCTCACTATGATGTATAATTACAATGTACTGATAAGAATATTAAAAGGTCATGGTGATGACAACAATAATGGTAGGAAAAATACTGTACTCAGGTTACATAACAGATACATTCAAGGGGTGTTAGAAGTCACTCACACATTTGGGGATGTTTATCATCCATCTCGAGGTTAACAATGACACTTTATTAAATTCCTGTTGTTGGCCAAATGCATTATATCTAAATAGATAATACTAACTATATTTGTACCAAAAATGAAAAATAGGATCAAATAAATTAATTTGCATGAGATGATAGAGCTGCTAAGTGAAGACTGGCTTCAGGTCTCTGTAGCTCCTGCTCACTCCAACAGGCCATTCTTTCAGCCCACTACTAATTCTTGCTCAGCCTCTGAGATGCCTGCATTTCTCAGGGTCACTGGCACGATGAAGTTTGAATAATCTACTCATGGCTGCAGTGCTGCCATTATCTTTTAACATATCTTCAGTTATTTTTGCTTCCTTCTGTGCCTCCTTAATTATGTGCATTAAAGCACACCCTAGTGGATTCAAAGAAGAATCCGTTTTCATAGTTACTGTGTCCTAAGAACTCGACATCTTACTAAGACAGACATGAAAACTAACAATGCACCATAAATATTAACATAAAATGGCCACAAATGTTATTGGATATAAAGAAGAAAACAAAGTATTTTTATTTTTAGCTTAGAAGGAACATCCCAGCCCATATTTGAGGGTGGAAGGACAAGTTAATCATAATGAATGAAGTATAAGAATAAAAAACAAAGCCAGCAGGCAATGCAAGGTGTCTAAAGAACAAAAGATAGAGGAAACTTTCTTAAGGTATCTTCACCATGAATTGAGTTCATAGTGGACCATGGCAACTCTGAAGATTTAATGCAGGTGCTCTGGGCATCTGTAGGAAACTTCTGCCCACCACCAGAGGGAAGAGGGTCTAGGACAAGAAGACCCCCAAAGGTCAGAAGAGAAGGCAATGAGATAGAGAACAAACTCTGTAAAAGTTGGGATGGGAAAAAAAAACTTTTTTTGTGGATAGTACAGGCAGGGTTTAGACAGCTCCATCCAAGGTCAAAACCATCTATGAGAGACAAAAGCAAAAAAAAAAAAAATACTTTTCACCTTGGAAAATGACAAGCCAGTGAAATCTATTTAAGTTACAGGACTAAAAGAATCTGTGTATAAGTGTAAAACTTGGAGAAAACAAAGCTGAACAAAAACTCTGTGATTCCCCTTACTTTCACCTCTGACTTTTATTTAACCTCATTTGTGTGTGTGTGTTTTTTTTTTTTTGCCAGCAGTAAAATCCACAGAACATCTTGATGATGACTGCCTTAGGGAGAAGGGAACCAGCATTTGTGTAGTGTCTACTGTGTGCCAAGAATATTAACTGTTTTATTTCATTTAATTCTCTCCCCAATTGCCCAGTGATACTGAGAAGTTAAATAACTTACCCAAGGTCACAAAGCTCAGCCTTACTCTTGTGCAGGGTTGGTACCAGATTTGGATGGCCAGACTAAGTGAGGTCAACTGTCATGGTGGGCTGGAGAGCTAGAGCTTTTGAATGCATTGTATTGACCTCAAACCCAAACAAGTCCAAACGTGGACTCTCTTTATCATTGTCATTATAGTAATGTACTAATGGAGATGCCATTTATTTATCATGTTTAATATCACTGGTTTAGGCTCTTCGCATGCCGCCTATAATTCTAAATGCAATCTAGCTAAGTATCATGATTTATAAATTCAGAAGTTCCATCTTAGAGAAAAGACATACAACAAGCAAATGCCAATGACAGGATTCAAACCAAGTTTTTCCAGCAAATCGAGGAATAGAATTCACCAAGTGGAATTTATGTGACTAAATTGGATCTGTGATATAAAACAAAGACGGGTGATCTTCTATGATAAGAATATATATTCATATCAATTATATATATATATATATAATTATGAATTGGTTCAGAAGCATCTATATCTAAAAAAGTGCATTGGCTAGAGGTCGGTAGTCCTGAATTACTGCATAAGGACACTCTGAATCCCACTCCCACATGCTGCTAGAGTATAAGCTTCTCTAAAGTGTAGACCATGCATGAGACATACACATTGGAGTTTTGTGT
Source organism: Muscardinus avellanarius (assembly GCF_963383645.1). Taxonomy (NCBI): domain Eukaryota; kingdom Metazoa; phylum Chordata; class Mammalia; order Rodentia; family Gliridae; genus Muscardinus; species Muscardinus avellanarius. The sequence goes on from NC_137786.1 coordinate 160,084,576, forward strand.
ATTAAAGCTAGTGGGAAAGTTTTCAGCTAGATATGGTATATCACTCATATAGTTCAATCCTTTAGAAGCCCACCAAGAGGAAGCAGAGGTTACAGACTGGGCTTGACTCTCTGCCTGTATTGCCACTGGAGTAGAGTCTGTATGAATCTCTTAGGAACTGGTAATGATGTTCACAGACTGTCTAGCAGAAAGAATTATCCTCAGAAACAAAATGAAATTGCAATTCAGCTCTTAATATGAACTACTATTGGAAAAAAGAAGCTTAACACATGTTTCTAGTGTCATCCAAGACCTCTCCTTCCAGAAATGCTCCAGCAATTCCAAAGAGCTCAGAAATGCCCCCATGAAAAGCATATTTCAGACTTTTGTACATTTGCAATTGCCATACCCTTTATCTGGAACACTGTTTCCTTTACTGTTTGCTTGGAACATTTTAAATTATTTTTTAAAATCCAGTTCTGGTGTCGGTTCCTCCAGGTTCGCTTCCCTGACTCTTCTAGCTAGAGCAATATTTCTGGTTAAGGAATTATTATCAATAGAACAATATAAATCTTTGTTGTGAGAGGTAAGTCATTCTGGGCACTGTAGAATACTTAGCAGTATCTCTGGTTTCTACTATTGGATGCCAGTAGCACCAGGACAGTTGTAACAAAAAAAATATCTGCAGACATAGTTCAGTATCCCCTGGGGAGGAAAGGTAGGGAGGATGATCACCAGCTGAGAATCACTGAGTCAGAGTATTTTGGTTCTAGGTCCGTACATTTATTACTTTGACACTGCTTTACCTCTTATAGAAGAATAAATCACTTCTAATCCCATGTTTCTCAGCTAACATAGATGAAGATTAAGGTTTTTAAGAAGAATTTGCATAGTTTTCTACTCTGGCTATGTCAAGAACCTTTAATGCTTTATTTATAGTTTTCACAGAAAAGAATTGTGCTTATGAGGCCAAGGAAATGAGAATTATAAAGACTGAAACTCAAACTGTATGATCTTGGACCTTGATCCTAAGTTTTCTTATCTAAAAAGTACAGCTAATATTAACTATTGCAGAATGTTTCTGGGTTAAATGAAACATAAACATCATTGTCCAGCAAGACCAGCTTCCTCTTTCCCCTTAGAAGGCTAGGGACAGGTTAAAGTGCAAGAAAATGCTTTATATATAGTATAACTATTTTACCAACTATGTGTGCTAAACTATTAAAAGTGTTCCCGCCGGCTGTGGTGGTGCATGCTTGTAAACCCTGTGCTTGGGAGGCAGAGACAGGAGGATCACGCAGGTTCAAAGCCAGCTGTGCTGGCTTAAGAGACCCTGTTTCCAAATAAAAAGTATAAAAATAGGTCTCGGAGTGTAGCCCAGAGGTAGAAGGGTTTCCAGGAACCCCAGTAAAACAAAAAACAAAAAAAAAAATAAATAAAAATAAAAAAGTGTTCCTGTCTAATGTTTTATAAATTATTAATAAACATTGAACATTCTCTTCTGAATGTAACATCCATACAAAATTTTAAAACTCTTTGAAAGTATGATTTGATTTAGAAATTAAAAAAATTCACTTATAGGTACAAAACACTTTAAGGTAAAAATATTTTATAAAGTCCTCTCATACATCTAATATCTTTCAATGATCTTCACTCTTGGGGATACATTACCTAAAAGGGTGAGCAGATAGATTAAAATAGTTTAAAAATTTCCCTATGCCCCAAAGCTGTAAAGTAAAGCTGAGACTCAAATCTAGTTTGTAGTAACCAGCCTCTTTTTATTTCTATTTCTTCAGGACACTGAAGTAATATTTTAAATGCAGAACAAAGAACCATTCAGTCCCAACCTTTCTGAAATTTGAATTAATTCCTATATGCAAAACTCGGTAGACAGGAGAGACCATTAGAACTGATTATGTTGATGGCTATCATCATTAGCTGCGTATAAGCCAGCCTTAAGGATTTGCAGAAATAAAAAAATAGAACTATTTCTTTTGTCAAAAGTAATTATAATTAACTCACAGAGACTACATACATTCAACCCAAATCAGATGAAGAAATAAGCCAAAGGGAGAAATGGGCTCCTTCCATATTGCCTGCTAAAACTCTTAATTAAACCCAGACATTCAAAAGTAGTCTCAGAAGAAAGGTTAATGAAATGGGGTAGGAAGGAAAAACATCTCCAGAGAATCTTGCAGACTCTAGTTTTCTGGGCTGTCTCTTTTGTTGCTCTTGGGAGACAGTTTTTAAAAAACGACCAAATGCATGTATCGTTTTCTAATCAAGAAGGAACTGAGCTACTCACCAGCCCTCAGCAAAGAGAGCTGTGTCATAATGCATTTTCCAGTATCTAACCAGCTCGGACAAAGAGTAGTTGAATTCTGAACACATGGTTCTCAGTCTCAAAGAGAAGCTAATAGAGTTTTGGTGTAGAGCAATAATGTCCTATTAGCATCTGGTAGATATTATACTTTAGAAAGATGTTATAGTAAGAAGGAGACTCTCAAGAAGCAAACATGCCAAAGTAAAAACTATTCAAGACTACCTCTTATTTATGTTGCATGGCAAAAACAGACTATCACTGATGGTAAGGAGTCCACTGGAGTCCAAGCCCTAGGACACACCTAACAGACTCATCATGCGTTCTCACCACAACTCTGTGAACAAAGGATGGGATGAAAGGGCTGGATACAGAGAAAACTGCACTCCAACCAGGTGGAAGGTATCATACTCATCTGACAAGTCCTCCTGGTTTAGAGTTCTCATCAAATGTGAACTGTCCGTTTTGATCATCTGTGATGTTTTGCCAGGACCTGCACCAACCAGTGGGGCTAGAATAAGCAGCAAGTTTGTGCATAGTTCTTATTCTCATGGCACTTATAATCTGGCAGGAGATAAGGGCATTGACATTAGCAAATGCAGAATTTCAAGCAGTAAAATAGATGTCTGTGGTAGAACACAGGAGTAATAACAACACCCCAAGGTAACCGCCATCACTACCAGTTACTGAAAAGTTATAATGTCCCAGTCACGGTTCAATACATTAAATGCATTTAGTTCTCCTAATTGAAAAAAGTAACTTACTATCACTGCTAAGGTTTAATGTGGTGAATGTTCATTTTCCTACTTTTATGAAATAATATCTTACCACTAAGAAAACGGAGCCAAAAGAAATAGTGGAGCTGAGATTCAAAGCCAGGCAGATGAGTTTCTGAGCCCACATTTTTAGCCTCAAGTCAGAGTATAACAAAAATTTATTCTGCAGGCTGAGGTGGGAGGAAGCTGTGCTGAGGAGGTAACCCTCAGGCTGAAAGGTGAGTCTGAGGTTATCTAAAGAGAAATCATGCCTGGCATATGTCTGGAATCCCAGTGTTTGGGAAGCTGATATAGCAGATTTGCAGGTTCAAGACCAGCCTCAGCAATTTAGTGAGACCATCAGAAATTAATGAGACCCTGGTTTAAAATAACAAATAAAAATAGGACTGTGAGCATAGCCCAGAGGTAAAATACCCTTGAATTCAGTCACCAGTACCATATAAATAAGTAAGTAAATAACAAATAAATCCATGTTTAATCCAGAGTTTGGTGGGGATGGTGGCTCTAGGTAGATGAAGGAGACCAGGGAAAACAAAATATGGCTTCTGTGGCTGGGGGTGGGGTAATGGAAAGAAGTTAGTTATGTGAGAGCTGCAGCCACACAGTCAGCACCTTGTAGGCTTGGGAAAGGAGGTAGGTGTTTATTTTAAACCATTAGAAATTGCCAAAAGGCTTCTAGGAAGCAATAATATGAACTTTTCCTTTTGAGAAACTCTCTGGCTGCAATGTGGGAAGTGAAGGAGAGAGATTCAGAAGGTGATTGTGGAGGAGAGTATTATGTAATTTTCTAAGTCTTGGCTAGTAATTCTGAAAGTGGTTTTGGCACCAGGAGCATCATTGACCCCTGAGAATATTTTCTAACTGCACATTTTTGCATCAGACCTACTGAATATTAAACTCTAGGGGCATGTTAGTCATCTATTTCTGTGTAATATGATTGCAGTAGTTCTCTATAGAATACATTTGCCATTTCATGGGTCAGGGGTCTGAGCACTGTTCAGTGGGTCCTTTACTTAGAATCTCATAGAGTTGCAAAGTGACAGCAGGCTGTGTTGTCATCTGGAGGCTCATCTAAGGAAGACTGTTTCCAAGCTTATTAGGACTATTGTTAGATTCATTCCATTGTGGTTGTAGGGCTGATGGTTGTGGCTTCTTCCTGGCTGTAGTCTAGAAGCTGCTCTCAGCTCCTGGAGGCTGTCTACAGTCCATGGCTCCTTAAGATTGCTCATCATGGTTGCTTACTCTATCAAGCCTGCAAAAAGTTTCTAGAATAAATCTGCTAAAAAGGCAGAGTTTTATATGCACATGCCACATCTAATGTATGCATGCTTATACACAAGGTATAATAACCATCAATACTTGGTCACTTCATCTTATTCTGATTAGAAAGAAGCAATACAAAAGATGAGAGGGTTACATGAAGGTGTGCACACCAGGGGGTGGGGCAGTGAGCACTTCCTTAGAGTCTGTTCACCACAGCACCAGTGCTTGGTGTTTTAGCAAGCCTTGCCGATGACTGTGGCACATGCTTGAGTCTGAGTCACTAGTTCAGACCATGGATTTCAGAGGCTTTAGACATTAAGATCAAAAGAACTAGATGCTCTAATAGCTCTGTTAGATTGTGCAGTTCAGCCTTGCTCTTGTGATTAAGAGCATGAGCTTTGGAGTCATTAAGGTCTAGGTTCAGGTCTCTACAATTTCTTTCTTTCTTTCTTTCTTTCTTTCTTTCTTTCTTTCTTTCTTTTTTTTTTTTTTTTTTTGGTGGTGGTACTGGGGGTGGAACCCAGAGGCTTTCTACCTCCAGTCTATACTCCAAGACCTTTTTAATATTTTATTTGGAAACAGGCTCTCACTAAGTTGCTGAATACCTCACTAAGTAGCTGAGGCTACCTTTGAACCCATGTGATCCTCCTGTCTCAGCCTCCCAAGATTACAAGCATGCGCCACCACGCCCGGCTTACAATTTCTTAAATCGTATGACCTTGAAAACTTAACCTCACTGAGTTTCATTCTTTATAACATACATTCATTTGAGGTCAACAGAGTTTAGGGCTAATGTGAAAATTTTAAAAAATGATCAATGTAAACCATCACTAAATGTCTAACACAAAGGATATGCTCAATAAATATAAGCTACTGTTCTTAACATTTGTAGGAGTCATTTTCTTATGAAAAATGGCATTAGATAAGATAACATGTAAGGCTCCTAATTCTAGAATTAAAATTGTTAAGTTGGGCCCTTGTTCTGTAGAAACTAGTGCTCTTGGTCCTTACCATATAGTATGATAATTGTGTGACTAAAACTTTCTTGTAATTAAGGTATTTTTTATTATCTTACCCAGAAGAGAAGGAGTTTCTTACATAGTCAAATGACTTTTAAATCCTACCCTTCCCTCTCACTTATTCTCATATGCCCCCTACTCTTTTCTCCAATCACAGTCAGACTCCTCAGTATTTTAGAAGACTGTTTAACTTAAGAAAGTGAGTTCCAGCAGGAATCAGGAGAGACTGTAACAGTGACAAGATCTTGGTGAAATATTAGGGAAAACTAATTTCAGAACTTCTTGGTCCTTGGTGCCCATAAAGATAATGATCAGAGTTTACCTTTGTGGGAAGAAAGCTGCTTTGTTTAAACAAAATCACTTGGGTCCAGACAGGGTAGCACACATCTGTAATCTCAGTATTTGGGAGGTTGAGGTAACTTAGCAAATAAAAAAAATAAGATAGAGCTGGGGGTATAAATCAGAGGTAGAACACTAATGAGTTCAGTATGAGGAAAGAAAGATTACTTGGCTGCGTTTTCAGCTATGCAAAGGTTAAAAAAGATGTTGAGAAGAGGTTGCAATAGAGGAAGGTATGAGAAAAGAAGGCTAAACTTGCAGCCACTAGTTAGGGTGTTGAGATGGTGTTATTTGGGTAGGACTAATAGAAGGATAGAAAATCTTGGATTTTCACTTATACTTTATTACAGAGTGCTTAACAAATCCTTGTAGAATAAACTAATAAACTAAAGTATGATTGTTTGAATGAATTAAAAAACCTATATACTTTCCTGATATTCTGTATTTTGACTTCTTATTTTCACTACTGAAATATGAAGTGGATATGACCTCAATCAATAGCAGGTTCATAAAAAAAAAAGCACAACAAAAATTTCCGCTAAAACAGGCATCACCATCTGCCTGGGTTGGAAAGTAAAATTTAGTAAAGAACAGGCAGAACATGTAGTTCAGAGAGTGTTAATACACAGTCAATAAAGTAACTAACCAATCCGTAGTAACAGCCCCCCAAAGGACAATTCTGCAGTGTTTTATTCTGAGAGCAAATTAAAGCAAAACAAAGATGAGTCTACCAAAAAAAAAAGCAGACTCTCCTCAATTTCACATATGAGTCCTTAGAGAAATTCATGGAAATTATTCATATCTTTCCTACATCTCCTACCTACAGTGTACAGTGCCAGCCTGAAAACTTCTTTGTTCAGATACAGTTAGGAAGGATGAAATCTGACCTTGTATCTGTACTGTTTTTACTCTCTACATGCAGAATAGGCACAGCACTACCTGTCCATGAGCAGTACTAATCTAGGCATCAGCACAGATTTACAGAGTTTTGATAAGATAGCAATTAGCCAGCTACCTAATCAGAAGCCTTGTCAACAAATCATTACTATTTTAATAAGTACAATTCCTAGAGTACATAAAAGCAGGAGTTATGTTCTTTGCAGCTGAGAACTATTTCTATGACTTTCTAGTTCGTTCTAGCAGAAGTCTGGGAATTCCCATGACACTGTAGTATTTAGTACACATAAATTTGAAATCACATGCATGTGATCAGGGGCATAAGGATAAATGTTTTCATTCATATATATATATATATATATATATATATATATATATATATATATATATATATGACCAAACAATTAGCAGTCCAGACAGTAATTTGGTGTTTGGGCTTCTTTTTTTTTTTTTTTTTTTTTTTTGGTGGTACTGGGGTTCCTGGAAGCCCTTCTACCTCTGGGCCACACTCCCAGACCTATTTTATATTTTATATATTTTTAAACAGGGTCTCTTAAGCCAGCACGGCTGGCTACGAACCTGCGCCATCCTCCTGTCTCTGCCTCCCAAGCGCGGGGATTACACGCGTGCACCACCACGCCCGGCCGTTTGGGCTTCTTCATTGCCATGAACTCTTTTGGATTTGGCATCTCTATTAAGATGATTAAAAGAGTCCATTATTATGTTGTCCATTTATTTCAGTAGTCTCGATACAGCTTCAGTGGGGTCATTTTCTGTGTCTAGAGAAACAAGACTTTGGAGACTACTGTTCTCTGGACTTTGCTGAGGTCGATTGGGATGCTTCAATCTCCCTGATCTCTTCCACAATGAAATCTGCATATATGCAAACAGCATGGAGGGGACACAAGCAAATTTCTTCAATCTTCAATATTTATTTAATACCTACTATATATGCTACAGTCTGCAAAGAGAAAAAGTGGACCCACATATCAACAAACATTAGGATTCCAAGGGGTTAAAAATTGCCCATTTTCATTGTATCAGTGTCTATCCAATCTTTTTTTAATTTGTAAAGGTGTTTAATTTGTTAACTAAATATTTTAAGTGACCTATTTTTTTCCTAGAAGTGATCACATTTACCACTATCTTCTTTAATTTGAACATCTTATTTTCAAAAGAACTATACACCTAGTATACTGCTCAGCTGTATAACTACATCTGTTATGCTCATAGGTTCTCTGACTTTACACACACATTTCCAAAGACATCTCTTAAAAATTACTTGTCCAATTAGCTTCTTTATGAACATATAAATTCAGTTTACCTACATACACACTACAGTTACAGTCTGGCAACCTGGGGGTCTGTTTTCAGAATATTATTAATGGTGGTTATTAGCTAAAGATGCAATATAGAAGTGAAAATATACAGTGGAATTTATAGTTATTGCTCTGCAGAGAGATAGCGAGAGTGACTCAGTCCTTCTAATAAAACTTATATTCCATACAGTGTGGGTTTTAGATTAAATGACTTGATTTTTTTCTGCAGCTCAGTAACTTATGCTACCATTATCAGCTTCCATAATCCAACAATCTAAGCATTTTCTTCTCTGATAAGGCTGATGGGGGCCATATTCTATTGTTTTAATGTAATTTTTATTCCTCATTCTCCCAGATTTATTTCATTTTGAGTTGTATTACGTAGTTGTATCTCTCCTTCTTGTCCATATGGGTACCCTTATCAACATCTTAAACAGTCTCTTTGAGTAATTTCTCTTTTGTAATAGTCATACACATGAATTACCTAGCCTGATGATATGCTTTATGGTAACAATTCTAGCATGAGAAAATAAATAAATTTTCTATAAAAAGAAAAAAAAACTGCTAAGGGGGAAACTAATACAGTGTAACTTGTGAAGTAGCAAAATTATTTTTATAACTTACGTAGTATAGACAAAGGATCAATTTGGAGGCTCTATGTCAAGAAGACATGAAATAAATTGATCATTAAGAAAATACATGCAAGCCGGGCGTGGTGGCACACCCTTGTAATCCCAGCATTTGCGAGGCTGAGACTGGAGCATCGTGGTTCAGGACAGCCTCAGCTACTTAGTGAGGCCTCTGCAACTCAGTGAGACCCGGTTTCAAAATAAAGAATAAAAAATAGGGCAGGGGGTGTAGCTCAGAGGTTGAATGCCCCTGGGTTCCATCCCCAGACCCGCAAAAAAAAAAAAAAAAAAGAAAATACACGCATATATTCACATTGAAAGTAAAAGACCATAGCCCTTGTCCATCTGCATGTCTTCCATGCTAGTTCTTAGGATGACTAACAATGATTACATGTGACATAGCACCCTCATCAAGTTTCACAGCAATACTGACCACCTTACGGTGGGCAGATTAATAGGGAACTGCAGTGCTCCAACAGTCAGCCAATGATAAATTAAGATCTATGGGTAGGTAGATAAGTCAGTTAATAAATCTGACAGTTTGCTTATCTATGAGCCTTTAGCAAGTGAGTATAATAAATAAGCATTTATTGTCTTCTCTGTGTCAGATACTATGCAGGGATCTAGGTTCTTACTTTCATTAGAGTATAAACCCAGTGTGGTAGAGGCTGTATCTTCCACACATATTCTTATATAATGCGCTTGGCAGTGTTTGGCATAGAAGAGATGCTTAATAAACTTGGATGGAAGAAAGGAAGGCAAAAAGAATAGAAGAAAATAGAGTGAGGGTAAAAGATAAATAAGACAGCAAATGCCTGCAAATCTTGCAGTCTGGTACAGAGCTACATGAAGACATGCTAGAAAATAGCTTTGTTTAGAAGTGCAGAGGAAAATAAGAGACAGAAAAGTATTTGACAGAGAAAATATGGGAAGATTACGAGAGAAATTGGGCTGTGATGGGCCTGTAAAAAATTCCAGGTGAATGTACACCTCTTCCACATTGCCCAGGACTCCTACAAATACTGTGCTATATGTACACCCAGGTTTACTTAGCTTGTCCAACCATCGGCATTATGGTTCTTTTTGCAATTAGTTTCACTGAGTGACAATGTAAGCATTGATCAATTTATTTAGCTGCTCTCAATATCTAGTTATATTAGAGTAATTCCAAACACCAAAGAATAACTATTACTCTTTCCATTTTGTGTGTTGTCATTTGTCTTTCTTCCTCCCATTGCCAACCCAGTTTAGGGGATAGCTGCTCTTTGTGAATGCTGGAGACTGCTGGCCAGCTGGAATCTGTGGGCTGACATTACAAATTCAGGAAACCTAGAGAGCTGTACCTCTCACTCTCTCAGACTCAGGGAGGCTGCACCTTCTGCCAGGATGCAGTCTCAGCCAGTGGAAGCCTGTGGGCATTGGGGAAGAGATCAAGCATAAAAGAGTAAAGGACTGGATGCTGAGTTCTGACTTTACATGTGAGGTTTCAGTCTCAGGCTGCCAGGACTATGGTGCTGAGAGGAATCTGGAGCAGCAAATTCAGCTAAGAAAATAGAGTCAAATTTTGAATGGAGCAATTCTAGGCATGGCAGTGGAAGCCGAGTTCAGTGATGGTCTGGAAAGTAAAAACAAAACAAAACAAATAACAACAAATATCATAAAAACAGCTCTGCAGGCCGGGCATGGTGGCACGAGTTTGTAATCCCCCGCACTTGGGAGGCAGAGACAGGAAGATCCCACAGGTTCGAAGCCAGCCTTGCTGGCTTAAGAGACCCTGTTTCCCAATAAAAATATAAAAAAATAGCTGGGCATGGTGGCGCAGCTTGTAATCCCTGCGCTTGGGAGGCAGAGACAGGAGGATCGTGCAGGTTCGAAGCCAGCCGCTAACACTGGCTTAGGAGACCCTGTTTCCAAATAAAAAAATGTAAAAATAGCCCGGAGGTAGAAGGGCTTCCAGGAACCCCAGTACCACCACCAAAAAAAAAAATATATATATATATGTGTGTGTGTGTGTGTGTGTGTGTGTGTGTGTGTGCGTGTGTGTGTCTGGGAGTATAGCCAGAAGGTAGAAGAGTTTCCAGGAATCCAAGTAACACACACACACACACACACACACACATACACACACACACACAAAACAACTCTGCAACATTTGTATCTGAGTCTGGATTCTGTATTTCACCTGCCAGGTCACTTTGAGGAGCTATTTAATCTCTTTAAGATTAAGTTTCTTTAGCTGTAAATGGAGGTACATAAAAAACTCTACCTAATGAGATTGTTGTATGGATTAAATACGCATACTTAGCAGCATAGCTGGTATCTAATAGGGATGCCAAAATTATCATTGCTACTGTAATTATTATTATTAATTATATAACAGGTACTTTATAAATTTCAATCCACATAAATGGTCTCAGAAATAGAAAAAAATTATTCATCATAATAACATTGGAAATGATAAAAATGAAAAACAAAACCAATAGGGGCTGGGATATAATTCAGCGGTAGAATGCCATGGGCTCAATACCTAGTACAACCACATATGGAAACAAACAAACAAACAAAAGCTTTGAGGTTATTTCTGAAGTAATAAAAATTGGTAGAAACACCACTAGAATCCCAATATGTAAATGAGGAGTCATATATTCCACACAAACATAACTTTAAAATTACATATAACTTTCAAATTACATATTATCATTGCTTGGATAGTTTTCCTGAACTGAGCAAGGGGTAGAAGCCAAATGATTCCACATGGACTGGACAGTTTTACATGTTCTTCTCAATACATACTGACATACAGGGAATCCATTCAACAGTGAAATGAACCAAATATTATATTGTCTAGCCAAATCTTCCTTCTGGACCAGTAGTTCTGTTTCTCATAAATGCAGCATTCTTAATTATTTTTTTCATGAAAAATGCCCAAAGTCTGTAGTCATAACTTGTCATTTATATGTGTGAACAAAGGGGGTTGGACATGGCAGTTCAGCAGCCTCCTAGCCAAAGCTTTATCTACACAACAAACGTTCAATAAGTACTCCCCTCTTACAATTTCAGAAGAAATCAGATTTTATATAGGTATGATTTATTTATTTATATTTTTGGTTATGCAGTATCCTGTGGTTGCATTTTAATTCAAAACCAGCAACTAGGGCCGGGCATGGTGATGCATGCTTGTAATCCCAGCATTTGGGAGGCTAAGACAGGAGGACTATGGTTTGTAGACAACCTTAGCTACTTAGTGAGGCCCATTGCAACTCAGTGAGATGCTGTTTCAAAATAAAGAATAAAAAATAGGGCTGGGGGTATAGCTCGAAGGTAGAATGCCCCTGGGTTCCATCCCCAGTAACACACACACACACACACACACACACACACACACACACACACCAGCAACTCACACACACCAGCAACTAGGCAGCTCAACTCCCCTACACATTTATATTTATATTCACTTATACTCACAATAAAATGCACATAACTTTGCATTTACTCAATGTCAGAGCCTCTCTGATCTCCTAGGAAAATCCGCAGACATTATATATTGTTACTGGGAGGGAACATGTGGAGCACATAGTTGCATGACATAAAACCTTCCCAGTGCACCTTTGGCACTGGGAGGCTTTTGAAGCAAATCCTTATTTTAATTCTAGGGAAAAAGCTCTGGTCCTAGTTTGTTCCATAATCCATGGTACATGGAAACATTTGACTCCAAAATATATCAAGTCTTCAAATTTCCTCCACTTAAGGTAGTATCAAATTCAGGAGTAATGGCACACGCTTGTCATCTCAGTACTTGGGAGACTGAGACAGGAGGATTGTAGGGTCCCAATCAGCCTCAGCAACATAGGCTCTCCATAAATTAGTGAGATCCTATTTCAAAATTAACAAAACAATAAAATAAAATAGGGCTAGTGGTGTAGCTCAGAGGTAGACACCCATGGGTTCAATCTCTAGTACAAAACCAACACCAAACCAAACCTATGAACCAACCAATCAAACAAAAACTGCCTAGTAACAAGAGAGTAGAATATCTTCTGGTTCTCAGTGGACAATGTGATCTGCTTCTTTGAATAATTCTGCAGATTAGTGGTGAGCTAAAACATGCCATTTGAAAATAAGCAGGAGTTTCACAAGGTCCCCTTGATAAGGAACGGAGTTGGAAAGGAAATGTTGAGCCTTTTGGTCCTTATGCAATAGGTACAATGTAAAATACTCATAAATATTTCTTTTTTTTTTTTTTGGTGGTACTGGAGTTCCTGGAATCCCTTCTATACCCGGGCTACACTCTCAGACCTATTTATATATTTTATTTGGAAACAGGGTCTCTTAAGCCAGCGAGGCTGGCTTTGAACCAGAGCGATTCTCCTGTCTCCGCCTCCCAAGCGTGGGGATTACAAGCGTGTGCCACCACACCCGGCGACTCATAAATATTTCTAAAGAAGTAAAGCAACGAATGTGCCCACAGTGGAAGCATTTGCAAACTGTGCAGCTGGCCATATTTGGCCTTGGAGAAATCACTGAACATCCTTCCCACATTTTAGTCATTTATAAGATGTAAAAATAGGAACTGAATAGGAACTGCAAAATCTTTCCTTTTTACCTCAAGAGGTTGAGGTTGTTTCAAAGAATAACATTGCTAACATATGTGGAAATATCTCATGTCCTTGAGAGACTTCTGGATACCTGTCCTGCTTTACATTCACCCCCTCATATTTATGTGTTTGGGGAGGTATTGGAGAATTGAACCCAGGTGTGTGCTACCTGTAAGCTATACTCTCAGCCCCATTTTATTTTGAAGTAGGGTTTCACTAAGGTACTGATCACTGGTCTCAAACCTGTGATCTTCCCATCTCAGCCTCCCAAGTACTGGGTTACAGGCATGTATCACGGAACCTGGCTCAGCCTTTCTTATTCTTTATGCTCCAGGCCCAACAGTTCTTGCTTTAAGAAGAATGGCTCCACAATCCTTCACGTGAGAGTGATGGAAGGCAAAACCTTCTCTTTAAATGCTTTCACAACAACCCAAAATGCACTTAGCACTTCCTGCCACTTGCAACTTGAGGATAGAAAGTTTGCTGGATCCACGTTTCCCAAATGCCTGGCACACAGTAAGCACTAAAGAAATGTTTGTCGATGGGATAAATGAATAAAACGTGGCAACAACTGTAAAAGTATACTTAAGAATTATGAGCACCATATAAGATTAGAAGTGTCAGATTATTCTATCTTTTGCCTCCTTAAATGTGAGAGAGTTCACTACGCCTGCCCTCTTTTGCTCCGCCTCCCCTGTCTCCCTGCCTTACAACCCTGTGGTATCTGCCTTTCATGACAGGGAGACTTGATCTGGGCTAGTGGGTCACATAACTCAGGCTTTCTTGTCATTCGTTCCAAAGTGCTGGCTTTTGCCAGGGCAGCCATATCAATCACCCACACAGCAACAGGGAGGTGTTCAGCAGTAATGGATGGCTGTTCTTTTACAATGAAGGGAGAATTTGGCACAGTGAGAAAAGTCTGTAAGAAACCAGTTCTCTCAACTCTTACAAGTGATGGATTATCATGACAATTTCTCAACTGTTTAGACAGTTCTCTACAAATTAGAAGTCTCACTGGCAAGAGGAACTGTGGAGGTCATTTAGCCTAATCATTTTATTTATAAAATACAGAGAGACACATAAGTGACTTGCACAGTTATGCCAATAACCAACATCCAAACGGGAGTGAAATCCTGGTCTTTATATTTACATATGCTTGCCTTTGCGTTTCCTAGAGTTCTTCCCTGCACATGTGTGTCTGTGTGTGCATCTGAACATCACAACGCTGAGGACAGCAAGATCCACTAGTGATCTGCTTGGAAATGAATGGGAGAAAACCAACATAATTTTTTAAAGTCACATAATATGAGTTTAAAAATATGATTTCAGATGTTTGTAGGTATTTTTGCCAGTGGAGGAAATAAAACCTTTTCATCAAGGGAAATTTTTTTCTACTGAAAATAAGTGGGTGGAAAAGTTTAATACACATTTTTAATTACCAAGCCATCAAAGCACATTGCGTAAGTGAGTTTTATGAGTTGGGTCAGTGGAACCCCATTTTTTGAAGCCAAGCACAACCTACTGTCGAGTTTATCTGGCTCATATGCCATGCACAATAGAACTAGAACATCTAGTTTGTCTCCTAATGAAGTTTATAAATTTTGGAGTAAAAAGGCAAAAACATATTTAGGAAAACTCAAATTAGTAAACAAAGAGACAGAAAGGGTGGGTAGGGCTAAACTGTGCAGAATTGTCATGTGTATAGTGTTGTGTGTTTATAGTGGGATTGACATAAATAACTTATTTTCAGATAGCTATTTTTAACTGTACCTTGTCAAGCCCTCACTTCCTGACCTTTACTGACATACTTGAGTCAATTCCAGTACATTTCAGCCATTGAAATTAGGCCAGTTCTGTTACTATTGCTCTTCTGACATTTCTGACTTAATATTCACAACATTTTCATGAGTCAGATATTATTGTTAATCTTATTTGTCATTGAAAAAATCTGAAGCTCAAGTAAGTTAGCAGACATCCTCATAGCACTCATATACACTCTAGATATACATGCTACATGCTAAGTAAGGAGCTTAAGACAGGTCACCAGCATTAATTAGTAGTCACTGGGGCCAGCTGAGCAGTGATGTCAGAAGAGGGAGATGGACATCAAACACCGTGCTGAAGTTCAATCCACAGATTTGAAAGTCTTAGGAAGAAATTAAAGAAAATAAAAAAAAAGAAAAGAAGATAAAAGAAAGAAAATGACTCCAATAGTTCAGGTCCAGGTAACTGGGAAAATGATGTTATCTGCAGTAACTTTAGTGTCACAAGCAAAACTGTCTGGAGGAAGTGGCAAAGTGATGAATTCACTTATAAGCTCAAAGCACTATCTTGAAATAAATATCTTGGAAGCTAAAACGCATGTTTTCAAGGACCATTTTATTATAAAAATGTTTGCCTGGCCTCACATAGCCAGTATTTAACCTATTGCTAGCTACCTTAAATAACTCCTCTATGTTGTAATTTTCCCCCAAGGACACTTTAGGAAAGAAAAGTGCCTTTGCAGCTTACTCACAGGTATATAAGGCCTTCTGGTTTCTTTATTAAAAGCTATTACCTGGGGCAGTATAAGGGACTTCTAATGAGCCACGTGGTTGTCAGAACCATGCCATGCTGACGTTGTGACAGACCTCCTCGATCATGCACTTGTGAGTTAAGCAAGGTCAAGGCTTGACTTGCATAGCCTGAATGGTCTAACTGATCTTGTGTTACAATACAGACATAGAGTGATTCAATGACCCTTGAACAAATTCAACCCTATACATTTACTGGACATCTGCTCTAGGGTTAGGCACCACCTGTGATAAGTGTAAGAGCTACAAAGCTGAATGATACCTTCTCTACCTTTGGGAAGCTTACATTCAAACTTGAATACAGATCATAAAGTAAATAAACTCACTAACAAACCTTAAGTCCTAGGAAAGATATAGATATATGAAATAAATGAGCAGGGTATTTTTTTTTCTAATGAGGTAAATAGTATCAGGGAAAATGGTAGCATACTTAAAGTAAAGGCATGTCTATAAAGACAAGTGCTTATAAAAGTATAAGGACAAGAATTATTCAGAAAGAGAATAATGACATTCTCAGCACTTTGGTACAGATTACATGTATCATTTTGTACTTATTTATTCAATCTCCTGAAGTAAGAGTCTAACAGTTTGTATTTTTAGAATACTCTGTGTGCCACCTACACAAAGCATGAGACTGTGGACAAGAATACATTCACACCAGAAACCCCCAAATTGAGGAATCTTCACTGTCATCTGTTATACAGAACAAATGGTCTCATGTTACCATAGAAATCCCCATTCTCTTCTGCAGGAAAGTATTTTAAATAAAGCTGTCAGACAGTCTCAATTAAAAATAACAAATGAAAGACCAATTATGGTCCCTTCAGATTTACTAATAAAGTTCACCAATGAACTTTCCTTCAGGTATTCAGAAAGTAAAAGGTAGCATATGGAGAAATTTTTGACATAATTAGAATACTCTATTTACACTTTACCTAACCTCCATTGGCTACTGGTAGTCTGAACAAAATTAAGTAACTGGGTATATGAGATCTCAGATGGTGGTCCAAGTGGCCAAAAAGTAAATAAATGGAGAAGAACGTCACAGGAAGTTTACTTGATAAGGCCACTTTCCATAATTTTTTAAGAAGGAATTTAGTTTTAGCTTGTGAGTACCAATTTCTTCATCTTGATCCTCCAATGCATAGTAATTTTAAATAACTGACACATGTATGTTGTCATGTTATGTTGTTGTTATGTTATGCTATGTTATTTTGTGGTACTGGGGATTGAATCCAGGGGCATTTTACCTCTTAGCTACAACTCCAGATCTATTTTATTTATTTTATTTTTAAACAGGATCTTGCCTAGTGGCTTAGGGTCTAAGTTGATGAGGTTGGCCTCAAACTTATGATCCTCCTGTCTCATTCTTCCAAGTATCCAGATTCCAGGCATGCATCACCATGCCCAGTTGGCACATTTTAGTAAATACGAGTTTCCCTTGTCTATCTGTGTTGGTTCTCAACCTCTTGATGTTTTTATGTTTCCTATTTATAAAGCTGGATATGGTGGTACATGTCTGTAACCCCAGTACTTGAGAGGCTTAGAAAGGAGAATGGCAAGTTCCAGGCCAGCCTCAGCAACCTCTCAAAACCCTAAGCAATGGAAAGAGACACTGTTTAAAAAAAATAATAAGTCTGGGAGTGTAGTTCAGAGATAGAATGTCTCTGGGTTCAATCCCTAGTACCAAAAAAGAAAAAGAGAAAATATCTTGAAAACAGGGGCTGGCTCTTAATTCTTATAGAGATTAGTCATACCTACCACTCATCCTACTTCCTGTGCTCTGATAAGAGACAGTGCATTTATTGTCTTTCATGCTACCCCAAGTGGACTGCTGAATCCACTGGGTTGCCCTCCGCTTTTTGGGGGAGTTCCTGTTACTGCCTTGTTTTTGATATCCCACCTCTATATGTATGTAGTGGGTGTGCACTGCTGTTAGGTCCAATAAAATTCCAAACTTACCTTCTGTTTCCATAACAGCAGCAGCCTATTGAAGGCAGAAGCAAACCTGACTTGTCATCATTTTTTCTTATGACCCAAATGTACTTAGATGGCTCACCTGAATTATTTTCAAATGGGATTACACAAATGATAGATATTATGAGTAATTTGACATTTCCATTTGGTCAATTACTTTCAGGTGGATTCACAATAAAGCTGATACTCTATCCAAAGACAAATGAAGGCTTGCTTTTTTGATATGTGTCTTCTGAGTCATATTCTCAGGATTTGTTGATACCTCTTTATTGCCCACTCATCCAATCCTGGAGTCCTTTCTATTCCTCCACACTTGCACATTGAACATGCGCACGCGCGCGCACACACACACACACACACACACACACTCACTCACTGCTGGCCAGCCTTGTGCTTCCATTATACATACGAACCTTGAGAGGGAGTTGATCTCTCACCTGCTATCTTATAAATCACTTGACCTTCTTCCTTTGCTCCACATTAACCTTTCGTCTTTAATTTCTTCCTTTTCACTTGATTTTATGACCTGCTCCCTCCATAAAGCCTTTTTATGAGGACTTATAAGGAAGTGACTCTCTAAAAATAAATTTAACTTTATATTTGCTTATGATTATTCGAGCCCATAACTTTAGATTTAAAATATTATGTTCCAAATGCATGTTTATAAATAAGGTAATGAAGGATAATCAGGTACCTTCTTTTATATTTTAAAATATTCATCCATTTCTCACTCTCCTGAAGTTTTGTCTGGTTGTGTTGCTTCCTGTGGTCAACAAACAGGGGTTAAACATCTAAAATAAATGTATTTTCCAGAGTTATGAATGGAAACTTTCCACTCATAAGATTGAGAATCTCAAGGTTTTATCTCTGTGGGAGGCATCTCATCTGTTTTTCTCATGTTTTTATGGTGTCTTTCTTTTTAGCTTGTCCTCTGACCCTGGGCTCTCTCAAAGAAAGGAGTCCAGGGTCACATCCTAGGGTGTGTCCTCAACTATTGTTCATCAGTGACTCAGAGACAAAAAATCAGCCTGAACAAAACGGGCATAAGGTTGGTGCCAGTATATGCAGTTCTTTGCTAGGAGATGAGCACTATGTTAGAAGTGGTCTCTATAAATAGCACAAGGAATAAAAACAAAACAAAACAAAAGTATGTGGAGGATCTCTGTATATCTATGCTGACAGGAGAGAAATAAGGAAGAATAATACCCCAGTAATTGGAGGAAAAACTCTCAAAACTATGCTGTGATGATGGTGACCATACACATCCCAAATCAGCCTTTAGTCAAGACCCCTGATAGCAAAAATCAAACACAAGATTAGTTGTATCAAATGGAGTATGGAAATGGGAGAAATATTAAATATTTACAATCAGTGACATCTAGGTGCACTGTTCCTTTGAAACCCTCAAGGTGCAGGGCCTCATGATCATATCATAGCTGGTGTTTTACTAAATAGAGATAAGTGTTGACAGAGTCAGTGAGGAAGTTAGAAAGTTAGCTGAACATGCCAGGCACATGCCAGAAATCCCAGTACTTTGGAGAATGAGACAGGAGGATCACAGATTTGAGGCCAGTCTCTGCAACTTAGCAAGAACAAGACTGTTTTTTTTTTTTTTTTTTTTTTTGTGTGTGTGTGTGTGTGTGTGTGGTCCTGGTGATGGAACTCAGGGGCATTCTCCCTCTGAGTTACACCCCAACCCGTTTTTTTATTCTTTGTTTTGAAAAAGGGTCTGAGTTGCAAAGGACCTCACTATTAAGTAGCTAAGGCTGCCTCAAACTGTGATCCTCTTGTCTCAGCCTTCCAAATGCTGGGATTACAAGCATGCACCACCATGCCCGTCAGCAAGACCTTTTTCAAAAATAAAAGTAAAAAGGGCTAGAGGGTACAGCTTGGTGGTAGAATCCTCTTGAGTACAGTTCCCAGTACTACAATGAAAGTTAGCTGAGCACCTCTCTAGCCATCTTCAGTTTCTTCCTACTATCTTTTCAATTCTCTTTTGCTATTGGCCTATAAGTAACCTGGTATCACCCCTTAACCTTCTAATATACTCCTCCATTTACCTTTTTATTCTGATTGCATCTCAAGGGACCTGTCCCACACCCTAGTTTTCATCAGGCAACCCTTCTCTGGGCTCCTGGAGTCTCCATGTCTCGTGAAGTCTCAATGTCTATGGCCCCTTGTCCAGGGCTTCTTATCTATCACGCTGTATGCTGAGCACCTCAAAGGCTGAATGACCTTCAGCTCCTTCATCCCTGTATGCAAAGCACATAGAACGGATTTAGTGTAGGAATTCTGAGCAATTAAGACAGGATCAATAACCATCCCCCTGATCCTATGCCCAGAATTATTTTGGATGTAATGGCTTGAAGCTTTTATAGGAGTTTACCGTAATTCTTCCTATTTTATATGTTCTCTTTCTGGCAATATATTTGCATATCTCCTTTATTGCATCTGTTTCTGATAATAAATTTCTGATAAAAAAATATGTCACAGTTTCTCTTCATTAATAGAGAGATTATTATAGACTATTAGCTGGCCCAGGAACCCAAAATGACAACGTTAGACAAAAATGACACCATTCTGATAGGAGTGAGCCTCAGTTCAGGGTTTATAAGACCTTCAAGCAGGGCAAGAGAAACGTTTTTTCATCTCCCAAGAAAAGAAGGCTGCTCCTTTATCTTCCTAGGATCAAATGTTAAAGTCTCCCATTCAATTTAATGCTACCTAATGACAACACGTCTGTGGATGTTTGTGGTTCTCCACTTCACACACAGGCTTGGCAGCAGAGGTGTCCTGTCAAGAGCCCTGAGTGTTGACAGGTCCAAAGCTGTGGGTGCCTGATCAGTCTCTCTATGCCAGCATATCCTGAATCAGGATTGTATTTAACTATGTATAAAAATAAAACAGCCTGAATGTCTTGCAGTCCCTGTGTTAAGGTAGTGTTTTTTCAGTGAGAGGGCTTGTCCTCTTATCTCCTGCCTAGAGAGTATAAAATACTTCACTCCTGAGATCTAAAACTTTAGAAGTTGGTGTTTAAATGTAAAACCAAAGAAAACAAATGTCTCCTAAGCACTTGGAGGGATTGGCTAAATTTTCTCCACAGGAAAATTCCTAAAATTCAAGCTGTTTACAATCATGTCTAAAATGAAGGAAGCACAGATACGTTTACCAAATGTGCAATGTTAAATTAGGTGACATTATAAAGACTACAAATGACTGGATAAAACTTCAAAATAATTATAGCACATTAAAAAGGAGTCAAAGGCAGGCATAGTGCCGGTGGATGTCTGTTATCCAAGTACGTGGGAAGCTGAAATAGGAGGGTCATAAGTTTGAGAGTTTGAGGCAAGCACAAAGTAACTTAGCATAACCCTGTTTTTTTTTGTTTGTTTGTTTTGTTTTTTTTTTTTTTTGGTGGTACTGGGGTTCCTGGAAGCCCTTCTACCTCCGGGCTACACTCCCAGACCTATTTTTAGATTTTTATTTGGAAACAGGGTCTCCTAAGCCAGCGCACACGGCTGGCTTCAAACCTGCGCGATCCTTCTGTCTCTGCCTCCCAAGCGCGGGGATTACAAGCGTGCGCTACCACGCCCAGCCAAGACCCAGATTTAAATAATAAAATTAAGAAGGCTGGGAGTGTAGCTCAGAGGGAAATTATCCCTGATGTAGCTTGGAGGGAGAATGACGCTGAGTACCAAAAAAAAGGAGGGGAGGTGACTGAGAAGAAATGATAAAGATGGGGTAAAAATAAAATAAGATGGTGGCTAACTGATCTGATACCTCTCTCTTCTTTTCTTTTTCTGTAACCCCTACAACAGGCATATCAGGAATAACTGAGTACTTTGCTAATTCCAATTAAGTTAGCAAACATTTACTGAGTGCCTGCTTCATGTTAAGTGCCATGCCAATTAAGTATACAAACATGAAGAACATAGTCTCTGACTCTAAGAAGCTTATAAACTAATTAGAGAGATAGATACACAAACCAAGGGCCACCATTGCACAGATGATGCTACATGGGGTGCGACAGCACACACAGGGCCAGCTGAGGCTCAGGGAAGACTTTCCCCAGGAGTTTATACCTAAGCTAAGTCTTAAAGGATAGCTGGCATTTGTGAAGCAGATAGAGGGCAGAAGAAAATCTCAAACGTGAAGAACATACTGGGAATCTCAGCTGAACAGAAGAGCCAGAACCACAGTTTGGCCAGTAGCATGTAGGCGCTGGGCAGGAAGCAGGGAAGGTCATAAAAGGTCTGGACTGCTGAGCCTATGAGCTGGGCATCATCTGGTATCATTGGGAGGGTTAATTACAGAAGTAATCTGAGAAAAGCGGTGGCATCAGTTTTTATGTAGAAAATCCATTTGTACTTGAAACCTGTAAGAAGACATTCAAAAACAAGCGACTGAAAATGACTCCTGTGTTTAAAAGGAACAGGTTTTTTTTTTTTCAGAGAATAATCTGTTCCACTACCTTAGAACATACTCTTGACTCTTAATATCTTTAAAATGCTTGCTGGTTATCACAAGGAAAATAAAGGAGAGGATATGGATTTATCACTCAGGTTCAGCCTATCACAACAGGTAGGAAAAAATATTCAAGATTCAGAAATGGAAACCAGGTTGCTAAACAGAAATCAGAAATGAGGAAGTCAGTGTTACTAAAAGTAGGGGGAACTGATACAGTGCTCTTGAAAATAAAAATTGTTCATTTTATTGCTATTAAGCTTATTTGGCTTAAGAGCTGAAACGATGGATATAACTGAAACCCTTGTTAAGCCCTCCCCTTTATTTCCAAACATTGTCACTATCATGAATTTCTAATTTTCATGCATGCCTTTATATATAATTCCGAAATAATATACTTTCGCACATTTGAAATATTACATAAATGATACATATAACACACACACACAGAGAAAACAAGCTCCTCTGAAGTAGTTTTTCCTTCAGCATTGGGCTTTTGGACACTTATTTGTGCTGAAGAATGTTACTCTGATTTATTCACTGACAGATACATAGTATCCAACTGCAGGAATACACCATACTGCATTTTTAGACATGGACTTCTAAGTTGTTGTTCCCAACTTTTTTGCTATTACAAGCAATGTTGTGATAAACTGTCATGAACCTGTAGGAAAGTCTTGTAGGTATTGATTAGCATAAGCGAACTTTCAATTCTCCTTTAATAAACATTGTCAAATTGTTCTCCAAAGTTCTTGAAAGACTTTTCTGCTCGCCTCATTACTGTCTGAGTTTCTGTTATTTTACAGGCTTGAAAATACTTGGCTATAACCAAATTTAAGTCTTGCCAATCTGCTGGGTATAAAATGATTCCTAAAATTTAATATATTTCCCTGATTGTTAGTGAAAAGGATTTTCCTGTTTAATGACTATTTCAACATATCTTTACATAAAATGCTTAGTTAATACATTTACTTTGCTGAACCTGATGGTGCACATCTGTTCTCCTAGTAATTTGGAAGCTGAGACAGGGGATCACAGGTTCAAGGTCAACCTCAGCAATTTAGTGAGACCTTCAGCAACTTAGCAAGACCTTATTTCAAAACAAAAAAAAATTTAAAGGGCTGGAGTTGTAGTTCAGAGATAGAATGCCCCTGGGTTCAATCCCTAGTAACACATACACAGACACACACACACACACACGCGCACACACACACACGCACACGCACAGGCACACTCACACACCACATATATTTAATCATTTTTCTACTAATCTAGATGAGTTACTTTCTGGGCAGTTTGTAGAATTTCCTTTTACATATTGATATTAATGCTCTGTTAAATGTTTGTATAGAAAACAATCAAATGCTATGCATTAAAACTCTTAAGAATGCACATACCCTTTGACCATACTTAAATGAATTAAAAAGTCAAGTATACTAAAGTATTTAAATTTTGAAGATGCTCATCAAAGTATTGTTTATAATATAAATATATTGCATATAATGTGCTCAAATAATAGAAAATAAAAATTTTCAACAAAATTTGGAAATTGACATATTCAGAAATTATACTGCTATGAAGGTATTAAGGGTAATGCTACAGAATATTTAGTGTATAGAAAATGTTAAAATACACTAAATGAATCTGGGCATGGTGGCACACACTTGTAATTTCAGTACTTGGGAGGCTGAGATAGGATGATCAGTTTTGAGGACAGCCTCAGCAACTTAGTGAGACCCTCTGCAACTTAGTGAGACCCTGTTTCAAAATTAAAATATACAGGGCTTGGGGTATAGCTCAGGAGCAGAATTCCTCTGGGTCCAATCCCCAGTACCAAACATAAAAACACAAAACAAACCCCAAAACAAAGCAAAAAACACTAAGTGAAAAAAAGCAGGCTGTAAAAAATTCTCAACAAAAATATAACTAAATGAAATTATTGCTAGTTTACTGAATTACATTTCCTCCTGTGTTCCTATATTTTTCTAAAATTTCTATAAAGTAGCTGAGATATTTTTAAAGGTATTTCATCTAAAAATAAAAAGAAGACTCAGTATGGATTATCAGAAGAAAATTTAATCTGAGACAAATGTTGAACAGCTCCAGATTGCAAGTAGCGTTGAAAGGGACAAACAAGAGCAGTGGTGTGTGTGTGTGTGTGTGTGTGTGTGTGTGTGTGTGTGTGTTGCGACTTCTGTTTCTAAGGCCAGACATTCCAGCCAAATCTATAGAAAATGATCACCCTTGGATCACTGCTGTCTCAACTAATGGGAAATAATAACCCAAGAAGTTCTGTGGGCTCCATGTATAGCAGAGCTCAAAGCTTCCCAAAGGGCTTACAATCTAAGTAAGACAGATGAGACAATTAGGACAAATAGACAGGCGATAGGAAAAGACAATTTGTACCCCAGTCATGGAGTCGGCATATGGTTTCTATGCTCAGGCAAACATTTCAGGACAACTTAAGGAGATTCAAGCCAGATCGAAGTAGAAACTGAATTCTGAGGGTTATAAAATAAGATGAATGTTTTTATGAAATTGACAGTAGAGTTTGAATCAACTCAAAATGAGAAGATAGACTCAAAAATAAGACTTCTCAAGAAGTAGTCTGATAGTCTGGACCACTCAAATAACTATCTAGTTTATGAAACATTTATTTATAACTAAACAAAATTCTATTTTTATTTTTATATTACTAGGGATGGAACTCAAGGGCCTTCTACCTCTGAGCTACATTCTCAGCCCTTTATACATTTTTTATTTTTTGAAATAGGATCTCCTATTACTGTGCACTGGCCTTGAAACTGTGATCATTGTATTTTATATACAAAATAGGTGTATGCCACCATACCCTATTTAACCAAATTTTTTAAAGAATCAAGGTCAAACATGGAATAGTTGAGAGAACTTCCTCCTGAATCAGACAGATCTGGATATAATCTTGGCAAATTACTCAACCACATGGTCTTCAATTCCACATCATATGCATGGGAATAATACCACAACATGAGTCTTGTATGATTATTAATTGGCCCTTTAAAAATAAAGGAAATACATACAATGAGTAACATGCTAGGGGCACTCAATAAATGGGCATATTAATCATAGGAATGTAGTAGTTCCTTTTATGTTTATAATTAGAGCATCATTGGACAATATGTTATAGCTATTCAATTACCACAATATATAAATTAAATTCCGAAAGCCTTAATTAAAAGTCTACTAGCAATACCATTTTGTTTCAAGCTATATCTTTTTCAATGTAGGGTGTATTTTTCATCTTAAATAATCACAAAGTAGAATATTTTAAAAGATACTCTAAAAGGGAAATCTTCCATGGTCAAAGGCAAATATTAACTTCTCCATGTCTTGATCATGCAAAATAAACAATATTTTAGTCTAGTCCCTAAAAATGGTACCCAACCAGTGATCCTTTGTTTTGCCAAGAAGAGACAGATGGTGAATCAGCTTATAAATCAGCCCCCAAAATTCTTCAAGGCAAATAAGTGCTTTATAAATCAGGGTTTTAAAAAGGTCTCATTTTTATAACAGTTATTACTTTGAAGCAATCTTTCTCTAATTATCTTCATAAACATTAAACAGGACTAATTTATGAGTTCCTGCATAATTTTGGGTTTTCAAATTAAACAATCAAGATGCCACATGCCTGCCTTTTCGCTTTTAATCATCACTAACATATACCATGACCTTGGCCAGCCCTATGGTCCGTCAAGTTATGGCCTGAATAGGCAATGAAACCATGCTGAGAAGCCACAATTTTGCTCTAAAATTCAGAATATATTTGAAAATAACTTTGAGGTGAAAATATATCTGGATAGTTTAGCTTGTAGGTCCTTACACCAGAAAAAAAAAATTACCAGAAAAAAAGTGATTTATAGAGACTGCCCAGAGTCTACAAAACCATTCATACCTTCCAAACCACTGCATGCCTTTGTGGTGGCTCTTCCTCAGTTTCTCACAGGGAAAAGGAGCAGCATTATAGTACACCTGTCTTCAGAATACCATGAGAGCTGGCAGGTAACAGATGCTATTAGAAAGGTTATATACAACAAAAGAACTTCCTAAGGCTTCTATAAGTTTATAAAGCACTAGGATAGTCCAATTATATTCTAATTTTGTTTTATTTAAAAACACTACTATCTAGAAAATAGAACATCAAAGTCTTACAATGAAATATACAACCTACCTGGTCATATGGTAACTCTTCTATTATGACAGGACTATAATCTCTGCTCTATCCACAATTCTAAAATCCCAAAAGCTCTGAATACTCATTTGTAAAACCTGATCTAAACAGAAATGACTCAATGATTAAACTCGACCTGGCCCAATGTGAGACTGTAATAATCAGCCCACTAGTGTGACTCTTCAAATGCTTTGCCACTAAAATATTAAACACAATTCAACTACAAGATATGAACCTAGGCTCTGCTGAGCATGCCACACATATGTGATAGGTATGACTGTCATGTCATAAATTCACTCCCTATTGCCTTTCTAAATTTTGAATTCTGAAATATAGCTTATCCCTGGAGTTAGATATAGGACTGTGGACCTATGTTTACACTTATTTCTTTAAACAGGATAGAAGAAGGAAGTTAGTCCTAGAGCCATAAGATTGAGGGAACAATAATAATTCAGGTAAATGTTGAAAGACACTGATGACACTGCCTCCAAATTAGACCATGGTGGTCAGCTCAACCTTCAACAGCACTCACCA
Organism: Muscardinus avellanarius; assembly: GCF_963383645.1. NCBI lineage: Eukaryota > Metazoa > Chordata > Mammalia > Rodentia > Gliridae > Muscardinus > Muscardinus avellanarius. The sequence goes on from NC_137786.1 coordinate 160,111,470, forward strand.
TCAAGCGAGTCAAGTGAGTGGCTCATTCTGGTCACAACAAAGTAGATGATACAGGCACACTAAATTGATGATGTGTAATAAACCAATACTAAGCAAGGGATGCACAGCTAGTGAGCTTTGAAGAGATGTAGAAGCGATTAACTAGTTATGTAAAACCCCAAGGATAAGGACATTTTAGGACTGGTGAGTGGATAATCACAGGTTTGTGTCTTTTTTATTACCCAGGGACATTCTACCTCTGAGCTATATACAAGTCCTTTATATTTTATTTTGAAATAGGATTTTCCTAAATTGTTGAGGCTGAAGTAGAAACTTTGATCCTCCTGTCTCTACCTCACAAGAACTGTAATCACAGATGTGTGTCACCACACCCAGCTGAGTTTTTGTCTTTACACAAAATTGAGATCATAACTTTTCTTGAATGAAAGGATTATTGGGAAAAGAATGATAATTAAAGGGTTTCGTGTGTGTGTGTGTGTGTGTGTGTGTGTGTGTGTGTGTGTGTGTTCACAAAAGAGAAGATGAAAATAAGTTGGTCACTGTGGCACATGCCTGTAATTCCAGTTTTGGGGAGGCTGAGATAGGAGGATCAAAAGTTTAAAGGCAGCTTCAGTAACTTAGAAAGACCCTCTTCCAAAACAAAACTTAAAAATGCTGAGGTATACCTGAGTTAGTGTACCTGGATTCAATCTGAAAAAGAGGAGGAAAAGACGGAGGGGAGTTGCAAACATTATCAAGGTATCAGGAAAGAAATCAAGCATGTGGTACTATTGCCAGGACAAATAGGCAGGAACAAAGAGGACACTGAGAGAAGAACAGATTTGAATTCTTGTTTTAATCATGGTTTCTCAATCAAGAGAGAAAACTCTGATAACTCAACATAGCACCTATTTTATTTATGTATATCTTCAATTTTTGGTATTTAATTACTTGCTTTCCACATTTCTTTCCCAACTCTGGTTTAACTTTATAATTTATAATAGGAATAAAACTATCCCATATATTCATATAAGTAGTACTTTATAACAAATGCTTTTGTAATGTGATTTTGGGGAGACAATAATGATCGAAGGCTTTAGGACAGCTATTATCCTTAAACATGATATTGAGTCACAGAATTGAAATCACACTTTAATCACTCCCTACCTTGAATAAATTGGTTAAGCATATCAAAACATCATCTTGTACATCTTAAGTCTATAAAAATTATTTATAAATTATATCTCAGTCCAGTTTTATAAAAAACTATTAATGCCTTTGTTTTTCCACTTGGAAGATGGGGAAATAATATCCATTGTTCAAGAGATTCAAAGGAGCTAGTGTGTGAGTACTGTAACTACTGTCTATGACTAAGATGATTCCATCTGTGACTTTGTTGACATTTGCTCTTAAAAATTATTGCCAATCGTTTTTTCAACCTATGGTTCATTTTTTTAAGACAGTACTTTATTTTTTTTCTTTACAAAGAAGTTCTTTTTTTGAACATTTTATTTATTTTTATTTATTTTTTAATTTTTTATTGGTACATTATATTCATACATCAAATTGGGGTAAAAAACTTGTGTGTGCATACATGTACACATCACCGATTTAACCCCTACCCAATTCCCACCCCATCCCTCCTTTCCTTGCTTGGCTTAGTGGTTGACTTCGATATGTTTAAGTACATTGTATGTTTTTGAGAATTTCCTTCAAACAAGACAACCTAAAAGCAGTACTTTATAACATAGCCAAAACTAGTATTAGGAAGCCTTAGTTCAATTTTTACTTAAAACATAATTCTGATAATTGCATTGGCTAAACATGAACTTTCTGGCATAAAGTAAAGCATGGTCCAACAAGACACTCAGCATTTGAAATGCAATCCTGTTAGCTGGCAATTAGTAGTTTTCACACGTACAAGACAAAATAAATTGATTTAGCACCTTTCTCTTATCCACAGTAATACTGAAGATTTTTTTTCCTGCTGTTATTGTACCCTGGCTGCAAATATTAGTTACCCTAACTGCGTATCATGTAAATCAAATAAATGCTGCTTCTCCCACCACCAACCCCCATAATCACGTTGGCAGCTGCTCCAGCATGTTTCAATGGCTATCCACTGGAACTCATTAAGAAAGCATTATGTATAGTAAATTAAAATGCAAGGTCTATGATCTCCAGACAAAAAGATGACAAAGCTTCTCAAATGTATGCTTTGGCCTTCTCGTTAGCTCTCAGGTTTAAATGGCATTGTCCTCTTGAACAGGTCCCAGAGCTTTTCTATTTGTTATAGGCACAGTGAAGCTAGACAGGCTTTATGTGCTAGGAATATTTCAACATTCCAAAGAAATAACATTGAAACAGAAATTGAAGGCTTAAATTAGGGCTCAGGATATTCTAAGAACTTCTCAGAAGCACTTACTTTTTCTATTAAATCACTCAATGTTCTTCCACAGTTACCAAATCTATGCACTCTGGCATTCCTGTCCCATAGGTGATTATCAAATATAAAAACATTATTTCATATTAGAAATACTTCTCATACAGTGTGTGTGTGTGTGTGTGTGTGTGTGTGTGTGTGTGTGTGTGTGTGTGTTGTGTTTCTGGGGATTGAACCCAGGGACATTCTACGTTACCAGTGCATCACCTCCTTTTTAAATTTTTAAATAGTGTCTTTCTAAGTTGTGAGGCTAGCCTTAAACTTGAGATCCTCCTGGTCTCAGCCCCCAAAGTAGAGACGACAGATATGAACGACCATGCCTGGCCCTACACAGATCTTTGAGGACTTTTACACTTCTTCTGAGGTAGGCCATGACAGATATTCCCTAAGAATTCCTCACTACTGAAAGTAACCCTGTCAATAGAAGCAGCATGTGGGCACATGGAAGCCCTACACCATCCTAAGTGAGAATCAGCTGAAGTAGTGGAGTATTGACTTGGAAAACTAATGTTAGAAGCCCGGTGTGGTGGCATATGCTTTTAATCCCAGCATTTGGGAAGCTGAGACTGGAGGATGCAGTTTGCAGACAGCCTCAGCTACTTAGTGAGGCCCTCTGCAACTCAGTGAGACCTGGTTTCAAAACAAAGAATAAAAAATAGGGCAGGGGCTGTAGCTTGGAGGTTGAATGCCCCTGGGTTCCATCCCCAGACCCGCAAAAAAGAAAAAAGAAAAAAAAAAGAAAACTAATGTTAGAAGTGAATATAACATCTGCCTTCAGATATTTCAAGGATGAAATTCACTCTGCAGGGACCCAGATGAATCTGGATGCAAAATCCAGTAAGTAGGCTCCACATGAAGACATACTTCGGTTTTCTGTAGCCAACAGTAGGCTGTTTATACAACCTCCATTTATGGGGAACCTTAAAGGACATTTCTTTTTCTAGATGGGACTAGTTGATCTTTAAAAGCCTTTCAGAGTCTTGGGTGTTATTCTAGATTAAAGTAGCAGTCATCTTTTATATTTCTGACTGCAAACTTGAAGATGGTTATTGTTTATGTATCCCTGGCAACTAACAGAAGCTGGTATATGTCCGTGAGACCCACAACCAGGCTTTATTGACCATGGGCTGGGTCTTAAGTACCTGACACTCATTGTTTAACACATTCATGTAGTTTCACCAAAAATCTGGAAGAATATTATGTCTTTTTTTCAAGTAATGAAATAGAAGTTTGGGGAAATCAGGTAAACATGCAAAATTACTGAGACAGGAAGAAACTGAGACATACAATTCACATTCATGTTTGCCTAACATCAAGGTCTCAGCATTTATCTTTTGCAGTCCTGTAGCTGACACAAGTCCCAGTACAATTGGGGGTGCCAGATTACCTATGTAAGAATAACCTGTGGTGCTTTTAAGAAGCACAGATTCTAAAAATTATCTAAAAACCCTCCCCTAGTAATTCTTCTGCTAATAAAAACAGTTACCATTTATTGAATGCTTCTTAATTGCCTGTTACCACAATAGATAGTACTTTCCCTGACCTATTCCATTTGTTTTTATAAGAATTTCAGGAGGTATGTTCCAATAGTCTCCATCCTCATTCTTCAGACAGTAATCTTGAACTTTGGAAATTTCCCTTGAGTTTTTCTCAGGGCTACACATGTTAACTCACAGAGCCAGAATTTGTATCTAGACCATCTTGTCCTGGAATGAGTAATCTTAATCACTATGCCAAATTATCTCCTTACAAACAGAGCAACAATACAATAATTTGGTGAAGAATACCTGGCACTCATTTTCTTAGAAAAGAGTAATATGAAATGAGAATATTCCAGAGACTATATTTAACAACAGTGTATAAATTTGGCCAATAACATACACCATTAGCTATCTTAGAAGTGTGGGCACAATTATTTCCTCCTCTGTGAAGCTTTCTGAAATATCCCAGCAAAACAAACTTCTTAGTCTATCATGTTTCCAAAGCATATCAAATCAGCTTCTGTAGCCCTGCATGATAGCAAGAATGAAGTCTCTCCACACCAAGCACGAAGCTTGTACATCTTGAGTACTAGCCCACAGCAGATGCCAATGTGTGTTTGCAAAAGGGGAGACCAAAGGATATAAAAGATGCCAAGTGGACAGCAAAGTTGGCCACAGGAAAGTGGTGTTTTTCTTTGAAACACAGAGAATGTGAAGTGCTATAAATTCTACTGTCCAGATAATAAGATAAATGCTATTTTACTAACTTCCTACAGTTTGTTAAAATTCCAATTCCTAAAACATGATTTTTTTTTTTTTTGTGTGTGTGTGTGGTCCTGGGGATTGAACTCAAGGGCAATATACTTCTGAGCTACATCCCCAGCCCTATTTTATGTTTTATTTTGAAACAGTGTCTCACTAAGCAGTCTCAGCCTCCCAAGTACTGGGATTGCAGAAGTGCACCACCAACCCCAGCCCTAAAACATAATTCTAAATGAAAATCACTAACAAAGGGAATCCGCCACTGCATTAGCATGCTAAAAGATGAAAGCTAATTAATAATTTTATATCAAATCTCTTCAGCAAAAACAAAACAAAAAATAGACTGGACAAGACAATACACAACGGATCTTAAGTTTTAAGAAAGGGAAGAAACTGCTTCTGAAGTTCTCGGAGCAGTCCATCCTGCTGCCGAGCCTCAGTATTTGCTCACTTGAGCTTTGCCTTTCTCTGCTGGTTATTAATTTTTTATTTTATTTTTATTTTTGTAGTACTGGGGTTCCTGGAAGCCCTTCTACCTCTGGGCTACACTCCCAGACCAATTTTTAAAAATATTTTTATTTGGAAACAGGGTCTCTTAAGCCAGTGCGGCTGGCTTCGAACCTGAGCAATCCTCCTGTCTCCTCCTCCCAAGTGCGGGATTACAAGCGTGCGCCACCACACCCGGCTCTCTGCTGGTTATTAAAAAGACGCATTCTGAACCTCCCTAACAATCAAGACAAAAGTTCCTTAACACTGAAATAAGCTGGCATTTTATTCATAAGCCAAGAGAAAAGAGAACTTAATGAAAAAAAACCCAATATATAAAATACAAATTCTTGTCTTTTCAGAATATAGGATTCTAACCTGACTCCCAGTAGATATAGCAGCAAATCTTGATTCTCATGTCTTATTTTCAGTCAAGTAAAAGAGGCAACTGTGGGCACTGCAAGCAGAGGTGGAATAAAAGTTTCGTAGACACATCTCCTAAACCCTACTGCTACAGTATTTAGACTTCTGATCTTAATCTTCAAACTCCCTACTTGAACTGCACTGACCCCAGTGCACCCCTGTGCACCAGACCTTCTTTCCTTCATTCCTCCCCCCCTGAACTTTCACTGGCCACTCTTTGTTCTGAATTTGGCTCCTTGCCCACACTGTGTCCTACCGTTGAAGTTTTCTCCCCCAACTCATCTTGTGGAGGGCTCCTTCTCATCAGGTGTTGGCTGAAGTGTCAGCTCATCTGTGTGTAGCTGTTCTCCCTCCACAAAGAAGGTCCTCCATCTTCAAGCCTTCTCCCACTGTTTTCCGCATCATTGTGCTCATTTTCTTCATAGCACTTTGCATTTTTGTCTACTAATGTGCTTACTGTAATTTGTAGAAGTGTGCTTACCCTACTTTTAAATGTGTTTAATCTGGCTTTGTCCATGATTACTTCCAGACTATAATTCCACAAATGTGGAGACTCTTCTGATCCTGTTGCTGTCACATCACCAGGCATGGTGAGGAAGGGAGAGAGCTGGATGCACAGCAGAAACAGCAGGGGAAAGCCCACTTTCTCATCTCACAGAAAAGTACAAAGGGTCATTCACCAAGCCAGGATCTCAGGTAAGATAAGTGAGGCACCTTCCCAGGGTACCAAATTCAAGTGAATATCAAAACCTCTCATAGTTAAAAATATCTTAATACGACATTCAAAAAATCAAAATAAACATAACCCACATTAAATAACAAAGCAAAATTTGGCAAAAAGACAGGATCAGTATTAAAAAGTTTTCCTTTAGGCTCCAATAGCCACAGGCTCAAGCAAGGATACAGCATGGTCGGTCAACATTTTCTTGTTTACAGAGCTCAGAACAAAAAGGACTTCATATTTGGTATCTTGATGATTTCACAATATATTTGTGGGGCAGTGATGATGGTTCATGCAGAAGAGGAGTACCCTCCCCTTTTCATAGAGAAACACCCTAAATCAAAAAGGCTTCCTATAAAATGTCTACAAAATAATTATATATATATATATATATAGTTATATATACATCTATGACATATATCTAATGAGAATAAAGGCACTGGGTGCATGTGTAGTATGAATAGAGGGTGACCGTGTTTCTATAGGATATAAAGGTCACTTCCTTTTAGTGTAATGCTAAATTTCACCTATTTGTCTTATAAGCAATGGTAGCTTTGCACTAGTAGCAAGCTCTACGTCATTCTGCAAGCATGGACACATATGTGTTCTAATCCTGTTTTCAATTCCACATGAACGCATTTTTGCCTGCTAAAATATCACTGTTAAAAGAGAAAGAAAAAAAAGCAGCAAAATCCAAACCAGCAAATGCTATCACAGATAAGGAAGCAGCACTCCCAGTCCATTCATTTGTGTGATTCTGACAGCTGTGTAATTAGTCCAGCCCTGCCGCTTGCTGTGGTTTAGAGCTGGACCTGTGCAGAACATGGCAATGCAGGGATCATTGCTATGCTTCAGCAGAGACCTGATTTCCCAGACGGCACCTTCCTTTGAAGACCATCACTCATTCACTAGAAAATAAAAACACATCAACAAGCTGCCAGGGACCAGACAAGAGCTTAATTATCTACCCTCTCTTTAATACATGGATTCAATATTTATGCTTCCATTTCGCTAACCTCTGAAAGTGATATGAAATCCATTTCCCAGGACTCACTTTACGGAGCATTGCCTAACATTAAGCTGTGCCAAAATATCCAAAGCAGGCATCACCGGAAGAAAAGAGAAGACAGAGAACAGCTGTTTTTTAAAGCTGCCTAATAAATAGGTCCCTGGCAGCAATAAACCTTGGGCCAAAGGCAAAACAAAGGAAAACATATTTTTCCATTGCCTTGCACTGGCTATAGCTCCTCTTGCTTAAATTTACACTTTGAAGGAGCTCCAGGCATGCAGACAAGGCATGCAAAGTTAAAGATCAACTAGCATTTGAAGCAATAGCAAAATATATCATATTCCTGCAATAGCTAGAATCCCATTCTTGGGCCCCAGGGAAATACGGGTTTGATATTTGGCCAAATTGAATGTATGGTGACATCAGCCACTGTTGGCTATAGCCCAGTTAAGCAAGCAGGGCATTTACCCTCAAACAGGCAAAAAGTGAGCAAGATGCCATCTGCTCCATGATCAACAAGATTTGACCAAAATTATCTAGGCAGTATGTTATATTCATTCTATCATCAAATGTTTCTGAGCACTTTCTTTTCCAGGCATAGGCAGTAAAGTTAGAGTTCTCAAAGATCAAAAGAGCTTATTTAATGGAACCAGACAATAGCCCAGAAGGTAGGCATACAAGTGGTATTATCGCCATGACAGAAGAGGATGTGATGAGATTTACCCGAGCTGCGAAGCTGGCAAGAGTGGAGCCTGTCCTGAAGGCCTTTGCTCCTGCCACTATTCCAAGCCCACTGGCCTCCTGTCACTACTGAAGCAGCTCTGGTGGCCACCTGGAGCTCCCCGATTCTGCCCCATCCAGGCACTGCCTTTCTTGGCTGTGCTGTCATAGAGTCCTCTGACTGCCAAGGCCCTGGGTGGACCCACACCTCTGCAGGACACAATGCAGAGAGGGCCAAGGAATTGTAACGGAGGACTGTCTGTGTTTCAGTTGCCAGCAAGTGTCTGTCTAACACTGGGAAATGCAATCAACTTCCCTGACACATTATAATAGAGTTCCATATTTTCTCTAAATTCAAATTCAGATAATAGTTAATCGAGTTGTCTGCAGATGGCCCCAGAAGGCACATACAATCCTGGCTGATAAATCTTGCTGAATGAAGGCAATGGACTAAACATGGACACAAGACCACAGAGAAGGATTCTGGGGTTCACAGAACTGGTCCCATCCCCACCACACAGCCTGCTCAGGCTCAGGATGGAGCAGAATTGCGTTGCCTCTTGTCACCTCTCTCTGTATCACATGCTATAAAAGCCCTCTTTATGTGGATCTTTTCTTTGGAAAAGCTAATGAAAAGTCATTTATTCTCAACACTACAGTAACAATGCCCCACACCACCTTGGAAACTGAGTAGGTGAGAGACATACATGAAGAAAGGTCACTCTGTTGGTGGCTCAGAAGGGGAAATAGCAGAAATAAGAGGTGCAGGTAAGAACGGTGGAGTTCTCAGAGTTTTATTGCAAATTACAGAAAACAACTTGACCTTGTACTAATATGAACATTCTTCCCTGCTGAGTAAGTAGTGGAGAAAAATATATGTTACAAGTTCTGGAAATTTAAAGAAATTGTTCCTGCAGAAATGGCAGCTGTATAAACCTATAGACACAGACAGAGTACAAGTAGATGTCAGAACCTGGAAACAGCAAGGAGAACACTGCTTCCAAATATAGATTAATGGGCATTATGATATTTATTATTTATCAGTTAGCCCTGTGTGGGTCTGCCTACTGCTTCAAGTCCCCAGGGCAAGAATACAATAAAATTCCATTAGTTAAAATATTTAAAACAACCAACCTGGAGAGGCATTGTCTCGTCCAAGCAGTGTTTACCATGGCAGGAAAAAAAAAAATGGAAACCATACAATGATGGTTGATTCATTTAAAAGCTGGAAGATTCTTCTGTTTATAAGTAAGAGGCTTTGAAGAGGAAAGTAAAGTTTATTTTCTCAGATCCTAGCCAGGTGAGGGACTACTGGTTTAATTCTAAGCAAGTAATCTAAAATATTTTAGTTATTTTTCTATATGACTATATTAAATAGTCTTATTTGAGGATATTAAGTTGATTTGAATATGGTAATTTTTAATGAATTTTTTAAGAAGGCAAGGATATCCACTGATGCTCATTGATTAGTTTTTCTTCCTTAGTTCTCTGGAGAACTTAGGAAGATCCATGCTTTCTTTGCAAAACAATCCACAGGCAGATTTAGAGGCTTCCAGAGTAATCACAGCTAGCTTTCAGAGGTACATCTAGCTTCTCAGAGCTCATAGGAACAAACCACAACAAATTATTTGTGCAAGTCCCCCATCTGAAGCACACTTATGTTTCTTCTCTACCTATTCAAGATAAGTAACATCTGCTTCAAGAAGATTTTCTAACTCTCCCAGTTCACAGGGGTTTTGGGCCTTCTCTGCCCTTCTAGAATAGAGAAACATGGACCCAAAGGGAGGTGAGGTTCAGGAGACTGGTACTGAAAAGGCCTTTCATGACTACTGTAGTGTCTTTTTAGTCCTCATTCACAGGTACTGTAGGTTCTTTTCTTAGCCTTGCCTTTTCTTTCACATACACTTTTTTTTGGGGGGGGGATGGTACTAGGGGTGGAACCCAGGGGCTTTCTACCTCTGGGCTATACTCCCAGACCTATTTTATATTTTATTTGGAAACAGGGTCTCACTGAGTTACTGAGAGCCTCACTAAGTAGCTGAGGCTGGCTTTGAACCTGTGGGATCCTCCTGTCTCAGCCTCCACTATAATGCACCACTAAAAAAAAATTAAGAAAGCTGAGTGTGGTGGTGTACACTTGTGTTCCCAGCATTTGAGAGGCTGTTACAGGAGGATCATGGTTCGTGGCCTCTTAGTGAGGCCCTTTGCAACTCAGTGAGACCCTGTTTCAAAATTAAAAAAAAAATAGGGCTGGGGGTGTAGTATTCTACTTGGAGGTAGAATGTCCCTGGATTCCATCCCTAGTACCACACACACACAAAAGAAGAATTAATTATAATGTTTCAAATGCAATGAAAGAGTATTTTATCACTAATATTTTGAAACATTTATTAGTAGGTAAAGATATTCATAATTTATTATTGAATACAAAATAAGTTCCAAATACTGTAGCATAATTCCATTCTTAAAAGCTGATAGAGATATACAAGGACAAAGATTTAAGAAGCTAAATTACCAACCTGTTAACAATAGTAATCTTAGAGCAATGTGATTATGAATCCAGTGAATTCCTGCTTATTTTGTTTTTCCTTATTTTGTAAATAGTTTACAATGTCCACTCATTGAATTTGTAATAAGAAAATGAAATTTTGCTGGGCGTGGTGGCGCACAGTTGTAATCCCTGCACTTAGGAGGCGGAGACAGGAGGATCACGCAGGTTCTAAACCAGCTGCTCTGGCTTAAGAGACCCTGTTTCCAAATTTTAAAAAAGTATAAAACTAGATCTGAGAGTGTAGCAAGGAGGTAGAAAGGTTTCTAGGAACCCCAGAACCACCAAAAAAAAAAAAAAAAAAAGAAGAAGAAGAAAATGAAAATATTTTATGTGATTTTATTTTTTAACAAAGCTACTGAAAGAGGGAATCATAAAATGTTATTATAGGTAAAAAGGTTGGAAATTACTGTCCTTGATTATTCCTCATGCCACACTTGAGATTACCTATATTATAAATATGTAATAAATTACTTATTATTTTATGAGCCAAATCTGCCTACACAATAAAACTATAACCTCTATAGGCACTAATATTATCATAAACAATAGCTAATTGCTTCCCCTCATTACCATGTCCTGGGTACTGGTTTAGGTGTTTGATATACTTCACTTATTTTATTTTCACAGTGACCCAATGAAATAGCAATATTATTGTCTGTACCTCTAAAAGAAATTAGTCAATGAAGTAGCTTGTTCATAATCATTCAGATAGGCAGTAGAAGAACCAAAATTCAAGTCTAAGCACAACAGAAATCACAACATCTTATATCACTGAAAGGCAAAAGTCTCATTTCCAGATTCTCAGGGCTCAAGAGGTCGAGCCACAATAGACCACACATGTTGCCTCTTCTGCAATCTGCAGCTCCTTTCTATCTCATCTCTACCTACTTATTTACTCTTAGAATCAAAGCTGAACTAGAAGGTTTTCCTTCAAATCAAAGCTACTCCAAGAAGGCTTTCCATGCAGCTAAGTATAAAGTAGACGTTAATACATATATTCTAAATAATAATAGAAGTTACTGAGTGCTTCTTGAGCTAAAAGTTTGTATCTGATGTTAACTATATAATTATTCCCCATCATGCAAATAAGGTTACTGAGAGGTTAACTTCAAATCCCCCCACAAAAGGATTGGCACTAGGAATCAAGTCCAGCTGGATCACACTCAATAGTTTATGTTTTATATCACCATTCAACTATGAATGCAGTCCTATGAAAAAGACCATATTCAAAAAATGACATTCTTTCTACCCAAAGTCATGTCACATAACCAAGCTAGTAGTAGCTGACAATTGTCAATGTTTTCCTTGCCTGCTTGATTTGATTTCCCAGATCACTACCTACAGGAAGCCATGCTTCAGCCTGGAAAACATCAGCCCATGAATTAACAACATAATTACCACATGATATCAGCTGACACTGCACAGGAGTGAACAGGTGTCCTGGTAGAGTAAGATTAATGAAGTGACTGCAGCAGGAGCTTGTCAGAGCCACAATTTCTGGGAAGAGAGAGAGTCATCATGCCAAAATTGCAAGGTGTGGATAAACTGAAGCAATGCCCGGAAAATAACCTCGACTCTCCTCAACTAGGTTCAGATGGTCTCACAATTTTTAAAATTGATGTGTTACTACCTTCACCATAACCAAATTGGAAAAAAGAAGTATTTGAATGCCGTTGTAGTGTCAAGAATATTCAGTGGTATTTCCCCCCAAAATAAATTTTTGGATTGTGATGAGTTCAGAGCCATACCATCCTAACTATGCCCAATCTCAGCTGATCCCAAAAGGTCGCAAATTCTTGTTAGGTGAGTACATGGGGCTCCCTGGACACCATGGGATTCTCCTTTCTGTAAGAGCAGGGACTCTGGCACTAAACAGAATTGATGACTATACGGAACTTGCCTAGGTTTTATGCTTTCTACTTCTATAATGAGGCAATTCAAAATTGTAAGGATTAAAAGAGATGATGCATATTAAACAGAGTCTGGCAAGAGGAAATTACTAAGTAAATCTTAAGTATTAGTATACTACCATTTTCTAATAAAATCAGGTATGCATACCCGTTTTAATTATACTGTATTTAAAATTTCTCTGGCCCTCAGTCTAGTCCTACAATGGTTCCATTTATGACGTCTCAACATTTTTTTCCACATGCAGAGGACTATCAGAGTTTCCATGGACAGAGAGTCAATGTAAAGGCTTATATCAATAAAATTAAAATTTGTCCTGACAAGGTTAAATGAAGTTTTTGGACCCCATCCTGCTGACTTTCATTAAGTCATAAAGGCTTCTGCCAATTGTGTCCCCTTCCCATTAGACAAGCTTAATACTGAAGCTGAGTGAAATGGAAACATCAAAGAAACAGAAATGTTGTGTGCCTACATCCCTCTTAACAGCTCATTCCCAGAGGCTGGCTAAATCCAGATGATATTATTGACATTAAATCAAGCTGCCTGTTACCATACACCTGGAGAGAAGGGCAGAGAAGACTGAATCTTGTGTATTATTCAGCTTTTCATTGCTTTGACCAAAATCTCTGATATAAACCACTTAATAGAGGAAGGTTTTGTTTTGACTTGTGGTTCTGAGGTTTTAGTCCATGGCCAGTGGGCTCTATTGCTTTGGCCTGGCATGAGTCAGGAAATTTTCGTGGAATGACATGGCAGAGGAAAGAAACTTAGCTCATGGCATCCAGGTAGTGGTGGTGGGGAGCCAGGGACAAGATATAGTCCTCAAAGGCACACTCCCTAAAGCCCAATACTTCAACTAGGTCCCACTTCTCAAACTTCTACCACTTCCAAGTTGTCTATTCAGCTATCAGTGGATTAATTCATTAATAAGATGAGAATTTTCATGATCTAGTTATATCCCCCAAAACCACACCTCTAGACATTGCTGCATTGGTGACCAAACTTTCATCACATGAGTCTTTAGAGAACATTCCAGACCCAAATTATGACAACCTGCATTATCCAAATGGTGGCCACAGGTGCCATGTAGCTACTGAGTTCTAGAAATGGAACTGATTGGATTGAGTGTGCTATAAGTATAAAACATGCATTATATATTAAATATATAGTTGGAAAGATGCAAAATATCTTATTAATAATACTATATCACTGGGCATGGTGGTGCATACTTATAATCCCAGCATTCATGAGGCTGAGACCCCAGGATCGTGGTTTGTGGACAGCCTCAACTACTCATTGAGGCCCTCTGCAACTTAGTGAGACCCTGTTTCAAAATAAAGAATAAACAAAAATAGGGCAGGGGGTGTAGCCTGGAGGTCGAGTGCCCCTGGATTTCATCCTAGAACCACACACACACACACAAAATAATAATACTTATATTGATTGCATGTCAAAATTATAATATTTTAGCTATAAGGAGTTAAATATTATAAAATTATTTTTACCCTTTTGTTGCTCTTTACCATGAAAAATTTTAAATGATATATGTGTCTGGTATTATATATCTGTTGGATAACACCAGTAGGTTCATAAGTCACATATGTTTATGTGTTTTCTTCTTCTCTTTTTTTTTTCTTTCTTTCTTTCTTTCTTTCCTTCTTTCTTTCTTTCTTTCTTTCTTTCTTTCTTTCTTTCTTTGTTTTTTTACATGAGGGTCTCCCTATGTTGTACTGGTTGGTCTTGAACTCATGGGCTCAAGTGATCCCCCTGATTTAGCCTCAAGTTATCCTCCTGATTTAGCCTCTAGGGTACCTGGGATGACAGGCACATGCCATAACACTCAGCTTAATATTTGTTTTCTAATATGGATATTTATTTGTTGGCTTCAGCTATCACCTAGTTAGTTAATAAGTGCTATGTTAAAAATGAAAAGCAATGTAGGAAATAAAATGATCATGAAAAGTAGATTCTCTCACTAAATATTATATATTTATATTTTTTGCCATGATGAAATAAAAGCCTAAATTCAAGCAAAGCAAACTTTTGTAATCCAGGACTTTTTAGAGTGCTCTATACTTAAATGAAATCTGATTCTCAAAGAAGATAAAGTGATCAGCAATTTGTAAACTCATTTTATCCCACTTTTTCCTTTTCCCTCCTTTCCTTTTCTTCTCCTAAAAAATGTTTTGGAATTTATTAGTCTTAATTTGAAATCTGGACAGGGACAAAACATGAATTTTCTGTTTAAGACCCAATAAAACAATTCAAAGAAAGGGCAAATGACCATTTGGCTAGTTTAAGGTAAAGCTAGCTTAGTAATCAGACATGATTAATATTTAACCTAAACCCGATTATTTTATTAGTAAACAAAAAGAAAGTAGCATTTTTGTAATTTTTTTTTTACTGAGACTTGTTCACTGAATCCAGACCTTAAGAATATCTTTTGCTCAATTTCAGAACCTCTCAATACTGATTATTTTTAGACATAGGAGGAGATATTTGGCAAAGATATGAGTGGTGGTGAGTGGAGAGCAATAACAAAAATAGAGACATCAAATCAAGATCATATAATGAATATTTATAAAACGCTTATTATGCCCTTCTACGTTTAGTCATTTTTATCAAAGAATGAGTATTTACTTTTCCCACTTAGTATGAACAGAATCATATCTTCTATGAGGTCCTGTTAGCACATCCTTATGGGTAATAAATATTTCCCCACTGTAGTACATTAACAATCTTTCCTTGCTCTTCAGAAAATTTTTTCTTTGCTATATTCTCTAACTTCCCCTCCTTTGTTATTGATTGTCACCCTTAAGTGGTAAAGATACGAGTAACCAGACTTCCACTAATCTCCACTGCCTGTCTCTAATGTCTCTGGTACTATATCATTTCCTTGCAGGTGTCTAAAATCACTGCAAAATACACATTTTTCCCTAGACTGGTAATCTTTGCCTTTAACAGTCAGACACTATCGTTCTTTTCAGACACTATCGTTCTTTTTGGCATCCGTTTCAACAACATGAAACAAAAGGCAAAATGAGAATCTGGGAAAAGAGCACAGCCTTACTAGTGCCCACCAGCAGAGACAATTTACGTATGGAACACCAGTGCTCACTGGTTAAAGGTGTATTGACTAAAAATGTTTCTTTTACTACTATAGTAGTAAGAGTGTTCCTTTTACTTCCATTGGCAGAAGAAAAAACAAAAACTCCTGTATTTCTCAGATTAATCAGCAAACAGAACTATATCCTGATGAACTGTGTTCTCCCTGACTCTTTCTCCATAAGCCTATCTATGAACACCTAAAGAACATATAGCAGAACATAGAGATATAAAAATGAGTTGCTATTACTATTACACTGTTTATTTATTTTTTATACTAGGAATTGAATTCAGGGAAAATTCTACCTCCACACTACATCCCTAGTCCTTTTTATCTTTTTATTTGGAAACAGGGTATCACTAAGTTGCTGAGTTCCTCCTATAGGCTGGCCTGGAACCTACATTCGTCTTAGCCTCCCAAGGATGGGAATAGACATGCACTTCCGCTGCACCTGGCTGGAGAAGTTTTTAAAGAGTCAGGTGCTCACTAAAATCTGTTGCTCATTTCATAGGCATCTACTGTGTGACCCACTTATGCCAGTCATCATCATGGCTTGGGGACACAAAATTCATATATGCAACTATTGTGGCCTAAGAGTTGTCTTTGTCTGGGACACAATTCATTTATCTTACAGCTAAGCCTTTTCTCCCACATTAAAGAGTTTTTCAATTCTTTTTCCTGTTCCTTAATTCAATTGTCAATTATTCACTTTCCTCCGTTTCATACGCTACATGCTACCAGAAAAAAATGCATTATTAAATTTCATGGAAATATCTATGTGTACATGATAAGAAACATCCAAATACTATCACGTTCACATAACTCATGTTCACTTCCCCTCATTCAAAAAGGTTTGCATCTTTCCTCCTTTAATATCTTTCATAAATTTGATCTTCAGGGAATGCTAGCTGCTGTTAATTACGCATATCAAGTCCCGCTGTGCCAGAGGAAACTTAATTATTCTAATTTTCAAGGTCAGGGAAATATCCAAAGGTGCCAGTTTGACAGTCCAAAGAATAACACTAGCACAAGGGAATCAAAGATAGAACTTGTTATGGAAGGCTGGTTACAACCTTATCTACCGAGCTGTGCTGAGGGTTCACAAGCTCCACAATCCAAATTAAACTGTCTGAGGCCATCTCTTCCAGAGTGACCGGACAATGAACCTAGCTATAAACTGGAAATCTTCGCCCCACGGGGGTGGGGTGGGTGGGCAATTCTGGAGATGGGGGAGCAATTCTCTTTCCAGACAGGAAGTGCTTCGGCAATCATTTTGCAAAACCACTTAAGCCTTCCTGCTCATCTACTGAGGGTTTAGCCATGAAGAAAAGAGAGGGAAAAAAAAAAGTAGAAAAATTTGCTTTATAGAATTCTAAACAAAAGCTGTTATTCAGTTTTGGGGGAAACTATCTCCAGAGTAAATTTCAAGAAATGGACCAAGATTATGTTTTACAACTAATTGATTTCTTGAGAAATTCAAATTTTGAAGCCCAAATTTGTTAATCCTTTAACAGGATTTTCAATTTTGCCCCTAAAATGATTCAGACTGAGAGATTAGCATCTACATAAAACAAATCTGTCTGGTTAATGACATTTCAAAGGAAGAAAACCCATAACTTGTGCATATTATTGGTTTAGCATAGCTGCAAAAACAATGGCTATTTTTGGTTTCTAAAATTACGATGTATTAAGTAAGTAGATTTTGGGACTTCTTGGCTGTAGGAACATATCTTCTGATTCATCCAAAGTCAGATCTAATTCCAAATTTCTGCATCTAATTTTGGGTACAAGATTTACCTCTTTCCTCCTACTTCTCTATATGAAACCAATCTTGCGCTGCTATTTCCAGCCATTCATGGTTCATAAAGTCTTGCAGGAACCACAGTCTCTGACACTGTCTCCTTCAGTCCCTCTCTCTAGATTATTCATAAAGATCTTCCAGGAAAGCTGCTAAAGAGAATTGTGCTCATAAGTTTCTACCCCCTAACTTCCTCCCCCACTCCCAAATACAAGGAGGCAACCTCCTCATCACAGATACACTTTGAAGCTGGGCCTAAACCTTAAAGGAGGGATGTTCAAGCTCTCCTAGAAGAAGATGCAATGTAGTCATCCAATGCCAAGTAGGAATTTTAAGTATGAAACATGTTCAATACATTTGAAGAAGGTTGCGCTCTTGCTCCTGTTCTCCTATGTATGCATATATGTATGTATTTATTTTTGGTACTGGGGATTAAACCAGGGGATTTATCTCTCCAAGCTACTTGGCTAGCTTTCTTGAGTTTTAATTTGGAACAGGGTTGTGCTAAGTTGCTGAGTGCTGGTCTTGAAATTTCAATCATTCCATCTCAGGCTCCTGAGTATTGGGATGGCATGTATGTGCCACCATGGGTGGACTGAAAGAGTAAGATTTCAAAGCAAAATGGAACTCAGCTGGCCTGCCACTGCCCAGTGCTGTAAGAATGAGGTGGAAGGAATACAGTTATCCCAGCCCCTCAGTGCTGGGTGGCTTTTCTTATCTCCAGTTAAGGAGGCAGTTACAGCAGAGCATGGCAAAGCACAGGAAAGAAAAACCTGAGAATCAGTGTATCTAGTCCAAGCTACTCCCAGAGAAACAATTCTTAGAAAGAAGCAGTCTTTACTGTGGAAGAAAAAGCAGACAGAATTTTCAACAGAGAATTAACAGCAAAAGTAAAGATTAAGCAAACACAAAGAAGAAAATAACTACTTATTGCTCTTGTATATTGCTTGTATATATTGCTCTTGTATCTTGAATTAGATTTTAGAGTATGAATGACCCACCTACCAGAAGACAGAGGTCAGTGGCTCTAAATGTCAGATCCATGTCATTCTGAATGAAAAAGCACAGGAAAAAAGGTCTTTCTCGTACTGTCATTCCAAGATTTTAGTTTGGCGAAAAACTCCAACTCGGCCTAAGGTGGAAAGACTATGTTCATGTTTCGGCTCCCCTGTTAAGGAACTAGAAAGACTTTTGCAAGTTACTGAATTTCTCTGTGCTTCATTTTCCTTATCTGAACCTCACACTACACTGGTTTTCATAAACATTATTTTCCCTAAACATACTCCCAGCTTCCCTCCAAGTCTTGACTCCTTTAACTCATTTCCAAGAGGGTGACTCACTGAGGTAAGGAATTTGGGAAGAATAACTAGGAGCACTCTTTTCAGATTTATGCTTTTTCCTCTTGGGATTGAGCAGCTCATAATAAAATATAATTTGACCACACTTCCAGGGTTTAGAGTACTGAGGCTGGCAGAGGAAAAGAGGCCTCCTTTGCTATAGTGAGTGGTATGTACATCTTTGTTATTCTGGGATTCAACTTTTGCCAGCTTGTTGTGCTCTGATATTAACCTATATACACCAACTTAGCATGTGTCATTGATAAAGCAAAGTAGGGAATAAAATGTTGTGAGGAAAACAAACAAGGAGACATCTGAATCTATCTACTGTGGAGCCCAATCCAGTGCAAGATTTCATTAAACGATAGCTGAATCCGAATCTTGTGTCCCCAGATGAACTGCGGACCCACAGGACTCAACGCCATGTGCCAGCCAGCTGCACAGGTTCCCAGACTCAAGATAGAGGCTGGCTCCTGAGCAGCCCCATGCTGCCCTTTGGAACTGCCTGCGCAGCAACATCTGTGAGCCTTGTAGTACATTCTGGAGTAACAGCATGAAAAAGCTAACAGCAGAATGCAGAGCTCAGTGGCTCTAAACTGGGCTTAGTGACAAGTCAAATCCCTAGGATCCTGAATGCAAAAGAGCAGGGAGAAAGAAGCGTGAAAGGGCCAGTTCTATTTTCCTAGCACACTTTCAGCAGGCAACCAGAACAATAAATTAACATGGGCCAGGGGAGTCCAGACCTACCCAAACTCCAGCTGTCCTTAGGAGTTCAGCGCGTAAAAAAATGCTATTTAAATCCTCAGAGAACACTTTTGCAGAATACCTGCTCATGTTATAACTTCAGAAATGTCAGTTTTTTAAAAAGAAATGTCAGACTATTTTATTTATTTATTTATTTATTTATTTATTTATTTATTTA